>NC_140081.1:40737561-41337561 GCF_964194135.1 Talpa europaea | reverse complement strand
TCGCTGCCCCGCACCCCCATAGAGTGTCTCTGGTTCATAGTTGTTTGTTGATTTTGATTTTTACTTTTATAATAAAGTTATTCTTTTTCCTGGTCCCTTATTTAAGTTTTGTAGATTCCCGCTATGAGTGAGACCATCTGGTATTTTTCTTTTTCTTGCTGGCTTATTTTGCTGAGCATGATCCCTTCCAGCGCCATTCATGTGGCTGCAAATTGCATGTGTTTATTCTTTTTGAATGCTGAGTAATATTCCACGGTGCATATGTACCACATCTTCTTGATCCAGTCATCTATTTTTGGGCATTTGGGTTGTTTCCAAAGCTTAGCTATTGTAAACAGTGCTGCTATAAACATAGGGGTGCAGGTGCTCTTTGGAATTGATGTTTCTGTGTCCTTTGGGTAAATACCTAGTAGTGGAATTGCTGGATCATATGGAAGCGCGATGTTTAGTAGGTCAAGAAATCTCCAAACAGCTCTCCATAGTGGTTGGACCAGTTTGCACTCCCACGAAAAGCAATATACAGATTCAATGCTATTCCAATAAAAATTTCAATGTCATTCTTCAAAGAAATAGAACAATTATTGATGAAATTCATATGGAATCACCAAAAACCCCAAATAGCCAAAGCTCTCCTGAAAAAAAAGAAAAAAAAGAAGGGAATGGATGCATCACAGACCCAGACTTCAGACTATACTACAAAGCCATAATCATCAAAACTGCATGGTATTGGAACAAGAACAGACACACAGACCAATGGAATCGAATAGAAAATCCAGAAATAAGCCCACCGATTTATGGTCAACTAATCTTTGACAAAGGAGCAAAGAATATGCATTGGAGCAAAGAAAGTTTGTTCAATAAATGGTGCTGGGAAAACTGGGTCGCTACATGCAAAAGAATGAAGCTTGACTACTACCTCACACCATACACAAAAATCAACTCAAAATGGATTAAAGAACTAGACATAAGACCTGAAACCATAAAATACATAGATGTCTCATTATATTTTTAAAATGTAAATAAATTTTGTATGATGTAAGTGTGGCTGCCCCTGTCTTCTTTTAATGCATTTGTTTTCAACCTTTTGTAGGATTGTTTTTCAACCCTTTACTTTGAACCTGTGTTTGTCTTTGGAGTTTAAATGTGTCTCTTGGAGACAGAGGATAGTTGGATTCTGCTTCTTGATCCATCTAGATATACTGTGTCTTCTAATTGGTGAGTTCAGTCTATTGCTGTTTGTAGTGATTAATGATATGTGATAGCCTTTTGCTGTCTTTTATTCTTAATTTTGAGGGTCAATGTATTTAATTATTCAGTTCTTTGTGTATTTTCTCTCTTCAGTTTACATGTGCAAACTCCTTTCAATCTTTCTTGGAAGGGTCATTTAGTGTTTTCAAACTCCTTGAGTTTCTCTATGTCTGAAAAAGCCTTTATTCTTCCCTCATATCTGAAGGAGAATTTTGCAGGATAGAGACTTATTAGCTGGAAATTACTATCTTTAAGTATATGGAAATACTAATCCTGTCTCTCCTCACTCATAGTGTTCCTTCAGAGAAATCCAATGTTAGCTTGACTAGGATAAGTTATCCTCTCTTTCCCCCTTGCAAGCTTCAATATTCTTTCTATGTCCTTAATTTTTGGAAATTTCACTACTGCTTATCTTGGTGTCCAATTCATTTTAACTAGGTATGCTATGGTTCTTTTTAGTTTCCTGGATTTCTACATTTATTCACTATTCTAGGTTCAGGGAGCTTTCTGCACCAATTCTTCAAATATATTTTTGTTCCTTTCTCTTGCTTCCTGACTCTGGTATTCCCATTATTATTATGTTGCCTTTTCTCATGGATTTGGATAATTCTCATAGCATTTCTTCCTTATTTATTTATTTTAAAGATTTTTTTTTATTTTTACAAGATCTGGGGTACAGGCCAGAGGTGCAGGAGAGTGAGAGAATTCACCATACAGAGCGGGGAACAGAACAGGCAGACCGACTGAAACACACTGCTTAAGGGAGCAACAGTGTGATAGGAGAGGTCTGCCATGCCATGTGAGTATCTCTCTGGCCAGCTGGGGATTGAAACCACACTACAGAGGCTGAGGACAGGTCCACAGTGCATGCTCAACCCACTGCGCCACTGGGGAGGCCTGTTTCTTCCTTTTTAAAACTTAATTTCTCTGTTTCTTTCTGTATTCTTTGACATGTGTATTTTCAATTACACTGAGTGACTTATCCACTTATCTATTCTACTTCTGTGACACTCTTGAATTTTTCATGTTCTGTATTTCTTGTTTTAAATCCTGAAACTCAGTATTTTATTTAGAGCTTAATTTTCCATCTTCAGTTTATTGATTTTATTTCTAAGGACATACAGTTTTTTTTTTTTTCCTCTCAGTTTTATTCCTGTTCTTTGAGCAATTCTAAGAGCAATTCTAAGCTCTATACCTGGTAGGGAGAACATAACTTCCACATCTTTGAAGTTGAGTTCTGAAGATTTTTTCTCCAGAACTACTTTGTTTATTCAAGTGCCCTTTTTTTTGGATTTTCTTTCATCCTATTATTAGCTTTGGGACCCAGCTCCTCCATGTAAGGCTTTTCTGGGAATTGCCTCATGCTGGGAATTGGTCTCATGCTTCCGAGTGAGCTGCTGTCAGGTTCTCAAAGTTACAATGTCTCTAGATGGTCTGGGCTCTCACTGGTCTGGGCAGGCACTGGTGTGGGCTCACAGGAGGTCATAAGGCCTCTGTCCACTCTGGTATATTCCCTGGCATTGGTCCATGTTCTCTGTGGTTTGGGTGGGCTCTAGCATGGCATGGTCTTGTAGGAGGTTGCAACTATCCTTAACTTTAAATCAATATTTGTATTTACAGCTTAAGAATTTTGTAAGCAATGCTTATTTAAGTTTTACTTTTTATCCCTCTGGCCACTCTGTCTATTTTGGTTGTAATTTCATATTATTGGTTTGTCACAAACATCATGACACATTTTCCCCCCTATCTTTTTCATGAATAATATGTCATGACTTTTCAACAACCCATTATTTGCATTGAGGGTGATTTGATACATGAGTGCTTGGTATTGCCATTTTATCTTTGGCATTTTGGTTCTATCCATTTATTTATTATCTCATTCAATATTTTTTGCTAAATTTATTTTTTAATGACATTTTGGTAGACTATCTCCTTTCAATATTTCCTGTAAAGCATATGTAGTTCTAGCTGTCTTCTTCCATTTTGGTTTTTCTTGGAAAGTATTTATTTCTCCCTTATATCTGAAAGAGAATCTTGAAGAATGTAGTATTCTCCCTGGGCAATTTTTATATTTGAGTATTTTTAGTTGAAATTCAACTCTCTCTGGGATGCTGAGAAGTCTTTAATAAGTTACTTTTTTTATCCCCCGTAAGTACTTTCAACATTCTTTTACTTTATTTATTTATTTTTAAAAAGATTTATTTATTTATTTATTTGTTTATTTATTTATTTATTTAGACAAGCACTGGGTACAGTCAGAAGCACGGAAGGGTGAGAGAATTTACCAGAGCCAGAGCAGGGAACAGAACAGGCAAACTGACGAAGAAATACACTGCTGAGGGGAGCATCGGGCATGGCAGAGAGGACTTTCGCACCATGTGGGACTCTTGCTGGCGGCCAGGGATCGAACCAGCACTGCAGAGGCTGCAGGCAGCTTCTCAGCCCAGTGCTCAACCGCTGTGCCACCAGGGGAGGCCCAACATTCTTTTACTTTAAAATGACACTTTTTAATTGAGGTAAAATCCACTTGACATAAAGTTAATAATGTAATATATACTATTCAGTGGCATTTTCTACATTCACAATATTATCCAAATATCACCTCTATCTAATGCCAAATATTGTTAACTTTTCCTAAGTGAGGAAACGTTTCCTAACACACTAAGAAGATAGCCCTCATTATCCCCTTTCTCAGTCTCTCCGATATGCAGCAACCATAGTATCATCTTTGTATTTGCACAAAACCCCCATGGTGTTTCAATAAATGGAATCAACTTTTGTGATCTTTTCTATTTGAATTCTTCCACTTAGCACAACATTTTCAAAATTCATTCATGATATAGCATGTATTAATATTTCTTTTTTGTTGTTCAATAATATGCAATTCTATCAAAATAGCACATTTGTTTATACATTTATCAGTTGATAGTAGTTGCTTATCCATCTTTAAGTTGTAGAGTATGGTTGTTATAAACACTTGTGCACAAGTGTTTGAATATTTTTCCATCTTTTTTTTAAATCTCACATCTAAGGGTGGAATTGCTGTACCAAATGGTAATTTCACATTTAACTTACTGATGATCTGCCAAACTCTTTTCCAAGGAAGCTGAAAAATTTATATTTTTTTCCAGGAATATAGTAGCATATCAACTTCTCCACATCTTTATTAAAATTTGTCATTTTCTGGATGGTGATGATGATGATGATGATGATGATAATGATGATGATGATAATGATGATGATGATGATGATGATGATGATGATGATAGCAATTTAAGTGGGTATGATGCTCTCATGGCTTTGATTTACATTCACTTTATGCCTAGTAATGGTATCATCTTTTCTTATGTATATTTGTATATTTCCTTTGGAGAAACATCTATTCAAATCTTTGCTCATTTTTAAATTTGTTTGATACTATACTTGATTTTGAGTTTTAAGAGTTCTGGTGTTTTATGTTCATTGATTTTTGCATTTTGAATTATCCTTTTTTTTTTGAAAAATCAGACATTTTCCCCACATCAATTCTTATGTCTCTTTGTCTCTTTCCCTGTCCACATCCTCTTAACCTCAGAGCTTTCAGGATATTTTTTGATGTCCACCTGGTTCTGAGTGTCATACATTATTAAATTGTTTGCTATATAAATGTCTATTATTTATTTTTATCATTTTGACTTACTTTGCTGCACATAATTCTCTCACATTCCTCAATTTGTTGAAAATGGCTACATATCATCCTTTCTTGTGACTATGTAATACTCCATTTGTGGATACAGCAAATTGTCTTGATTCAGTCATCCATCAATGGAAATTTATGCTGCTTCCATGTACTAGCTGTTGTAAATTATGCTGCTATGAAAATTGTGGAACATATGAGGGTTTTTGTTGTTTTTGTTAATGGTTGCATATTCTGTGGATATATGCCTAAGAGTGGGATTACCAGGTCACATGATATTTCCATTTTCATTTTTACAGGTAAATCCAGATTATTTCTTATAATGGTCTCACAGTTCACATTCCCACTAATAGTGTAAAAAAGATCTTTTTCTCTGTATCCTCTCCAACACTTGTTGCATGTCTTTTTTAATATGTGCCATTCTCTTGAGCATGAGATGGTATTTCATTGTAGTTTTGGTCTGCAGTTTTGGAAGTGATGAAGATTTTTTCATGTGTCATTTGCATTTGGCTTTTTGGATATCTTCTTTGGTTAATCACCTATTCTTATCTGCTTCCTATTTATTAATTGTGTCATTTGTTTTGTCATTGTTGAAAGGTATGGCTCTTTTATATATATTTGATATAAACATCTTCTCAGTTATATATATATATATATATTTGTGTGTATATATATATATAAACTGAATATATATTCTCAGAATATATATATTTTCTCCCATTCAAGGTATCCATGTAATCATTTTGTATTTTCTTTCACTGTCCAGAAGATTTTTGAGGCAATCCCAATTTTTATTTCGTGTTTTTAATTTCCTTGCCATTGGAGTTACGTAACCAAAAATGTCTTTATTATAGATATCATGGAATATGTCACCAATGTTTTCTTCTATGCATTTTATTGTTTCAGTTATTATATCTAAATTTTTAATCCATTTAAAGTTTAATTTTTGTGTTTGATGTTAGCTGTTAGGTGTTTTGTGTTTGGTGTTAATCCAACTTAATTCTATTATGTGTTTCTTTCCATTTTTCTCTACACCACTTATTAAAAAAATTGTCTTTTCCCCATATTATGGTCATGGTGACTTATAGATTGGATACTGGCATATGCATGAATTTACTTTTGGAATTTGATTCAGTTCCATTGGTAGATATATTTATTTTTTGTGCCAATACATGGTTTTCAATACTGTTGTTTTCAAGTAAATTTTGACCTCAATTAACATACCTATATTTCTCTCATTTCCCACTTATTTTTGCCATTTAAGACTTTTTATGGTTCCATGTAAATTTCAATTTTTTGTTCAGTTCCTTTGGAAAATACTGCTGGTATTTTGATGAGGATTGTGCAATATTGATAAAATTTAATCACGATAGTCATTTTGATTATATTGAATGTTTCTACCCATAAGCAATTAGATAGCATTCCTTCTTGTTATGTCACTATCAAAGTTCTTTAGTAATGTCTTTATAGTTCTCATTAAAAATTTTTAAACCACCTTTTTTAGGTTAATTCTGAGGTATTTAATTAATCTTAAAGCAATTATAAGTGAAGTTATTTTCTTAATTTATTTTCCTTCTTGTACATTGTTTTATGTAAAAAAAATAACGATATCTGTATGTTGATTTTTGTAGCCTACTGTTTTGATGTATACCTTTATTGTTTCTAAAAACATTTTGATGGTATCTTTAGGATTTTTTATATATAATATCATGGCATCTGTGAATGATAGTTTCACAGATTCTATTCTGACATTGATCCCCTTCATTTCTTAGGTTATTATCATAGCTCCAACCAAAACCTCTCATACTAAGTTAAACAGAAGTGACAATGGCCATCTTTGACTTATTCTCAATATTAATGGGAAAGTGTTCAGTTTTTTACCATTGAGTATTATATTGGCTGTTAGTTTATGACATATTGCCTTTATTTTATTGAAGTAGGTTCATTTTATTCCCATCTTTTTGAAGAGGTTTCATCACAAATGTGTGCTGAGTTTTCTAAAATGTTTTCTCTGCATCTGTTGATAATATCAATGATGTTAATCTTTATTTTTGTTGATGTGATGTATTACATCATATGATTGACAAACATTAAAACATTCCTGAACCCCTGGGATAAATCCTACTTGATCACATATTATAGTCTTTGTGGTATATTTTTTAATTTGATTTGTTGATATTTCATTGAAAAAATGTGCATCAATATTCATCAGATATATTTCTCTATAATTTTCTTGTCTTGTACTCTATCTTGATTTGGTATTAGGGTAGGTTTTTATCAGAAAATGTATTAGGGAGCAATCTTTCTTGTGCTTAAAAAACAATTTAAGTGAGGTGACATTAATTCTTCTTTATAAATCACACTCTTCTATGCCATATAATGAGATTAATGTTGGTGCATTCAGTGTGTTAGTATTTTGGTGAGACATTTTGTAACTTTTTCATGATAATTTCCTGGCTTTAGTATTAGGCTGTTTCTGGACTGATAAAGTGCATTAGGAAGTTTTTATCACTATTTGGATCATTTTGAATAAGATAAATTTTAATTATTAAAATGATTCGTAATAACCAAAATGTAGCCACCTGGAGATTATTTTCCTTTAAGGGAGATTTTGTTTTTTTCACTCTGTTTTGTCTGTGTAGGTATTTTATTGCTTTAGAATAAGTTAAGGGATTTGTGCATGTTAGAACATATATTGGGTCATAGTATTCTCATTATAATCTTTCTTAAAAAGTCTCCAATATTGTATTAGTTTCTCCAATTTAGGTAAGTTTTGCTAAATGCTTGTCAATTTTGTTTATCTTTTCAAATAAAATATTTGAAAAGTTTTAGTTTTAGTTTTATTCATTCTATTTTATTGTCTTTAATTTATTTTATTTTCGTTCTTATCCTTGTTATTGCCTTCCTTTTCTTAGTTTGGGTTTAATCTCCTTTTGCATTTCTATTTCCTTTATATGTAAAGTTAGGTTATTGATTTGGGATTCTTTTCCCTTTTCAGTTTAACATTTACAGTTACAATTTTCACTTTCAGCACCACTTTCTCTACATAGCATAAATTTTATACTTTGTTTTCATTTTTACTCATCTCAAAGTATCTTCTAATTCCCCTGTTACTTTTCTGACACATGTGCTGCTTAATAGGTTTAGTTCATTTTCACATATGTAGATTTCTTAGTTTTCTTTCTGCTATTTATTTATTTATTTATTTATTTTTTTTTTTAAAGATTTATTTATTTATTTATGCAAGCACTGGGTACAGTAAGAAGCACAAGAGGGTGAGAGAATTCACCAGAGCCAGAGCAGGGAGCAGAGCAGGCAGAAGGACCTAAGTACACTGCTGAGGGGAGCAGCAGGTGGCAGGAGAGGTCTGCGCACCATGTGGCACTCTCACCCAGTGGCCGGGGAGCAAACTGGAGCTGCAGAGGCTGCGGGCAGCTTCGCAAAACAGCGCTCAACCGCTGCGCCACCAGGGAGGCGCTTTGCTATTGATTTTAATTAGGAATTGCTGTTACTGCTATTTTTTATAATTAATTTATTTTCTTCCAATTCACCATTTTGATTCACTGCTTTATTTCTCTTTGAAATGTTTTTTAGTTCTTTATCTTTCTGGTTACCTGAGTGATTACAGTTAACATACTAACTTTATAAAAATTAAGTATGAAATAACAAATTAGTATAGGCATTTTCTACATACTCTTTTATAGCGCTGACTCTCTTTGTTATCATCAAAAATTTTATCTTTACATATTTATGATCATAGACAAAAATATAATTATCTGCTAATAAACTCTTCTAATAATATATCTCTTTAGGTTACTGTATTTTTCATCATATTTTCTATTAGTTGTTTTTTGTAATTTAATCTCTGTCAATATTCTCATTTTGTTCCTATATCATTTTCCTGGTTTCATTATTTCTCTATGTTTTCCTTTGCCATTTTATTATATTTAAGATAGTTGATATAAAGTCTTTCTCTAGTAACTCCAATGCCAGTGCTTCCTCAAAGATGGTTTCTGTTCATCTCTAGTTTTTCCATTATAAATGAGCCAGCCACACTTAGTATATTATAATTTTTGTTGAACACTAAATATTTGGATATCATTATGTGGTAACTGGAAATCTCTCCCCTCCCTGGAGTTTGATGACAATTTTTTGTGGGTTGTGATTTTTCCCTTAGTGAATTTTCAAAATTGTTTTTGTTAAGTCTGTATTTTTCATTGTATGTAGCTATTTTGGTTTGTGTTCTACACATTAATGACATGTCAGTGTCTTGGCAATGTCCAAAATCCACAAAAGGAAAAAAAGAAAAAAATAATATATTAAAAATACACTTAAAGTCTATTAGATTGGATCCATAGTGGTGCCCATATTCACACTTAGCTGGGCTATTTTTCAGCTGTTTCTTAGCCAGATTACCTGCTTCTGCAGAGTCTGAATGGTGGCCAGAATTGAAGGCTTTGGCTGCCTCAAGCTCTTTTAAACCAATTGTCCAGCTCCGCAGATGCATGTAGCTTTTTATTTTCCCTGGTATAAAAAGAGCTCTAAAACACCATTATCGCTGCAATATCTCCATTCTCGATTTCTTCCTTACCAAGATTTTCATTCTGATAATTACTTGTCTCTATTTTCCCTTGTTCCCAGAATTCTGCAACTTTTGTATTTTTAAATATTTTCACAAAATCCTTCCCAGAGATAATGTCATCCTTAAGACTTCTCTAAGTGGAGCACAACAATATCAAGTCTGGTCCTTCAGTGAGTTTCTAGATAGTTCAAAACACATACTACCATTCTTTGAGAATAGGTAAATAGTGCTCATTTTTTGAAACTAGAAATGTGTATGGAAAGTGCAGATTGCTCTCATGGTTATCAGAAATCTGAGTATGGGGCCTCCCCAGTGGCAGAGTGTGTTGAACGTCGTTCTGTGAAGCTGTCTGCAGCCTTGGCAGTGCAGTTTCATTTCCGGCTGGCTGGCAAGAATCCCACATGGTGTCGCAGACCTCTCCTGTCACACCCGCTGCTCCCCTCAGCAGTGTATTTCTGTCATCTGCCTGTTCTGCTTCCTGTTCTGTCTCTGGTAAATCCTCTCACTCTCCCACACCTCTGGCCTGTACCCCAGCTCTTGTATAAAAATAAAAGAAATCTTAAAAAAAAAAGAAATCTGGAGTTTGGGTAACAGGAGATAGACAGTTGAAAATACACATTATGCTTTTACTTCAATGCAGGAACTTCTCTCTTTACCAAGATAGCCTATAGCAGTATTTTTTTGAGATAGACCACATAATTCCACAAAAGTTTATTGTGACAGCTATTTTCTAGTCCATTAGATGCTTTTGATGAGGGTCTATGTCTTGTAATTCCACAGTGTGCTGTTTCGGTGACATATGATTTGTCAATGTTATAGTCATAGTTTAAGCTTTCATATAGATGTTATTTTTTTTTTTTTAGTTTTCATACTGTTTAATATTGTAAATCATATGTATGGATTCTTTTGATTTTTTTTAAATTTAAAGAGCATGTATTACTATGTGATAAAATGATATGAACATGTTAATCTCAGAGATAGTAATAGAGACTGCAGGAATAGAGACTTTTACAGCCATGAGATTTTTAAATGTCAAAGTGGAGAAGTGGAGGCTCATTATTCTAGTCTTTACCTTCTTCTGTAGTTTTATGTTGTTGAATTTTCCCATAATAAAATAGTTTTTATTTTTTAAGAGCATGGGATATGAAATCAGACATACGGGATTTAATTTAGCTGGACCACTTGGCATTGTGGCAAAGTTTCTTGAACTTTCTAGGTCTCAGTTTCCTCATCTTCATAACAGAAATCACTAACACACACCCATATTGTATGGTCATTCACATCAAGTTTAAGCATTAAATAAGACCATGCCTGTAAAATGTTTGTCATGTATAATGCATAACACATTAAAAATATTGGGTCTTGGTTTGGTTGCTTCTATTTGGGCTTTTATAAAGAAAGCTTGGCTCTGATTTTGAGTTATCTTTTCAGGCATCTTATTTCTACATATCTAATTGCATTTTGCCTTAAAAATTTGTGTTAATTTGCTGTCTTCAGTTAGCCTGCTTTAGGGAGATCCACTGAGTATCAAAACTGAGTCTCCCAGGGACATTAGATCTTGATTTGCTTGGCACTCACAATTCATATTTTGTTATGGAAATTTAGAAAATTAGACCATGATGGGCTGGCTCATAAAATACAATGCTATCTGTCATATACCTTCAGGAATTTGTACTATATACAGTGGTGATTAAACTCTTCAGTGCTCAGCACTGGAGACTGCTGTCCGGGGCAGGCCCTCCTAGCTACAAGGTAGCTGGAAGCAGGGTGCTATGTGAGCCCTGAACCAGCACTGGGAGGGGTGGAAGACGTTTCTAGGAAAGTGAGGCAAAGGAAATGTCACCACAGAAGATCATCTCTAAGGATGAGGGTATTCCTGATGGCCCCCAATGGTAGATAACACTGCCCACCATTTTGGGCCTCTCACTTCATGCTAATATTGCCCCTTTTACAAAGACATTTTTCTTCAGTCAGAACACAGTTTGATAATTAGGTCAAGGCTTATTTGGAGTACAGACTCATTGTCCTGACCTTTGAAAGTAAAATCCAACCTCAGTCTTCAGAACACTGATATTTCTTGAATTCCCAATGGCTGTGACTATGCAGTGGGTGCGTGAACTGTCTCAGAGATGACTCAGCTGCTTCATTACTTGATAACATGTTCCTCAAGTCCACTTGTAGATACAGTACCAATTAACTGAGCTTGGGCTTCCTATTTTCCATACCCAGATCACCCATTGTATCATGAGAACTGAGAAGAAAGGACATCTTCCATGACAAATGCAGCTGGCAGTTCAGATGAAGTCAGAGAAGTGTCCATTTGGTTTGGTAGTAAGGTGGTCTCCGTCATCAGTAAGAACAATATCTTTGTAGTACTGTGGACAGATAATAGCTTCTTGATCATTTATTGCTAAAAGCAAGTCATGCTGAGTATTCATCCACAGCTAGCTACATATATTTTAATGATTAAAACAGTGAGGCAAACAGTCAGAAGGGATCAAATCCTCCTTGTTATAGTAACCATGAGCATAGATTTTCAAATGACAATGGAAAGGAAAAAACAAGTAACTGTCCCAAGCTGGTGTATTTCCAAAGTGTTTATATTATGCAAGGTGAAAGAGATTGACATGCTGGGGGTGGGAAGTTGTTGAGATGCTGGAGTGATCCACAAAGGAGAAAGACTTAACATGCATCCAGTAGACCCTAAGATCCTAGGATTGGCCTCGAATCATTTCTCTCAGTCTCCTCACAACTGCTGAATAACAAAAAATCACTCTATCCCCAAAACATATCTTAAAGTTTTGTTTCTATCCAGAGTCTCTAAAACTGCCATAGTCAAATCTTCCATCTTCTTCCCTGGGGTACTAAAAGAGCCTCCTAGCTGTACCTCAGAATCACAAGCTTAAAGTTTTGAAGAAATAAAGCATCCAAAGGACATTTTATGCAAACAAAAAATGACCTTTCATGGCTAAAATTTGAATTAATGTTTCTTACATAATGATTCACCATTCTTAAATAAATCTATTAAATTTATTAATCCAGATAACTATAGTAGCTTAGGGACCAGTCTAAGAAGGACAATCTAGTCCAGTGTTATACAAAAGCAAACATTTATTGAACTCTGTACTAGACACCAGGGAAATAAAGATGTAGTTCCAGTATCTATAAAGAACTGAACTTTGATTGGGTAAACAAAAACTATGTCTTGATTTTGGCCAACTTTATTGAGATTTACCTTATATTTAATAAACTGTATACATTTAAATTAAGTAATTTGTTGAATTGTAAAAGATGTATAAACCCATATAACTAGCATCACAATTGAGGAAGAATTTATCATCACCCTCATAAGTTTATTTGATCACTTTTCAGTTAGTTCATCCCTTCTTCCATCACTGGACTTTGTTAACCACTGATTTCACTTTTTTTTTTTTTACTACTACTTGTTGTGTGTTTTCCAGAACTTCATACTTCAAATTGGATTACAGAGTATATATTATTGTGTGTCTGACTTTTTTCTCTTAGCAAAAAATTTTGAGAGGAATCCTTCCACTTCATTAATCAAGCTTATTCCTTTTATCGATGCATAGTGACCAGTTTTAAGATATAGGTCAAAATTGTCCTTATAAATTTTTTTGAAGGATATTTGATTTCCAATGCCTGCATATAAAAATAGTTTATCTATAAGCATTTGTGCAAATGTCTATGTGAACATATGCTGTCACTTCTCTTGAGTAAATGAGTGGAAAGTGTAGGCCATATGGGAAATGGATGTTTAACTATTCAAAGAAAATATCAAAAAGATTTCCAATGTTACTGCAACATTTTGCCTTTCTTAAAGTTTATGAGATATCCAATCGATCCAAATTTTTGTCAGCACTTGTTATTGTCAGCTTTAAATTTTGACCATTCCAGACCAAAATGTATTTACCAAACAATAAATAAATAAATAAACAATTTAATAAATATAGTGCTAAAAGTCTTTACTTAAATTTGTGCTAAAAATTACTTTGTTTCTCTCCATAATATCTGTATCTCACCTTCTACTAACTTTTGAAGATATTCAAACCTAATGAGCTATATGCAAATACTAGTAAGTGAAAAATTTGAGATCATTTCTCTTATTGACTATCAACATATGACTTTCAAAAAATTTAATTCCCTTTGTGGCCAATAAATAAGTTAGTGGTTGGAGCAATGTACCTCTCAGAATCCAATAATTGAATTATTGTCTTCCTTTAATATTAGTAATGTGCAGAGTTCTATCGTTGATTCTCTTATTCTTCATTATGCACATTCTACTTGGATACAATACAGTATGATTAGTTGCCTAAGTTCTGTAGCCAAACTCCCTAAGTTTGAATCTTATGTCTGTGAAAAATATCTGTATGATCTTGAACTGGACACTTAAATTTAATTATTTGGAAATTGAATAACTACTTTGTAAGTTTTTTTGGTAAGAATTAATTGACTATATTAAGTACAAAATGTGAAAAATGTTTAAGCAGTGCTAGGAACATGTTATCTAAAGATGTCATTGACTGTTGTTATTATTAATCTCATATTATTATATGCAAAATCTCTATTTCCAGAGATCTCACCTTTCTTTTAGCACCAGAGTTTTATTTTTATTTCCATAATGGAATCCCAATTTGACATGTTCAAAACCAAACACTAAAATCCCACTTTTATGACCAAGATTAGAAACAAGATTGCATTTACCCTTTTGCCTCAATCAAAAAAGAAATCATGATATATGAAACAATGGTTTGCAAGATGTTGTAATCAGACAATAAATACAACATTATCCTTGAGAAATTAGAAACAAAATGAAACCTAAATTTTTACCAAACTTATTTCCATGAGTGTTTCCAACCCATAGACCAGATTAAAACAGCAACAACTCACACATTGAGAAACATTACAGCCCTGAGAAGTAATTCTTCCCCCACCTGTTTGTGTGTTTGTTTGTTTATTGGCCAGCTCATATCTGTTACTTGTTTCCCTATCTATTAGTTATTTCTTCTATCCTTCTTTTTTCTCCTTTTCAACATTAAGATCACCACTTTCTCTTTGGCTGCTACATTCCTTCCTTCTCCTCCTTTTCTTTCCTCTTCCCCTATCTAGCCCCTTCCTTCACTTACCTTTGTTCCTTCTACATTTCTGTATCATCCTCCTCTTTCCTCTCATCCCTTCTTTCTCTCCTTATTCTACTTTGATCCAAGTATTCTGAGGTATGCCTAGAGGAACCTAGCAGTTCAACAGAGAAATACACCCCACCCAGATTGCAGGCACCTCTCAGTGGACTTAGCCTCAACATGTGTCTGGAGGTGCAGTGCTCCACATGAGACACTCGACTACCACAGGCTGAGACATGAGATCTCATCTTACACACTGGGGCTGGAAAAGCAGGGGTCCCTGGTACAAAGCACAACTCAGAATAGCACCTAACATAATAGAAGAGTGTTGAATGTACATCCCGCCACAGCAGCTGAGACATTAGGCAGACACATCTACACCTGAGCAAGAGAAATCAGAACTCATGTCCACCACACCAGCAGTATAGGGGCACTACAAACAGAACAAAGCTGAAGGCAAACAATGGGAAGGAAGAAAATTACATATGATCAAGCAGGCCATTCTGGGAATAATACACAACAGAAAGAAAGTCAACCTTCAGACTGATAACATGGACACAGAAGAATATCTCCACCTAACAGACAAATAATTTGAAAAGGCAACAACGAAAACAGATAAAGAGTTAAGAGAAAGAGATACCAATATAATCAATGAACAGAGGAAGAAAATGAAGGAACTGGAGGATATCCCGAGATTAGGAACTCATGAGGAACTCAAGAATTCAGGGAAATGTCCTCCCCTGGTGGCACAGGCGATTGAACGCCACACTGTGAAGCTGCCCACAGCCTCTAAAGTGCTGGTTCGATCCCAGCCAGCTGGTGAGGGTCCCACATGGCACAGCAGACCTCTCCTGTCTCACCCGCTGCTCCCCTCAGCAGTGTATTTCATCAGTGTTCCTGTTCTGTTTCCTGCTCTATCTCTGGTGAATCCTCTCACCCTACCACACATCTGGCTTGTACCCCAGTTCTTGTATAAACAAATAAATAAATCTTTAAAAAAAAAGAATTAAGGGAAAAGCCATGAAAATAGAATGGAGGAAAATGAGGATTGAATAAAAAGAACCAGAAAAGAAAAGGAAAGAGAAGTACAAAAAAAGGATGAAGAAACACTTTGACACTATCTGACACCACGAGGAAAGAAAACATGAGTCATAGGATTCCCAGAAGGTGAGGAGAGAGACAAAGGAACTGAAAAACAACTCAAGGAGAAAATCAAAGAGAACTTCTAAGCATGAAGACAGAAATTAAAATAGACATACAGGTAGCCAGAAGAATACCAAATAACCACAATGAAAGGAAAACTACAGCAAGACACATAATAGTAAAGTTTCAAAAGGTCCAAGGCAAGGGGAAAAATGTAACTGATGAGGGAGAAGAAACAGATAACCTATAAAGGAAAACCAATTAGGCTGAAATCAGAATTTTTCCAAAAATAACACAGAGACAAGAAGATTGAACAAACTCCAAGTCAACAAATTAAAACCAAGAATACTTTATGCTGCAAAGCTCTCTTTACTCTATGAAGGAAAAATAAAACCTTTTCAGATAAATAAAATCTCCAGATATTCATTACTGTTAATCCCCCACTGCAAAAAAAATATTATAAGAAACCCTAAAGCCAAAACCAACAAAGGAATGAATAGGAAGAACAGAATAAGGTAGTTATATAATCACAAAAAAGCAAAGAGGCCAATATGGATGCCAGTGTATCAATGTTAACTCTGAATGTAAATGCACTAAACTCATCAATAAAAATACATAGAGTCACAGGGTGGATTATAAAACAGAACCCAACATTTGCTGTCTACAGGAAACACATTTAGCTACAAAAGATAGATTGAAAATAAAAGGTTGGTAAACAATTCTACAAGCAAATGGACCAAAAAAAGAAGGCAGGCACAGCTATATTTATATCAGATGAAATAGATTCCAAACTAAAATAAAGGAAAACAAGACATAGGTGGTCACTACATTATGATCAATGGAATAATAAATCAGGAAGACATAACACTCATCAGCATATACTAACCAAATGAAGAAGCACCAAAATATATCAATTAATATTAACTATGAAAACAGACACTGGAGAAATACATACGCATTAGGAGACTTCAGCACACCACTCTTGCCAATGGACAGATCAATGGGACAAAAAATAACTAAGGGCACTAGAGCTCTAAAAATGACATAGATTTCGGGGCCTCCCCTGGTGGCACAGCGGTTGAGTGCTGGGTTGTGAAGCTGCCCGCAGCCTCTGCAGCGCTGGTTCGATCCCCGGCCACTGCGTAGGTCCCACATGGCACGCAGACCTCTCCTGCCACCTGCTGCTCCCCTCAGCAGTGTACTTTGGTCCTTCTGCCTGTTCTGCTCCCTGCTCTGGCTCTGGTGAATTCTCTCACCCTCCCGTGCTTCTGACTGTACCCAGTGCTTGTATGAATAAACAAATAAATCTTAAAAAAAATGACATAGATTTCATGAGCTTAGCAGCAATATATAGGGCACAGCACCCCAAAAACTCTGAGTGCACATTTTGCTAAAGTCCACACAGATCATTCTCCAGGATTGATCACATAGTAGGACACAAGAAAAAAGAATCAACAAATACACTAAGATCAACATCATACCATCTACTGTGACCACAGAGGCATCAAACTAGAAACAAACCATGAAAAGAAAGCAAGGAACCCTTTTAACTCATGAAAATAAAAACCCATACTACTGGATGACCATTGGATCAAGGACAACACAAAAAAGGAAAACTACATGCCAATCTTTTTAATGAACACTGACACAAAATTCCTTAATACAATCCTAGCCAACAGAATCCAAAAATGCATCCAAAAGATAATTCACCCTGATCAAGGTGTATTTACTCCAGGGGCACAAGGATGATTGAAGCTCAAATAATGTAATCAAACACATCAACAAAAATAAAAAATAAAAATCATATGATTATATCAACAGATGTGGGAAAAGCACTTGACAATGTTCAACATCCATTGATGATGAAGGCCCTCAAAATTCTCAGGATAGAAGGAACACACCTTAACATAATAAAGGCCTTATACGACAAACCTATAGCCAATATCATTCTCAATGGTGAAAAGCTGAAAGCCTTTCCCTTAAGATCTGGAACAAGACAAGGATAGCCATTCTCACCATTGCTTTTCAATATAATACTGGAAGTCCTAGCCAGAGCAATAAGACAAAGAAAAAGACATACAAGGAATCTAAATAGGAAAAGAAGTAATAAATGATCACTATTTGCTGATGACATGATAATATACATAGAGAACCCCAAAAACTCCACAGAAAAAAAATAATCAAAATAAAAAAAAACATTTTAGTAAATTAGAGGATACAAAATCAACAGAGAAAAATAAGTAGTCATCCTACATGCAAATGATCAATCTGTTTTTGTTATAATCAAAACAAAAAAAATCTAATACCTGAGAATAAACCAAACAGGTGAAAGACCTATACAAAGAAAATTATAAAACTTTGTTAAAATAAATAGAAGACACAATAAATGAAAGTCATCCCCTGCTCACAGATCGAATCAATTAACATTATCAAAATGGCCATCCTACCAAATCAATTTAGAGATTCAATGCTGTTCCAATAAAAATTTCAATGACATTCTTCAAAGAGATAGAACATATATTGCTGAAATTCATATGGAACCACGAAAAAACCTCAGATAGCCAAAACTCTCCTGAAAGAAGCAGAATGGAGGTATCACAACCCCAGACTTCAAACTATATGGCAATGCCATAATAATTAGAACTGTATGGTAATGAAAAAAAAAAAACAGACACATAGACCAATGGAATCAAATAGAAAACACAGAAATAAACCCATATATTTTTGGACAATTAATCTTTGACAAAGAAGCAAAGAATATGCAATGACATAAGGACAGTCATTCAATAAATGGTACCTGGAAAACTGGACTACTACATGCAAAAGAATGAAGCTAGACTACTACCTCACATCATGCATAAAAACCAACACAACATCGATAAAATAATTGGACATACAACCTGACACTGTAAAATATATAGAAGAAAATACAGGCAAAACACTAAATGACATTCAACTCAATAACATCATTAAAGTCACATTCCCCAAAGCAAACAAAGTGAAGAAAAAGATGAACAGCTGGGACTACATCAAACTAAAAATCTTCCATTTAGCAAAAGAGACAATAACCCAAAGAGTCACCCTTCTGATTGGGAGAAAATTTTGCACACATACTACTGATAAGGGACTGATCACAAAGATCTACAAAGAGCTGATGTGACTCAACAAAAACAAAGTAAACAATGAAGTAAAAAATGGACAGAAGTACTAAGCAGACACTTCTCTAAAGAGGACATGCAAATGGCAAACAGGTATATAAAAAAATGTTCAATATCACTTGCAATCAGGGAAATGTAAATCAAAACGACAACGAGATACTGCCTTACACCAATGAGAATGGCACATATTAAAAGAACAGGAAACAAGTGTTGGCAAGGATATGGAGAAAAAGGAACCCTCTCACAATGCAAACTGGTCTAACCACTATGGCAGGCTGTGCGGAGTTTCCTCAAACTACTAGAAATGGAGCTTCCATATGAGCCAGAAATTTCACTCTTATGAACCCACCCAAAGGACACAAAAACATTAATTCAGAAGAATACCTGCACCCTTGTCTACTGCACACTATTTACAATTGATAAGCTATCTAAATAACCCCAAAGCCCAAAAATAGATGACTGGATCAAGAAGATGTGGTATATATACACAATTTAATACTATTCAGCAATCAGAAAAGAAAAACTCATGCCATTCTCAGCAACATGGATGGAGCTGGAAGGAATGATGCTCAGTGAAATAAGCAAGAATTAAAAAGAAAACATTGGATGGTTTCACTTATAGGAGGAATGTGTGGGAACCAAATTAGGGACCAGGAAAAAAATACTTATAATAAATAAACAAAATTAACAGGCAACTATTAATCAGAGTCACTCAGCAGGGCGAATTGGTGATGGGAGTATTGTGGGGACTACACCTGAAAGGAGAAAGCATGCATTGTACAAAAAGGAAGAATGATGTAAAATATACATGCAATTTAATTAATTTATAAAAAATCAAGATAAAAATTAGTAGTTTAACCAACAACAATTCACATATTATGGATAAATAGATAATAAACATGATAAGGACCTCCCTGGTGGTTCAGGCTGTTGAGTGCAGCACTGTGAAGCTGTCCACAGCCTCTGCAGCACGGGTTCGATCCCGGCCGGACAGGAAGACACCCACATGGTGCAGCAGACCTCTCTTGTCTTGCCTGCTGCTCCCCTCAGCTGTGTATTTCAGTCAGTCTGCCTGTTCTGTTCCCTGCTCTGTCTCTGGTGAGTGCTCTCACCCTCTCCCACATCTGGCCTGTACCCTGGTTCTTGTGTAAATAAATTGTAAAATAATAAAAAAAAAGTGATAAAATGTTGAATTTTATGATCTACTAAGGATATGTAAATTAAAATATGCCTCTTTATGCCTGTTATGCTAGTTATATATGTATATAGTAAATTGACTTTGGAATTATATTTTGAAAAGAAAAACATGATACCTATTGAAAAGTTTCCATTACCACTAAACTTCTAATCAGGACAAAGACAAGTGATAAAGTAAAAACTAAATGGTTCAAGATTAGGAAAACAGTTAAAACTTGGTTTACTAACTTGATGAAATAAGAAAATTAGTATTTAAAAATGCTATGTAGTATATAGATTAGCTGGCAAGATGATAAATGCCTATGATACATGTTAAAAGCAGAGTTCAGGGTCTCCCTGGTGGCACAAGGGGTTGAGCACAGCACTCTAAAGCTGTCCACAGCCTCTGCAGCACGAGTTCAATCCCCAGCCGGCCAAGGATCTGAATACATGGCTCAGCAGATCTCTCTTGTCTCTCCCGCTGCTCCCCTCAGCAATGTATTTCAGTCAATCTGCCTGTTCTGTTCCCCGCTCTGTCTCTGATGAATCCTCACTCCCCACACCTCTGACCTGTACCCAAGTTCTATATATGAATGAATAGGTGGATCCTTAAAAAAAAGCAGAATTCAGAGGGGGGGGCCGAGCAACATGGAGGCGAGGAGACTCTGCGAGTAAGATCTCCCATTAAAAAAAGTTAATAGGGAGGAAAAGCGGCAGGTCCCAGTGAGAACTGGGACATGGAAGATAAACGGGTGACTCCAGCAAACTGCCCGAAGAAGAAAGTTGCCATAAAAGAGGACTAGAAGGGAGGAAAGCGCAGAACACTGCTCTCCTCCCCCGCCCACAAAGTCGGCATACTCCGACCAGCAGAGAGGAGGAAAAAAAACAAACTAAAACGACCAACAAGAAAAAACTACGCAGCAAGCGGGACTGTGAATGGAAAGGAACTATTGCAGCCACGACAACCCGTGAACGGGAGCTGTGGAGAACCCTGCAGGATTCGCCACGGTGGTGAGTAAACGGCTCTGGGTGCCATTGGAGAACAAAGAGACTCTGGAGGAGACCTGCACACAGCCTTGGGCCAGCCGGTAAGACTGCGTGGAAAAGCAGCGCTTGGCACGCTTGAAGAGCAAACGTGGATCGGGATCACGGCTGCCCAGGGCCCCTCACCTGCAACCTAGGCTTGCGGGGAGACGCGCGGAGGCCCTCACTGAGGTGAAAGTCCCTTACTGAGTAAGCAGGAACCAGGTGCCCAGGCACGGGAGCAGGGTGCAAAAGGCGCCATTCCCGCGCCACTGAACTGGGCTACATCCCACGTCCTGGACCTGAGGGCTTTGGAACTGAGACCCCGGGCACAAAATTCGGGGCGTGTGTTCTCCATGACGGTGGGGCACAAGGCAGACACAGAACCCCAAAGCCGTTGAGGTTTACCCTACCATTCTCGCTCTGTTCCCTGTCCCACGGGGGGGTGGCGTCGAAAAGCAGCCCCCCAAGGACAATAGGAGAGATATCTGGCGCCACCTAGCGACCAGAAAAAAAAGTCACTAACACCCCATAGAACAGGGAAATTTCTTAAGAAAAGACTTCTTGAAAAGGGCAGAAGGCTTCTGGCGGACACAGTGGCCAGCTGGGAAGTTAGCCCATGCCAGGCCCCTTCCAACCAGTAGTCTGAGCCCACAGAGGGAGAAGGCACCCACATCCGGGGCAGACAGGGCGCGCAGAGGAGTGTGCCTGAGACCGGACGCACAGGGACTGCATCCCGCATCACCATTTTAGATCAGGGACATTTCTTCAGTAAAGACTGCCTAAAACCAGCAGAAAGCTCCCCCAGAAGCCAGAGATGGCTCCTGGAGGAGACAGAGGGGAGCGGAGAAGTTCACCCAGGATGCTGGACAGTCTGAGCAACAGAGTGTCACAATGCATACGACAAATAAGAAAACAGACAGTAGGGAGTAGAAGAAACACACACAACCTAAGAACTCCTCAGGAAAGAAGCACACTGCAAAAAGAAAACCACCCCCAGATTGCAATGACAGTAACTTGGAAGAACTTCTGAGCTTTCCAGAAAGAGAATTTAAAATTGCCATGATTCAAAAAGTGACAGAAGTCATAAAGGAAAATAATGATCAGAAGAAGGAAATTGAGTCCCTAAGGAGGGAAAACAATGGTCAGAAGAATGAAATTGAGTCCCTAAAGTGGGAAGTAAAAGAAACGCAGGAGATCAAAGAATTAATGGAGGAACTAAAGAACTCTGGGAAAAGCAATGAAAGCAGAATAGATGAAATGGAAGAATGAATAAGTACTCTTGAAAACACAGAAATAAAAAGAACCAAAACAGAAAAGGAAAGAGAAGTACGAAGTAAAAAGAATGACGAAAGACTTCGGAAATATCTGACTTTATGAGGAAAGGAAATATAAGAGTTATAGGAATTCCAGAAGGAGAGGAGAGAGATGTAGGAACAGAGAAAATATTCCAGGAGATAATTGAAAAGAACTTCCCAAATGCGAAGAAGGAGCTCAAAATTGATATACAAGAAGCCAGAAGAACACCAAATTTCCACAACGAAAGGAAAAATACAGCAAGACACATAATAGTAAAGCTCCCAAGAATCCAGGACAAGGAAAAAATAATGAAGCTAACAAGAGGGAAGAAACAGATAACATTCAAAGGAAAACCAATCAGGCTGACATCAGACTTCTCTGAAGAAACACTACGGGCAAGGAGAGAGTGGAGGGACATAGTCAACAGACTACAAGAAAACAGATACCAACCAAGAATACTCTATCCCTCAAAGCTCTCCTTCCTCTATTAAGAAAGAATAAGGACCTTCCCAGACAAACAGAAACTCCGGAATATCATTACGACTAAACGCTCACTCCAAAAAATACTACTAGGAATCCTAAAGCCAGAACCTCAGAGGGACAAATACAATGAAAGAAGACCAAAAAAAAAAAAAAAAAGGTCTTAAAAGAATAAATAAATAAAATCAAAGGAAAGACAAACACAATGGCAAATACAGATGCTAAGATATCAATATTAACTCTAAATATAAATGGACTAAACTCTTCAATAAAAAGACACAGAGTTGAGCCTGGATTAAAAAACAAAACCCAACCTTTTGCTGTCTCCACGAAACCCATTTAGCTACAAAAGATAAAAATAGGCTCAAAGTTAAAGGATGGAAAACAATCCTACAAGCAAATAGACCAAAAAAGAAAGTAGGAACAGCTATACTTATATCAGATAAAACAGACTTCAAACTCAAAAAAATAAAAAGAGACCCCAATGGTCACTACTTTGTTATCAAGGGGACAATACTTCAAGAAGAAATAACACTCATTAACATATACTCACCAAACGAAGGAGCACCAAAATATATCAGACAACTGTTGTCCTCTCTGAAAACAGACATCAGAGAAAACACATACGTAGTGGGAGACTTCAACACACCACTATCAACAATGGATAGATCAACAAGACAAAAAATAAGTAAAGAAACCAAAGCTCTAAATAAGGACCTAGAGCAATTGGGCTTAACAGACATCTATAGAACACTAAACCCCCAAAAAGCGGAGTACACATTTTTCTCAAGCGCACACGGATCATTCTCCAGGATCGATCACATACTGGGGCGCAAGACAAACATTAACAGATACACAAAGATTGAAATCATACTAACCATCTTTTCTGACCATGAAGGCATCAAACTAGAAATAAACCATAAAAAGAAGGGAAGGAACTATCCTACCTCATGGAGATTAAAAACCACACTACTGGAAGACCACTGGACTAACGAGGAGATTAAAGAAGAAATCAAAAAATACTTTGAATTGAATGACAAGGAGGACCCCAATATCCTAAATGTATGGGATGCAGCAAAAGCAGTAATAAAAGGAAATATATATAGCAATAGAAGCTCACATCAAAAAAACAAGAAATAACTCAAAGAAACAACCAAATCTTGAAGCTCAAAGATCTAGAAAAAGAACAACAAAAAAACCCCAAAACCAATAGAAGAAAAGAAATAATAAAAACCAAAGCAGAAATAAATGAAATTGAAATTAAAAAAACAATCCAAAAGATCAATGAAACCCAGAGCTGGTTCTTTGAAAAAAAATCAATAAAATAGACAACCCCCTAGCCAGGCTCACAAAGGAAAAAAGGAAGAAAGCACAAATAAATAGGATCATAAATGAAAAAGGAGAAATCACAATCGACACAGCAGAAATCAAAAGAATAATCAGTAACTACTATGAACAGTTATATGGAAACAAGTTCAACAATCTAGAGGAGATGGACAAATTCCTACAACTCTACAATCACCCAAAGCTAGATAAAAAAGAAATAGAACACCTAAACAGACCTATTTCAATTAGCAAAATTGAAACGGTAATCAAAAACCTCCCCAAAAACAAAAGCCCAGGACCTGATGGATTTACAAATGAATTCCACCAAACATTCAGAGACGAATTAGTGCCTATCCTTCACAAACTCTTCCAAAAAATTGAGAAGGAAGGGACAATACCAAACACGTTCTATGAAGCCAACATTACACTAATACCAAAAATGAATAAGGACAACAGAAAAAAGGAAAACTACAGGCCAATCTCCCTAATGAACACTGATGCAAAAATCCTCAATAAAATTTTAGCTATCAGAATCCAACAATGTATCCATAAGATAATTCACCACGACCAAGTAGGATTCATTCCAGGGGCACAAGGATGGTTTAACATCCGAAAATCAATCAACGTTATCCAACACATCAACAAAAAGAAATATAAAAACCATATGATAACATAAATAGATGGTGAGGAAGCTTTCGACAAAGTGCAACACCCATTCATGATAAAAGCCCTTGAAATTCTTGGGATACAAGGAACATACCTCAACATCATAAAGGGCATCTATGAGAAGCCAACAGCCAGTATCATTCTCAATGGTGAAAAGATGAAAGCAATTCCATTAAGATCTGGAACAAGACATGGATATCCACTCTCACCACTGCTTTTCAATATAATACTGGAAGTCCTAGCCAGAGCAATAAGACAAGAGAAACACATACAAGCAATACAAATAGGAAAAGAAGAAGTCAAACTATCACTATTTGCAGATGATATGATAATATACATAGAGAACCCCAAAAACTCCACAGAAAAACTAATTCTACTAATCAATCAGTTCAGTAAAGTGGCAGATGCAAAATCAACATGCAAAAGTCAGTAGCCTTCCTATACACAAACAATAAATCTGAAGAAGAAGAAATAAAAAAAATCCCTTTTATTATCGAAACAAAAAATATCAAATATTTGGGCATAAATCTAACAAAAGAGGTAAAGGACCTATACAAAGAAAACTATAAAACACTGTTAAAAGAAATAGAAGAAGACACAAAGAAATGAAAAGATATCCCCTGCTCATGGATTGGAAGAATAAACATTATTAAAATGGCCATCCTACCAAAAGCAATATACAGATTCAGTGCTATTCCAATCAAAATATCAATGGCATTCTTCAAAGAAATAGAACAATTATTGATCCAATTCATATGGAATCACCAAAAACCCCGGATAGCCAAAGCTCTACTGAAAAAAAAAAGAAGGAAATGGAGGCATCACACTCCCAGACTTCAAACTATACTACAAAGCCATAATCATCAAAACTGCATGGTATTGGAACAAGAACAGTCATACAGACCAATGGAAACGAATAGAAAATCCAGAAATAAACCCACAGATTTATGGTCAACAAATCTTTGACAAAGGAGCAAAGACTATGCAATGGAGCAAAGAGAGTTTGTTCAATAAATGGTCTGAGAAAACTGGGTTGGTACATGCAAAAGAATGAAGCTTGACCACTACCTCACACCATACACAAAAATCAACTCATAATGGATTAAAGAACTAGACATAAGACCTGAAACCATAAAATACATAGAAGGAAATATAGGCGAAACACTACGTGATTTGCATATCAAAGACATCTTTACAGACACATCACCCAAAGCAGTGATAGTGAAGGCAAAGATAAACAGCTGGGACTACATCAAATTAAAGAGCTTCTGCACAGCAAAAGAGTCAATAACAAAAACAAAGAGAAATCCCACCAACTCGGAGAACATTTTTGCACATAATACTAATGATAAAGGACTGATCTCAAAAATCTGCAAAGAGCTGATGAGACTCAGCAACAACAAAGAAAATAATCCAGTCAAAAAATGGGCAGGAGGGGCGGAGCAACATGGCGGCGAGGACACGCTGCGAGTAAGATCTCACATTAAAAAAAGTTAATAGGGAGGAAAAGCGGCAGGTCCCAGTGAGAACTGGGACACGGAAGATAAACGGACGACTCCAGCAAACTGCCCGAAGAAGAAAGTGGCCATAAAAGAGGACCAGAAGGGAGGGAAGCGCAGAACCCTGCTCCCCTCCCCCGCCCACAAAGTCGGCACTCTCCCATCGGCAGAGAGGAGGGAAACAATAAACCAAAACGGCCAACAAGAAAAACGGACGAAGCAAGTGGGACTGTGAGTGGAAAGGAACTATTGCAGCCACCACACCCCGTGAACGGGAGCTGAGGCGAACCCTGCAGGATTCGCCGCGGCGGTGAGCGAATGGCTCCGGGCGCCATTAGAGAACAACAAAGACCCCGGGAGACGCGCACACAGCCCAGGCTGCCGGTAAGCTTGCGCGGAAAGTGGCGCGCTCAGCGCGCTTGAAAAGCAAGTGCAGACCAGGATCGCAGCTGCCCAGGTCCCCGCTCCTGCGACCTAGGCTTGGGAGACGACCTAGGCTTGCGGGGAGACGCTCAGAGGTCCTCACTGAGGTGAAGGTCCCTCCCTGAGTAAGCAGGAACCAGGCGCCCAGGCACGGGAGCAGTGCAAAAGGCGCCGTTCCCGCGCCACTGAACTGGGCTACAGCCCGGGTCCTGGAACTGAGGGCTTTGGAACTGAGACCCGGGGCACAAAATTAGGGGCGTGGGCTCCCCACGACGGTGGGGCACAAGGCAGACACAGCACCCCAAAGCCGTTGAGGTGTACCCTACCATCCCCGCTCTGCTCCCTGTCCCACGGGGTGGAAAATCAGCTCCCCAAGGGCTCTACGAGAGATCTCTGGTGCCACCTAGCGACTTGAAGCCAGCACAGGCTCCTGAAGGAGCTAGTGGCCAGCTGGGGAGTTAGCCCACACCCGGCCCCTTCCGAACAAGTAGTCTGAGCCCACAGGGAGAGCGAGCACGCACAGCCGGGGCAGACCAGGCACACAGAAGAGTGTGCCTGACACCGGACGCGCAGGGAGTGTGTCCCACATCACCATTTTAGAACAGGGACATTTCTTCAGTAAAGAGTACCTGCAGAAGGCTTCCTCAGGAGCCAGAGGTGAGCGGGGGAAGTTCGCCCACGCCAGACCCCCTCTGGCCTGCAGTCCAAGCCCAGAGGGGGAGCAGGAACCCACCGCCGGGGCAGACCAGGCGCACAGGGGAGTGTGTCCCCACATCGACATTTTAGGACAGGGACCTTTCTCCAATAAAGACTGCTTGAAACTGACAGATGACTCCTGGAGGAACCAGAGGGGAGCAGAGAAGCTCACCCAAGATGCCGGCCAGTCCCAACTACACAGTGTCCCAACGCATACGGCAAATTAGAAAACAGACAGTAGGGAGGAGAAGAACCACACGCAACCTAGCAACTCTCCAGAGAAAAAGCACACCACAAAAAGAAAACCAGCCCTCAGATTGCAACGACAGTAACTTGGAAGAACTTCTGAGCCTTCCAGAAAGAGAATTTAAAATTGCCGTGATTAAAAAACTGACAGAAGTCATAAAGGAAAACAATGATAAGGGAAAAATAATCAACGATCAGAAGAATGAAATTGAGTCCCTAAAGAGGGAAGTAAAAGAAATGCAGGAGATCAAAGAATTAGTGGAAGAACTAAAGAATTCTGGGAAAAGCAATGAAAGCAGAATTGATGAAATGGAAGAACGAATAAGTGCTCTTGAAGACACAGAAATAAAAAGAACCAAAACAGAAAAGGAAAGAGAAGTACGAAGGAAAAAGAACGAAGAAAGACTTCGGGAACTATCTGACTCCATGAGGAAAGGAAATATAAGTGTTATAGGAATACCAGAAGGAGAGGAGAGAGAAGTAGGAACAGAGAAAATATTCAAAGAGATAATTGAAGAGAACTTCCCAAATGTGAAGAAGGAGCTGAAAATTGATATACAAGAAGCAAGAAGAACACCAAACTTCCACGACGAAAGGAAAAATACAGCAAGACACATAATAGTAAAGCTCCCAAGAATCCAGGACAAGGAAAAAATAATGAAGCTGGCAAGAGGGAAGAAACAGATAACATTCAAAGGAAAGCCAATCAGGCTGACATCAGACTTCTCCGAAGAAACACTACGGGCAAGGAGAGAGTGGAGGGACATAGTCAACAGACTCCAAGAAAACAGATGCCAACCAAGAATACTCTATCCCGCAAAGCTCTCCTTCCTCTTTGAAGAAAGAATATGGACCTTCCCAGACAAACAGAAACTCCGGAATTTCATTGCAACTAAACCCCACTCCAAAAAATACTACAAGGAGTCCTAAAGCCAGAACCTCAGAGGGACGAATAACAATGAAAGAAGGCCAAAAAAAAAAAAAGTTATTAAAAGAATAAATAAATAAAATCAAAGGAAAGACAAACACAATGGCAAATACAGATGTTAACATATCAATATTAACTCTAAATGTAAATGGACTAAACTCTTCAATAAAAAGACACAGAGTTGCAGCCTGGATTAAGAAACAAAACCCAACCTTTTGCTGTCTCCAGGAAACACATTTAGCTACAAAAGATAAAAATAGGCTCAAAGTTAAAGGATGGAAAACAATCCTACAAGCAAATGGACCAAAAAAGAAAGCAGGAACAGCTATACTTATATCAGATAAAACAGATTTCAAACTCAAAAAGATAAAAAGAGACCCCAATGGTCACTACATTATGATCAAGGGGACAATACTTCAAGAAGAAATAACACTCATTAACATATACGCACCAAACGAAGGAGCACCAAAATATATCAGACAACTGTTGTCCTCTCTGAAAACAGACATCATAGAAAAAATATACGTAGTGGGAGACTTCAACACACCACTGTCAACAATGGATAGATCAACAAGACAAAAAATAAGTAAAGAAACCAAAGCTCTAAATAAGGACCTTGAGCAATTGGGCTTAACAGACATCTATAGAACACTAAACCCCAAAAAAAATGGAGTACACATTTTTCTCAAGCGCACACGGATCATTCTCCAGGATCGATCACATACTGGGGCACAAGACAAACATCAACAGATACACCAAGATTGAAATCATATCAACCATCTTTTCTGACCATGAAGGCATCAAACTAGAAATAAACCATAAAAAGAAGGCAAGGAACTTTCCTACCTCATGGAGATTAAAAACCACACTACTGGAAGACCACTGGACTAATGAGGAGATCAAAGAGGAAATTAAAAAATTTTTTGAATTGAACGACAAGGAGGACACCAATATCCTAAATGTATGGGATGCAGCAAAAGCAGTAATAAGAGGAAAATATATAGCAATAGAAGCTCACATCAAGAAACAAGAAACAACTCAAAGAAACAACCTAATCTTGAAGCTCAAAGATCTAGAAAAAGAACAACAAAAAAAACCCAAAACCAGTAGAAGAAAAGAAATAATAAAAACCAAAGAAGAAATAAATGAAATTGAAATTAAAAAAACAATCCAAAAGATCAATGAAACCCAGAGCTGGTTCTTTGAAAAAAAATCAATAAAATAGACAACCCCCTAGCCAGGCTCACAAAGGAAAAAAGGAAGAAAGCACAAATAAATAGGATCATAAATGAAAAAGGAGAAATCACAATCGACACAGCAGAAATCAAAAGAATAATCAGTAACTACTATGAACAGTTATATGGAAACAAGTTCAACAATCTAGAGGAGATGGACAAATTCCTACAACTCTACAATCACCCAAAGCTAGATAAAAAAGAAATAGAACACCTAAACAGACCTATTTCAATTAGCAAAATTGAAACGGTAATCAAAAACCTCCCCAAAAACAAAAGCCCAGGACCTGATGGATTTACAAATGAATTCCACCAAACATTCAGAGACGAATTAGTGCCTATCCTTCACAAACTCTTCCAAAAAATTGAGAAGGAAGGGACAATACCAAACACGTTCTATGAAGCCAACATTACACTAATACCAAAAATGAATAAGGACAACAGAAAAAAGGAAAACTACAGGCCAATCTCCCTAATGAACACTGATGCAAAAATCCTCAATAAAATTTTAGCTATCAGAATCCAACAATGTATCCATAAGATAATTCACCACGACCAAGTAGGATTCATTCCAGGGGCACAAGGATGGTTTAACATCCGAAAATCAATCAACGTTATCCAACACATCAACAAAAAGAAATATAAAAACCATATGATAATATCAATAGATGCTGAGAAAGCTTTCGACAAAGTGCAACACCCATTCATGATAAAAGCCCTTGAAATTCTTGGGATACAAGGAACATACCTCAACATCATAAAGGGCATCTATGAGAAGCCAACAGCCAGTATCATTCTCAATGGTGAAAAGCTGAAAGCAATTCCATTAAGATCTGGAACAAGACAAGGATGTCCACTCTCACCACTGCTTTTCAATATAATACTGTAAGTCCTAGCCAGGGCAATAAGACAAGAGAAAGACATCCAAGGAATCCAAATAGGAAAAGAAGAAGTCAAACTATCACTATTTGCAGACGATATGATATTATACATAGAGAACCCCAAAACTCCACAGAAAAGCTAATTCAACTTATCAATCAGTTCAGTAAAGTGGCAGGATACAAAATCAACACGCAAAAGTCAGTAGCCTTCCTATACACAAACAATAAATCTGAAGAAGAAGAAATCAAAAAAACCATCCCTTTTGCTATTGAAACAAAAAAAATCAAATATTTGGGAATAAATCTAACAAAAGAGGTAAAGGACCTATACAAAGAAAACTATAGAACACTGTTAAAAGAAATAGAAGAAGACACAAAGAAATGGAGAGACATCCCCTGCTCGTGGATTGGAAGAATAAACATTATTAAAATGGCCATCCTTCCAAAAGCAATATACAGATTCAATGCTATTCCAATCAAAATTTCAATGTCATTCTTCAAAGAAATAGAACAATTATTGATGAAATTCATATGGAATCACAAAAAACCCCGAATAGCCAAAGCTCTCCTGAAAAAAAAAGAAGGGAATGGAGGCATTACACTCCCAGACTTCAAACTATACTACAAAGCCATAATCATCAAAACTGCATGGTATTGGAACCAGAACAGACATACAGACCAATGGAATTGAATAGAAAATCCAGAAATAAACCCACAGATTTATGGTCAACTAATCTTTGACAAAGGAGCAAAGACTATGCATTGAAGCAAAGAAAGTTTGTTCAATAAATGGTGCTGGGAAAACTGGGTCGCTACATGCAAAATAATGAAGCTTGACCACTACCTCACACCATATACAAAAATCAACTCAAAATGGATTAAAGAACTAGACATAAGACCTGAAACCATAAAATATATAGAAGGAAATATAGACGAAACACTACATGATTTGCACATCAAAGACATCTTTACAAACACATCACCCAAAGCAGTGATAGTGAAGGCAAAGATAAACAGCTGGGACTACATCAAATTAAAGAGCTTCTGCACAGCAAAAGAGACAATAACAAAAACAAAGAGAAACCCCACCAACTGGGAGATCATTTTTGCACCCAACACTAATGATAAAGGACTGATCACAAAAATCTGCAAAGAGCTGATGAGACTCAACAACAACAAAGAAAATAATCCAGTCAAAAAATGGGCAGAAGAGCTAAAAAGAAACTTCTCTGAAGAGGAAATGCAAATGGCCAACAGGCATATGAAAAAATGTTCAACATCACTTGCCATCAGGGAAATGCAAATCAAAACTACCATGAGATACCATCTTACACCAGTGAGAATGGCACATATTAAAAAACCTATCAACAACAAATGCTGGCAAGGGTGTGGAGAAAAAGGAACTCTTCTACACTGTTGGTGGGAGTGCAAACTGGTCCAACCACTGTGGAAAGCTGTGTGGAGATTTCTGGACCTACTAAATATAGAGCTTCCATATGATCCAGCAATTCCACTCCTAGGTATTTACCCAAAGGACACAGAAACATCAATTCCAAAGAACACCTGCACCCCTATGTTTATAGCAGCACTGTTTACAATAGCTAAGCTTTGGAAACAACCCAAATGCCCAAAAATAGATGACTGGATCAAGAAGATGTGGTCCATATATACCATGGAATATTACTCAGCATTCAAAAAAGATAAACACATGCAATTTGCAGCAACATGGATGGCGCTGGAAGGGATCATGCTCAGCGAAATAAGCCAAAAAGAAAAAGAAAAATACCGGATGGTCTCACTCATAGCAGGTATCTAGAAAACTTAAATAAGGGACCAGGAAAATGAATAACTATAAGAAAGTGAAAATCAAAATCAACAAAAAACTATGAACCAGAGACAGTTTTAGGGGGGCGGGGGCGGGAGGGGAGGGATTGGGGTCAGAATGGGGGGGCTGCAATTGTATGGGGAATATAACAATAAAATTTTTTTTAAAAAAAATAAAAAAAAATAAAACCCTTTAAAAAAAAATGGGCAGAAGAGCTAAACAGAAACTTCTCTGAAGAGGAAATGCAAATGGCCAACAGTCATATGAAAAAATGTTCAACATCACTTGTAATCAGGGAAATGCAAATCAAAACTACCATTAGATACCTCTTACACCAGTGAGAATTGCACATATTAAAAAAACTAGCAACAGCATATGTTGGCGAGGTTGTGGAGAAAAATGAACTCTTCTACAGTGTTGGTGGGAGTGCAAACTGGTCCAACCCATATGGAGAGCTGTGTGGAGATTTCTGGACCTACTAAACATAGAGCTTCCATATGATCCAGCAATTCCACTCCTAGGTATTTACCCAAAGGACACAGAAACATCAATTCCAAAGAGCACCTGCACCCCTATGTTTATAGCAGCACTATTTACAATAGCTAAGCTTTGGAAACAGCCCAAATGCCCAAAAATAGATGACTGGATCAAGAAGATGTGGTATATATATATACCATGAAATATTACTCAGCATTCAAAATAGATAAACACATGCAATTTGCAGCAACATGGATGGCGCTGGAAGGGATCATGCTCAGTGAAATAAGCCCGAAAGAAAAAGAAAAATACCGGATGGTCTCACTCATAGCAGGAATCTAGAAAACTTAAATAAGGGACCAGGAAAATGAATAACTATAAGAAAGTGAAAATCAAAATCAACAAAAAACTATGAACCAGAGACACTTTTTTGGGGGTGGGGTGTGGGAGGGGAGGGATTGGGGTCAGAGTGGGGGGTTTGCAATTGTATGGGGGAATATAAAAATAAAATTTATTATTTAAAAAAAATCAAAAAAATGCAAAGCAATTATAACACAAGAAAAAAAAATAAAACTTGCATTGATTTCCTGGCCCAAAAAAAAAAAAAAACAGAATTCAAAGTTGCAAAAGACAAGAAGAAAAAATATGGAAATAAATTGGTTGTTCTGTGCTGTATGTATATAACAAAATAAACGTATATCACTTTCTGATGCAAAAACATAAAATAAAATATATAGAGGGCTGGGCCTCCCCTGGTGGTGCAGTGTTTGAGTGCTGGGCTGTGAAGCTGCCTGCAGCCTCTGCAGTGCCGGTTCAATCCCCAGCCACAGGCTTGGGTCCCACATGGTGCGACAAACCTCTCCTGCCATGCCTGATGCTCTCCTCAGCAGCGCATTTCATCTGTCTGCATGTTCTGTTCCCCGCTCTGGCTCTGGTGAATTCTTTCACCCTCCTCCTTCTGACTGTACCCAGTGCTTGTATAAATAAATAAATAAACAAACAAACAAACAAATAAATAAATAAATCTTAAAAAAATACATAGAAGGAAACATAGACAAAACACTTCCAGATATGGACTTTAGGGATATATTTGGGGACTTGCCTCCAATGGCAAGGGAAACAAAAGAAAAAATGAACAAATGGAACTATATCAAACTAAAAAGCTTCTATATATTGAAAGAAACTATAATCAAAACAAATAAAAATGGCAGAAGATCTTAATTGATACTTTCCCAGAGGACATATCCATATAGCCAACAAGCACATGGAGTTTGTTCATCATCACTTATCATCAGGGAAATGCAAATCAAAATCACAATGAGATTATGTGCAGACAAGGGTGCAGAGTGAAAGGAAGCCCCATATGCAGTTGGTGGGAATATAGACTGGTCCAACACCTATGAAAAATAGTATGGAGATTTCTCAAAATATTAAAATTAGATATACCATAAGAAATAGCAATTCTAGTTCTAGGTATTTATCCAAAGTATACAAAAGCACAACTTAAAAGTGCTGAATGCACTACTGTGTTTATTTCAGCACTATTTACAATAGCAAAAGTATGAAAACAAACAACCTAATTGTGCAGTGGATAAAGAAGTTGTGGCATATATACACAAATATATAGTATTGAGCTATAAATAAAATATAAATGTTTGCCTTTTGTTATAACATGGATAGAATTGCCAGGCATTATGCCAAAGTAAAATGAGTCAGAAGGAGAAACACAAATACCAGATGATTTCACTCATGTGGAATATAAAGAAACAAACAAAAAAAGGAGTAGGAAAATCTAAACCAAAACAAACCTTAGAAATATGTCTGCAGAACTAAGATTACTAGAGGGTGAGAATGGAATGGAGGTATGTACAGAAAATATAGTAGGTATCCACTGGTTTATATTGGAAGATTATGGATGATTGGTGATAGGTGTGTGTTGGTTACATATGTCTCAATATGTGTGAATGTATGTCCCTCAATCATATATGTTGTAAATCAATGTAGCCTCAAGAAATAAATCTTTCATCACATTATACCTAAATACAGATCTAAGGGCCTCTCTGGTGGCACAGGGGTTAAGGTCTCTATAGTGTCTATCAAGCTGTGGCCAGCCACTGTGGCATGAGTTTGATACCCAGCCAGGAAGCTAACCCATGTGGTGCTGCAGACCTTCCTATCTCACCTGCTGCTCCCCTCAGCAGTGTATTTCAGTGGATCTGCCTGTTCGACTCCTCACTCTGTCTCAGGTGAATCCTCTCACTCCTTGCACCTCTGGCCTACACCCCAGTTCTTCTATGCATAAATAAATGTAATATTTTTTTAAGACAGATATAAGGTTAGTGTAGGCCATTGGGCTATAATAAGTTCAAATAAAAATCAGCCTTACATGTTCATACAATTTCTTCTAAAAGACCACTTTAGTGTTGTACATTCATGCATGACCTCCAAAGTATGTTCTGCCAAACTACTCTTGTCAGTCAATGGTCAATTTTGCCAGGTCCAAGGAGGCCTTGGATAGTTTCAAATCCTACACCTTCACCTGTAAGAAAAATGAACAGGAAAGTGGCCACATCCCCTTCTTTTCATTACTTACACAAATCCTGGAAAATGATTTGACCAAATAAAAATAGCTTTCTGGAATGAAAATGTCATTTTTTACAAAATGTTCATTATACATGTATTGGACTTTTGATTTCTATTTTTTAAGCCACCACCAATAGCTAATTTGAGCAATTTTAAAATTAAGTGGAGGGAAAACAAAATTGAAGCACTAAAAATGCTGCATTCAGGACTTAGAAAGGTACAGTAATCAAGATAGTATGTTATTGCATTATGATAGAAATATGTTAATATAAAAATAGAGCCCATAAAATTGCCCATTCATATATTATGGTTAATGATGGACAAATATGCAAAATCAATTTTTTTCTTATATTCTAGTAATATAAATCATGGTGATAGGACAACTGGACATCTCTATGAAGGAAAACAAACTTTAACTAATACCTTGCACTATTTATGAAATTTTACTCAAGATGGGCCTCCCCTGGTGGCGCAGCGGTTGGGCGCTGGGCTGCGGGGCTGCCAGAGGCCTCTGCAGCGACGGTTTGATCCCTGGCCACCGGCGAGTGTCCCACAGGGCACACAGACCTCTCCTGCTGCCCACTGCACCCCTCAGCAGTATGATTCGTCAGTCTGCCTGTTCTGTTCCCCGCTCTGGCTCTGGTGGGTTCTCTCGCCCTCCCACACTTCTGACTGTGCCCAGTGCTTGTATAGATATATAAATAAATAAATCTTAAAAAAAATTACTCTAAGTGGAACACAGACCTACACATAAAACCTAAAACAATACAACTTGTTAAAAATATATAAGAAAAAATTTGTGATCACTAATTAGGCAGAGATTTATTGGCTCTATTACACAAATTATGATCTATAATGTTGGTAAGTTTGACTTCAAAATCTAAGACTTTTTCCTAAGACATTATTGAAATAATGACAAGTTGAAACAGAATGAGTGAAAATATAACTTATGACTTAGGACTTAATAAAGTGGAATATATGGTATTCATAGTATATGATTAAAGAAATAAGAATAAGAAATTTAAGCAACCTAATGCAAATGTGTACTTCAATAAATTCAGATTTTTAAGGAAATACAGATATAGGTAGCAAATAAACTTAAGAAAAAATGGCCAGCACCATCACTCATTAGGCCAATGAAAATCAATACCACAATGAGAGACTAGAACATACCTATTTGAATGATTAATATTAAAGTGTCTGGCAATACAGTTTTAGTAAGGATATAGATGAACTGGAAGTCTCATTGCTTGCTGAGATTTAAAAATGGCACAATCACTTTGGACTACAGTTTAATGCTTTCTTTAAAAAAGTTAAATATACACTTACAATATGATGCAGCTATTCTACTTCTAGGTTTTTACCCAAGAGAAATAAAAGTATATATCTGTAAAGCCCTTGTAAATGAATATTTTGAAGATCATTACTAAGTCAATAAATTGAAACAACCACAATTTCCCTCAAATGACATGGATAAACAAGTCATGGTATATACACAAAATAGTATACTACTCAGCAAAAAACAAAACAAAACAAAAAAAAAACAGGAATGTACTGTTGATCTACAGATATATATTAAAATAATTACAATCAAAGAAGAGAATAAAAATATCTATATTGCCAAACATACACTTATATATAAATTCATTTTAAAACTGCAAGCTAATCTACAATGGGAGAAAGTAAATTAGTGGTTGTCCAGGGAATGGAAGAGAATATGAAAGAAGCAATACAAAGGGGCAAGAAGAAATTTTTGAGGTGATGATACATTAATTAACTATATTATTTTAAAAATTGTGTTTATTGAGTTAACTTTGATTTACAACACTGTACATGTTTTAGAAGTATAGCTACACACTTCTACATATGATATCACATCATACCCACTACTAAAACACCAATAATCTTTTATTACAGTCCACTGAATCCCATTCCCAATTTCCTTCATTTTAGTTATTTTAAATGACATATTCATAAATTAAAATTTAGCCAATTACATATTTTTAGTAAATTAGATTTATTACATGACAATTATAGCTCAATAAAACTGTTAAAAACTGAACTTATTTTCCTTTCTTCTTTTAAACTCAACCCGCTTCTCTTACATTCCATAATATTTGTAATGGGATAATGTCAATCCAGTTTCCTAAATTGGGAAATTTGAAGACACCACTTCTTCCTTTGTCTCTGTAACATCCAACAGCTAACTGGTCAATACTTCCTATTAATTCTACTTCAGAGATATCTCTTGATTTGATGACTTATCTCAATTCTCACAATTGCTCTATTGAGAATCCCCAAATCTGGGATATTAAAGTAGTATTAAGAGTGATCTCACTACTAAAAGCAGTTCTACAATTTAATACATTTTTCCATACCTGATTATTATTGCCTTTTTAAAATGTGATTCTGGGCCTCCCCGGTGGTGCAGTGGTTGAGCGCTGGGTTGCGAAGCTGCCTGCAGCTTCTGCAGCACCAGTTCGATCTCCGGCTGCTCCCCGGCCACCAGAGGAGGGTCCCACATGGTGCACAGACCTCTCCTGCCACCTGCTGCTCCCCTCAGCAGTGTATTTCGTCATTTCCTCAGTCTGTCTGTTCTGCTCCCCGCTCTGGCTCTGGTGAATTCTCTCACCATCCCGCACTTCTGACTGTACCCAGTGCTTGTATGAATAAATAAATAAATAAATCTTAAAAAAAATAAAAATAAAAATGTGATTCTGGAAAGATGTCAGTGAAAACTGAACAATAGCTGTAAAAATAACACCCTGCATTCTGGTTCCAGAGGAGCAGAACAAACATTAATCACAATGAATTGTAATTAATTATTTTGTGACATGTCTGGTGGCTCCCTGGAAGACCAGATGAAGAGATTTGCCCTTATTTCACCTAACTTATAATTGGCATAGTGATAAAACTGCTGTGGGGAGCAGGGTAATTTGTTGAAAAAATTTACAGGCTAATGTCTTTGGTTGTTATCTCCTAAGGCAAAGTAAAGCACACAATAGACTAACCAAAATGGCTAGAGAATTAGATATTATTAAGATATATGAAGTTCTGATATGTTCTTGGGAATCTAGAAAACCATGTTCAGGATTGTGACCATATGATATGAGGTCATAAGCTCTAGCCTATTGCAGACTTTGAGGCTTTCCAGACACAAGAATTAAAGACTAAGGAAAAGTTGTAAAGAGCCGGTATGACTGTTGATGGTTGTTGATAAGTGTTAGTCAAGATTCCTTGGTTAAAACTGGAAGATTGTTGAATTCTGAATGTTTAAGGAAATCTCTGTTCAACAATTAGCTGACCAGTAAGTTAATAAAACAGAGTCTTCAGAGGTGACAATTAACAAAGAATATATGTTTTTACAGAATCAATTCAGAAAAAAAATAACTAAATAAATAACAACTACTACAACAAGCAGCAACAGTAACATATCATGGGGAGGAGAGAAAAGTTGACTTTCAGCTTTGTCATATTATAATATTCTATGTCTAGTTTTCAACAACAACAAAACAATTAAGGCAAGTGAAGACAAAAAGAGAGAATTGTCCATACAAAATTAAAAATCTAAAAACAGAAAAAGAAGTCCAAATATTAGATTTTCTAGATAAAGACTTTAGAAGATTATTGTTGATCCTTAGATGTATGTTTAATTAGAAAACAATTATTTCACATAAACTCGACAACTCAGTCTGTTATCTCTCTGCTATGTTCTGAGGATTATTGCTGGTTAATAAATCTTTCAGCCCTTGGTTAGAGTCCTATGAGACCCTCCACTATAAGCCCCACTGTCAACCAGAATCAAGCTATGTAGAGATGCACATAGAGTGGTGATCACAAAAAAAAAAAAATGGCACAGATGAGTGTGCAAGGTCTTTTTTACAAGCTAGAGCAAGGAATAGGGAGAACGCAAAAGTGACATCTGCTGGCTTCCATCTTTGGAGAGTATTTCCACAGGAACATACATGTGTGTTAAATTAGATGTCTAACTCCCTGGTCAATGCTTTAAGATATGCAAATATGTCTCTCACACAAGAACTCTGGGGATTTTTCAGTTGAATCTTTACTGTGAACTGGAGTGTGCGCGTATGAGCCCTTTAAGAAATGCTTTTCAGTGGGCTATAACATTGTGGGTCCTGTTGAAGCAAGCCCCACTGACTCTCAAATATAGAAATTTGGGGTGCTCACATCTCTGGAGGGTATTTTAAAAACTGGGGTGCATATGAGCAGTTTGAGCACTTCACTCTTCAGAGAGAAGATTTGGGTTGTGAATACCCCTTCGATTGTGGGTTTTTATGCCAAGGATGGTGTTTATTGAAATAAGATTTTTCTTGTTCACATCATGTGTAGGACTCACTCAGCTAATTTTGTATTTTTTAGAAAAAAATTTCATTTCATTTAAGTTGTAGATTTGATATGTCCCTTAGATGAGGTGAGTTTGGGATATTATTATGTCACCTGCTTACACTGGAATCTATAATGGACTTTATTTATTTATTTTAAATTTATTTATTTATACAAGAACCGGGGTACAGGCCAAATATGCGGGAGGGTGAGATGATTCACCTGAGACAGAGCGGGAAACAGAACAAGCAGACTGACGAAATACACTGCTGAGGGGAGCAGCAGGCAAGACAGGAGAGGTCTGTCGCATCATGTGGGTTTCTCCCTGGCTGGCCAGGATCAAACCCATGCTGCAGAGGCTGCAGACAGCTTCACAGTATGGCGCTCAACCACCTGCACCACCAGGGAGGCCCAGTAATGGACATTAAATCAGATATGTTAAGTATATTGAATGATGTATACATTATCAAGATGGGTATAGAAGATGTTCTTCACTTCATTTACAAGAGGGACATCTAGCAGTCAACTAGAGGAAACATAAACATAACATCCTTTGGCTCTCAGTGAAAATGAAACACTTCTTGTATATTAGAGACCAGCACAGACTGCACCAGAAGAGATATGGAGGAGATTCATATTTCATTGAACAGGAGATGGGTGCAGAGGAACACATGGAGACTGTGATCCCTGGCACAATAACAGGGCTGCCAGGTCAGTCAGGAGCCCTAGGGAATGGAAAGGAGAATGGAAATATTATAAAGGTACACACCTTGAACAAGGCAGGGGAATCTCATATGGAAGAGTCCCTAGTTTGAAAAAGAAAAGGTGTTCTAGACTGCATTTCTCCTCCGTTGTCTTTCAGTACTTGCACTAACCTTGTGAAGTACATTGACAGAGAACAGAGTGCTGAGACTCAGATTTGAAAACCCAGAGTGAAGGGCTATAGGTCAAATAAGAACCAGTCTCTCAACACATTTGCACAATGGCTAAAAGACTATAAGCCCCTTCTACATTCTGCTAAATGAGCAACTGCAAAAAAAAAAAAAAAAAGGTTCAACACCTATGAAAGCTAGCAACATCAAATAAAACCACAGCACCATCAGCAGGAAAAGTAAAAGTAGATCAGTTCTCTAGGTCACTGCTATAGATATTTAAAAATAGAGAACCTAATTTATCAAAAAGGGAATACAAACAATATAACACATGGCAAATGAAAACATCAAAGGAATAAGAAGTGTCAAGTCAGTCCTGGAAGTTCAAGCAAACATAGAAAGAAATAAAAGTGTTCTTCCCTAAATAGATTGAAGATTAAAAAAACAAAAACAAAAATAAAAACAGAAGGGAACATTCAATGAAATAAGGACAAATATGGAAAATATATTTGTCAGAAAAGAGAATTCAGGAAATTGAGAATACAAGGGTACAAATGATATAACTGGAATAAAAAGGAGATATAAGATTTAGGAAAAATGAGGAAATAGTGCAAGAAATATCAGACCCCCCAAAAACAGCAAATAGGTTTTTCAGATGGTCTTAATAGATAGAAAAGGGAACAGAGACCATATTGTCAAAGACTTAATAGCTGAGAACTTCCCAAACCTAAGGACTGAACGGAATAGTGAATTCTAGAAAGATGAAAGAATATACAAATTTCTTTTTTTTTATGGTTACTAAAGAATAGCATGATTTTTTTAAATAATAAATTTTATTTTTATATTCCCCATACAATTGCAGCCCCCTCCATTCTGACCCCAATCCCTCCCCTCCCGCCCCTGCCCCCCTAAAAGTGTCTCTGGTTCATAGTTTTTTGTTGATTTTGATTTTCACTTTCTTATAGTTATTCATTTTCCTGGTCCCTTATTTAAGTTTTCTAGATTCCTGCTATGAGTGAGACCATCCGGTATTTTTCTTTTTCTTTCTGGCTTATTTCGCTGACCATGATCCCTTCCAGCGCCATCCATGTTGCTGCAAATTGCATGTGTTTATCTTTTTTGAATGCTGAGTAATATTCCATGGTATATATGTACCACATCTTCTTGATCCAGTCATCTATTTTTGGGCATTTGGGTTGTTTCCAAAGCTTAGCTATTGTAAACAGTGCTGCTATAAACATAGGGGTGCAGGTGTTCTTTGGAATTGATGTTTCTGTGTCCTTTGGGTAGATACCTAGGAGTGGAATTGCTGGATCATATGGAAGCTCTATGTTTAGTAGGTCCAGAAATCTCCACACAGCTCTCCACAGTGGTTGGACCAGTTTGCATTCCCACCAACAGTGCAGAAGAGTTCCTTTTTCTCCACACCCTCGCCAACATTTGTTGTTGCTAGTTTTTTTAATATGTGCCATTCTCACTGGTGTAAGATGGTATCTCATGGTAGTTTTGATTTGCATTTCCCTGATTACAAGTGATGTTGAACATTTTTTCATATGCCTGTTGGCAATTTGCATTTCCTCTTCAGAGAAGTTTCTTTTTAGCTCTTCTGCCCATTTTTTGACTGGATTGTTTTCTTTGTTGTTGTTGAGTCTCATCAGCTCTTTGTTAGATTTATTCCCAAATATTTGATTTTTTTTTGTTTCAATAAAAAAAGGGATGGTATTTTTGATTTCTTCTTCTTCAGATTTATTGTTTGTGTATAGGAAGGTTACTGACTTTTGCGTGTTGATTTTGTATCTTGCCAATTTACTGAACTGATTGATTAGTTGAATTCGTTTTTCTGTGGATTTTTTGGGGTTCTCTATGTATATTATCATATCATCTGCAAATAGTGATAGTTTGACTTCTTCTTTTCCTAGTTGGATTCCTTGGATGTCTTTCTCTTGTCTTATTGCTCTGGCTAGGAATTCCAGTATTATATTGAAAAGCAGTGGTGAGAGTGGACATCCTTGTCTTGTTCCAGATCTTAATGGAATTGCTTTCAGCTTTTCACCATTGAGAATGATACTGGCTGTTGGCTTCTCATAGATGCCCTTTATGATGTTGAGGTATGTTCCTTGTATCCCAAGAATTTCAAGGGCTTTTATCATGAATGGGTGTTGCACTTTGTCGAAAGCTTTCTCAGCATCTATTTATATTATCATATGGTTTTTATATTTCTTTTTGTTGATGTGTTGGATAACGTTGATTGATTTTTGGATGTTAAACCATCCTTGTGTCCCTGGCATGAATCCTACTTGGTCGTGGTGAATTATCTTATGGATACATAGTTGGATTCTGATAGCTAAAATTTTATTGAGGATTTTTGCATCAGTGTTCATTAGGGAGATTGGCCTGTAGTTTTCCTTTTTTCTGTTGTCCTTGTTCGGTTTTGGTGTTAGTGTAATGTTGGCTTCATAGAACATGTTTGGTATTGTCCCTTCCTTCTCAATTTTTTGGAAGAGTTTGTGAAGGATAGGCACTAATTCGTCTCTGAATGTTTGGTAGAATTCATTTGTAAATCCATCAGGTCCTGGGCTTTTGTTTTTGGGGAGGTTTTTGATTACCATTTCAATTTCGCTGCTTGTAATTGGTCTGTTTAGATGTTCTATTTCTTCTTTATCTAGCTTTGGGTGATTGTAGAGTTGTAGGAATTTGTCCATCTCCTCTAGATTGTTGAACTTGTTTCCATATAACTGTTCATATTAGTTACTGATTATTCTTTTGATTTCTGCTGTGTCCGTTGTGATTTCTCCTCTTTCATTGATGATCCTGTTTATTTGTGCTTTCTCCATTTTTTCCTTTGTGAGCCTGGCTAGGGGTTTGTCTATTTTATTGATTTTTTCAAAGAACCAGCTCTTGGTTTCATTGATCTTTTGGATTTTTTTTTTAGTTTCCATTTCATTTATTTCTGCTTTGGTTTTTATTATTTCTTTTCTTCTACTGGTTTTTTTTTTTTGTTGTTGTTCTTTTTCTAGATCTTTGAGCTTCGAGATTAGGTTGTTTCTTTGAGTTCTTTCTTGTTTCTTGATGTGAGCTTCTATTGCTATATATTTTCCTCTTATTACTGCTTTTGCTGCATCCCATACATTTAGGATATTGGTGTCCTCCTTGTCGTTCAATTCAAAAAATTTTTTAATTTGTTCTTTGATCTCCTCATTAGTCCAGTGGTCTTCCAGTAGTGTTGTTTTTAATCTCCATGAGGTAGGAAAGTTCCTTGCCTTCTTTTTATGGTTTATTTCTAGTTTGATGCCTTTATGGTAAGAAAAGATGGTTGATATGATTTCAATCTTGGTGTATCTGTTGATGTTTGTCTTGTGCCCCAGTATGTGATCGATCGTGGAGAATGATCCGTGTGCGCTTGAGAAAAATGTGTACTCCGTTTTTTGGGGGTTTAGTGTTCTATAGATGTCTGTTAAGCCCAATTGCTCTAGGTCCTTATTTAGAGCTTTGGTTTCTTTACTTATTTTTCGTCTTGTTGATCTATCCATTGTTGATAGTGGTGTGTTGAAGTCTCTCACTACGTATGTGTTTTCTCTGATGTCTGTTTTCAGAGAGGACAACAGTTGTCTGATATATTTTGGTGTTCCTTCGTTTGGGGAGTATATGTTAATGAGTGTTATTTCTTCTTGAAGTATTGTCCCCTTGATCATAATGTAGTGACCATTGGGGTCTCTTTTTATCTTTCTGAGTTTGAAATCTGTTTTATCTGATATAAGTATAGCTGTTCCTGCTTTCTTTCTTGGTCCATTTGCTTGTAGGATTGTTTTCCATCCTTTAACTTTGAGCCTATTTTTATCTTTTGTAGCTAAATGGGTTTCCTGGAGACAGCAAAAGGTTGGGTTTTGTTTCTTAATCCAGGCTGCAACTCTGTGTCTTTTTATTGAAGAGTTTAGTCCATTTACATTTAGAGTTAATATTGATATGTTAGCATCTGTATTTGCCATTGTGTTTGTCTTTCCTTTGATTTTATTTATTTATTCTTTTAATAACTTTTTTTTTGGCCTTCTTTCATTGTTATTCGTCCCTCTGAGGTTCTGGCTTTAGGACTCCTATAGTATTTTTTGGAGTGGGGTTTTAGTTGTAATGAAATTCCGGAGTTTCTGTTTGTCTGAGAAGGTCCATAAGAATATACAAATTTCTAAATTCAAAATAATCAACACCAAGACATATAAATTTTAAATAATCAAGTCAACAATAAAGGAAAAACATTAAATACATCTAGGTAAAAAAAAAAGTAATTTCAAATACACCTAAATCAGACTGCCATCAGCTTTCTCAGCCTTCTCAAGGCAAGAGGAAAGTGGAATTGCATACTTACAATTCTAAGAGATAAAATATGTCATCCAATATATTTTATCCTGTAAAAGTTTTGTTCAAATATGAAATAGAAATAAAGGATTTCCCAAACCAACAAAAGCTAATGGAGTTTAACTCCACCATACCCATCCTACAAGAAGTGCTAAAAGGAGTTCCTCTATATGAAAAAAAAAAAAGAAAGAATACAAAACGTTGAGCAAGTTATTATTTAGTAACATGGAATTAGATGTATAAAACATGAGACAAAAGTTAAACATTAAAGAGGAGACAGAAAGGACAGAATCTGTGCAGTCAAATGATAAGTTTATACTACACAAAAGGATTAATTTAGATATAAAAAGTCTGCTATAACTTTCATGGTAAACACAAAACGAAAACCCCATATACATATATTTAGACAAAGAAATAAAAATAATAATGAAAGACCCATTATGGAAAGTCATTCAAATGAAAATAAAATGGAGATACAGGGTGAAGAAGAGAGGGAAGTGGGCATGGAAAAAGATATGCATAGGACAGACATAGGAGAGACATGTAGAGACACTTAAAAGAGATGCATGCTTTCTATTTCAGATTACTGCAAAACTTACATGATTTAATCCATGCTAGACTACTTCATTGATATTATTTTGATGATGGGGCCTTTCAAATTAAGTACAGGAAGAGCTGTAGACCAGCCCCAACACCTGGAAATCCAACAAGAGCAATCCCAACCTGGTAAGAATTCCCATAAGTTCTCCTGTGTGGGGGGTGAAGAAAAATTAAAAAAAAAATAGTGAAACAAGCCCTCCTGGGAACGCTAAACCACTGAAAGAAAACCAGTCTTCAAGACCCAACAACACTGGCACAGAAGAATTTTCTGCTTGATAGATGAAGACTTCAAAACAGATCAGAGTTATATGAGAAAGCAGAAAGGGAAAAGAATGATATGAGAAACATAATCAACAAATAGAACATCAAGAATAAAACTTGAAATAAGATAGTACAAGAACTGAAAGATGTTAAAAGATCTAAATTTTTCAGGGAAATGTCATGAAAATGGAATAGATGATGTGGAAGGATGAATAAGTACTCTCAAAGATACAGATACAAAAAGAACCAAAAAGAAAAGAAATGAGATATACAAAGGAAAAAGTATGAAGAAACACTCTGAGAATTATCTGACACCATGAGGAAAGGAAACATGAGTCATAGAAATCTCAGAAGGAGAATAAAAGGATAAGGGAGGTTAAAACTATTCAACATAATAATTCAATAGAACTTCCCAAACTTGAAGGAGAAATGAAAACAGACATGCAGGAAGCTAAAAAGACACCAAACTATCACAATGAAAGAGAAACTATAGAAATACACATAATACTTCCAAAATTCCAAGACAAAAAAAAAATAATGAAGCTGATGAGGGAGAAGAAACAGGTAACCTACAAGAGAAAATGAATTAGGTGTACAACACACTTCTCTGAAGAAACACTATGGGCAAAAAGAGAATGAGTAATATATTCAAAGAACTCCAAGACAAAAAGTTTCAGCCAAGAATACTTTATGCTGTAAATTTCACCATCTTTTATGATGGAAAAAAGGATCTTCTCAGACAAATAAAATCTTCAGAAATTCACTACTAATAGATCTCCACTTGAAGAAATATTACAAGAAGGCTTAAAATCTAAACTAACAGAGGAATGAATAGGAAGAACTGAAAAGATATTGAATAAAACCACAAAATGATGAAAAGTGGCAATAACAGATTTTCATGTATCAATGATCACCCTAAATGTAAATGGAATAAACTCACCAATAAAAAAAAATATAGAGTAGCATGTTGGATTAGAAAAGTAGCATGTTGGTACAAAAAAACCTAAAGCCAGTAGAAGAAAGGAAATAATAAAAATCAAAGCAGAAATAAATGAAATGGGAATTTTAAAAAAAATTCAGAAAATCAATGAAACCCAAATTGGTTCTTGAAAAAATAAACAAAATAGACAAACTTCTAGCCAAGCTCACAAATAAAAAATGGGAGAAAACACATATAAATATGATTATAAATTAAAGAAGAGAAATCACAACAGACTCAGTAGAAATAAAAGAATAATCAGAGATTACTATGAACACTTATATGCAAACAAATTCAACAACCTAAAAGAGATGGACAAATTCCTAGAATGATATAATCATCCAAAGCTGGACAAAGAAGAAATAGAACACCTAAACAGACCAAACACAAGCAGTGAAAATGAAGGAGTAATCAAAGCACTCCCCCAAAAAAAAATCCCAGCCCGATACAGCTTCACAAATAAATTCTACCAAATGTTTAGTAGTGAATTAGTGCCTGTTCTACACAAACTCTTTCAAAAAATTGAAATAGAAGGAATTCTATAATATGTTCTAAGAAGCCAAAATTACTCTAAAACCAAAACCAAAGACAGCACAAAACAATAAAATTACAGGCCAATCTCCCTAATGAACACTGATGCAAAAATTCTCCACAAAATCCTTGCCATCACAATCCAACAATGCATCAAAAGAATTGTACACCACAATCAAGTGGGATTCATCTCATGGGCACAAGGATGGTTCAACATACAAAAATTGATCAGTGTAATACAACACAACAAAAAATAAAAATAAAAACCATGTGATCATATCAATAGATGCTGAGAAAGCATTCAACAAAGTCTAACATCCATTTATGATTTAGGCCCTTGAAATTCTCAGGATAGAAGGAACATACCTTAACATGATAAAAGCCATACATGACAAACCCACCACCAATATTATTTTCAATGGTGAAAAGCTGAAACCTTTCCTCTAAGATCAGGAACAAGACAAGGATGACCTCTCTCACCACTGCTCTTCAATAAAATACTAGAGGTCCTAGCCAGGGCAATAAGACAATAGAAAGACTACAAGGAATCCAGATAGGGAAAAAGAAGTCAAACTGTCACTATTCGCACATTATATGATAATATACAGAGAGAATGCCAAAAACCCCACAGAAAAACTACTCAAAATAATCAACAAGTTCAGTAAACTAGCAGGATACAAAATCAACATGCAAAAATCTGTAATCTTCCTATACAAAAATAATCAATCTGAAGAGGAAGAAATAAAGAACAGCATCCCTTTTATAATTGAAACAAAAAAAAATGAAATATCTAGAGGAGATGGACAAATTCCTACAACTCTACAATCACCCAAAGCTAGATAAAGAAGAAATAGAACACCTAAACAGACCAATTACAATTAGCGAAATTGAAATGGTAATCAAAAACCTCCCCAAAAACAAAAGCCCAGGACCTGATGGATTTACAAATGAATTCTACCAAACATTCAGAGACGAATTAGTGCCTATCCTTCACAAACTCTTCCAAAAAATTGAGAAGGAAGGGACAATACCAAACACGTTCTATGAAGCCAACATTACACTAATACCAAAACCGAACAAGGACAACACAAAAAAGGAAAACTACAGGCCAATCTCCCTAATGAACACTGATGCAAAAATCCTCAATAAAATTTTAGCTATCAGAATCCAACAATGTATCCATAAGATAATTCACCACGACCAAGTTGGATTCATTCCAGGGGCACAAGGATGGTTTAACATCCGAAAATCAATCAACGTTATCCAACACATCAACAAAAAGAAATATAAAAACCATATGATAATATCAATAGATGCTGAGAAAGCTTTCGACAAAGTGCAACACCCATTCATGATAAAAGCCCTTGAAATTCTTGGGATACAAGGAACATACCTCAACATCATAAAGGCCATCTATGACAAGCCAACAGCCAGTATCATTCTCAATGGTGAAAAGCTGAAAGCAATTCCATTAAGATCTGGAACAAGACAAGGATGTCCACTCTCACCATTGCTTTTCAATATAATACTGGAAGTCCTAGCCAGGGCAATAAGACAAGAGAAAGACATCCAAGGAATCCAAATAGGAAAAGAAGAAGTCAAACTATCACTATTTGCAGACGATATGATATTATACATAGAGAACCCCAAAAACTCCACAGAAAAGCTAATTCAACTCATCAATCAGTTCAGTAAAGTGGCAGGATACAAAATCAACACACAAAAGTCAGTAGCCTTCCTATACACAAACAATAAATCTGAAGAAGAAGAAATCAAAAAGACCATCCCTTTTGTTATTGAAACAAAAAAAATCAAATATTTGGGAATAAATCTAGCAAAAGAGGCAAAGGACCTATACAAAGAAAACTATAAAACACTGTTAAAAGAAATAGAAGAAGACACAAAGAAATGGAGAGACATCCCCTGCTCATGGATTGGAAGAATAAACATTATTAAAATGGCCATCCTTCCAAAAGCAATATACAGATTCAATGCTATTCCAATCAAAATTTCAATGTCATTCTTCAAAGAAATAGAACAATTATTGATGAAATTCATATGGAATCACAAAAAACCCCGAATAGCCAAAGCTCTCCTGAAAAAAAAAAAAGGGAATGGAGGCATCAGACTCCCAGACTTCAAACTATACTACAAAGCCATAATCATCAAAACCGCATGGTATTGGAACAAGAACAGACATACAGACCAATGGAATCGAATAGAAAATCCAGAAATAAACCCACAGGTTTATGGTCAACTAATCTTTGACAAAGGAGCAAAGACTATGCATTGGAGCAAAGAAAGTTTGTTCAATAAATGGTGCTGGGAAAACTGGGTCGCTACATGCAAAAGAATGAAGCTTGACCACCACCTCACACCATACACAAAAATCAACTCAAAATGGATTAAAGAACTAGACATAAGACCTGAAACAATAAAATATATAGAAGGAAATATAGGCGAAACACTACGTGATTTGCACATCAAAGACATCTTTACAGACACATCACCCAAAGCAGTGATAGTGAAGGCAAAGATAAACAGCTGGGACTATATCAAATTAAAGAGCTTTTGCACAGCAAAAGAGACAATAACAAAAACAAAGAGAAACCCCACCAACTGGGAGAACATTTTTGCACCCAACACTAATGATAAAGGACTGATCACAAAAATCTGCAAAGAGCTGATGAGTCTCAACAACAACAAAGAAAATAATCCAGTCAAAAAATGGGCAGAAGAGCTTAAAAGAAACTTCTCTGAAGAGGAAATGCAAATGGCCAACAGGCATATGAAAAAATGTTCAACATCACTTGTCATCAGGGAAATGCAAATCAAAACTACCATGAGATACCATCTTACACCAGTGAGAATGGCACATATTAAAAAAACTAGCAACAACAAATGTTGGCGAGGGTGTGGAGAAAAAGGAACTCTTCTGCACTGTTGGTGGGAGTGCAAACTGGTCCAACCACTGTGGAAAGCTGTGTGGAGATTTCTGGACCTACTAAACATAGAGCTTCCATATGACCCAGCAATTCCACTCCTAGGTATTTACCCAAAGGACACAGAAACATCAATTCCAAAGAACACCTGCACCCCTATGTTTATAGCAGCACTGTTTACAATAGCTAAGCTTTGGAAACAACCCAAATGCCCAAAAATAGATGACTGGATCAAGAAGATGTGGTCCATATATACCATGGAATATTACTCAGCATTCAAAAAAGATAAACACATGCAATTTGCTGCAACATGGATGGCGCTGGAAGGGATCATGCTCAGCGAAATAAGCCAAAAAGAAAAAGAAAAATACCGGATGGTCTCACTCATAGCAGGAATCTAGAAAACTTAAATAAGGACCAGGAAAATGAATAACTATAAGAAAGTGAAAATCAAAATCAACAAAAAACTATGAACCAGAGACACTTTTAGGGGGGCGGGGGCGGGAGGGGAGGGATTGGGGTCAGAATGGGGGGCTGCAATTGTATGGGGAATATAACAATAAAATTTATAAAAAAAAAAAAATAAAAAAATAAAAATAAAAAAAAAAAAATGAAATACTTGGGAATAAACCTAATAAAAGAGATAAAACACCTATACAAAGAAAATTATAAAACACTGTTGAAATAAATAGAAGAAGGGCCTCCCCTGGTGGCTCAGGCGGTTGAGTGTCGCACTGTGGAGATGTCTGCAGCCTGTGCTGTACCAATTCGATCCCGGCCGGTGAGGGTCTCACATGGCATGGAAGACCTCTCATGTCATGCCCGCTGCTCCCCTCAGCAGTGTATTTCGTCAGTCTGCCTGGTTTGTTCCCTTCTCTGTCTCTGGTGAATCCTCTCACCCTCCCGCGCATCTGGCTTATATCCCAGTTCTTGTATAAATAAATAAGTCTTCAAAAAACAAAAGAAATAGAAGAAGACACAAAGAAATGGAAAGACATCCCCTGCTCATGGATTGGAAGAAATAACATTATTAAAATGTCCATCCTACCGAAAGCAATATACAGATTCAATCCTATTTCAATAAAAATCTCAATGACATTCTTCAAAGAAATAGAACAAATACTGATAAAATTCATATGGAATCACAAAAAAAAAAAAAAAAACACGAATAGCCAAAGCCCTACTGATGAAAAGAAAGGAGAAAGGAGGTGTCACACTTCCAAACATCAAGCTATACTACAAAGCCATAATAATTAAAACAGCTTGTTATTGGTACAAAAACAGACACACAAACCAATAAAACCAAATAGAGAGCCCAGAAATAAAACCATGCTTGTAATGGACAACTGATCTTTGACAAAGGAGCAAAGAATATGCAATGAAACATGGACATTTGTTCAATAAATGGTGGTAGGAAAAATGGAACACCACATGAAAAAAATGAAACTAGTTCACTACCTTTCTTTTTTTTCCCTAGGCTTTATGCTGTGTACTTTATGGTTTCAGGTCCTTTTTTTAAATGATTTGTTTTGTTTTTATTTCTATTTAAATTTTATTTTTATATTCCCCTTACAATTGCAACCCCTTACTTTGACCCCAAGCCCTCCTTTCCCCGCCTCCCACCCCCCATTGAGTGTCTTTGGTTCATAGTTGTTTGTTGATTTTGATATTTTCTTTCTTATAATTATTCTTTTTCCTGGTTCCTTATTTAAGTTTTCTAGATTCCTGCTAGAGTGAAAACATACAGTATTTTTTTCTTTTTCTTTCTGGCTTATTTTGCTGAGCATGATCCCTTACAGTGCCATTCATGTTGCTGCAAATTCCATATGTTTATCTTTTTTGAATGCTGAGTAATATTCCATGGTGTATATGTACCACATCTTCTTGATCCAGTCATCTATTTTTGGGCATTTGGGTTGTTTGCAAAGCTTAGCTATTGTAAACAGTGCTAATATAAATATAGGGGTACAGGTGCTCTTTGGAATTGATGTTTCTGTGTCCTTTGGGTAAATACCTAGGAGTGGAATTGCTGGATCATATGGAAGCTCTTACTGGAAGTCCTAGCCAGAGCAATAAGACAAGAGAAAGACATACAAGGAATCCAAATAGGAAAAAAAGAAGTCAAACTATCACTATTTGCAGATGATATGATAATTTACATAGAGAACCCTAAAAACTCCACAGAGAAACTAATTCAACTAATCAATCAGTTCAGTAAAGTGGCAGGATACAAAATCAACACGCAAAAGTCAGTAGCCTTCCTACACACAAACAATAAATCTGAAGAAGAAGAAATCAAAAAGGACATCCCTTTTATTATCAAAACAAAAAAAAATCAAATACTTGGGAATAAATATAACAAAAGAGGTAAAGGACTTCTACAAAAAAAAATTGGACACTGTTAAAAGAAATAGAAGACACAAAGAAATGGAAAGACATCCTCTGCTCATGGATTGGAAGAATAAACATTATTAAAATGGCCATCCTACCAAAAGCAATATACAGGTTCAATGCTATTCCAATCAAAATTTCAATATCATTCTTCAAAGAAATAGAATAATTATTGATGGAATTCATATGGAATCACCAAAAACCCCGAATAGCCAAAGCTCTCCTGAAAAAAAAGAAGGGAATGGAGGCATCACATGCCCAGACTTCAAACTATACTACAAAGCCATCATCATCAAAACTGCATGATATTGGTACAAGAACAGACACACAGACCAATGGAATCAAATAGAAAATCCAGAAATAAACCCACAGATTTATGGTCAACTAATCTTTGACAAAGGAGCAAAGAACATTCATTGGAGCAAAGAAAGCTTGTTCAATAAATGGTGGTGGGAAAACTGGTCGCTACATGCAAAAGAACGAAGCTTGACTAGTTCTCTACCTTTCACCATGCACAAAAATCAACTCAAAATGGACAAAAGAACTGGACATTATACCTGGAACCATAAAATATATAGAAGAAAATATAGGAAAACACGACAAGGCATACATTGCAAAAACATCTTTAAAGACTCATCACCCCAAGCAACGAAAGTCAAGGGAAAGATAAACACTTGGGATTACATCAAACTGAAAAGTTTCTGCAGAGCAAAAAAGACATTAACCAAAACAAAGAGGCACCCCACTGATTGGGGAAAAAAATGTGCACTCCTGTCAACTGATAAGGTACTAATCACAGAGATATACAAAGATCTCACATGACTCAACAAAAACAAACAATCCAGTCAAGAAATGGGCAGAAGAACTTAAAAGACATTTCTCCAAAGAGGAAATGCAAATGGCCAACGGGCATATGAAAAAATGTTCAACATCCCTTACAATCAGGGAAATGCAAATTAAAACCATATTGAGATACCACCTTACACCAGTAAGAATGGCACATATCAAAAATCAACAACAGCAAGTGATGGTGAGGATGTGGTGAAAAAGGAACTCTCCTACATTGCTGGTGGGAGTGCAAACTGGTCCAACCACTATGGAAAGCTGTATGGAGTTTCTTCAGTCTACTAAAGATGGAGATACCATATGACCCAGCAATTCCATTCCTAGGGATCTACCCAAAGGACACAAAAACATTGATTCAACAGAACACCTGTATCCTTATGTTTATTGCAGCACTATATACAATAGGTAAAACTGGAAACAATCCAAATGCCCCAAAATAGACGACTGGATCAAAAAGATGCGGTATATATACACAATGGAATATTATTCAATAATCAAAAACAATAAACTCATGCCATTCACAGCAACATGGATGGAACTAGAAGGAATTATGCAGAGTGAAATTAGCCAGAAGGATAAAGAAAAATATTGGATGGTTTCACTTATAGCAGGAATATAGGGGAACCAAATAAGACATTGGTGTAAAAAAATAATAATACAAAACTCAACAAAACAAAAACAGACAATTATAAATCAGAGACATACTGCAGGGAGGAGGAGGTAAAGGAATCAAAGGGAAGGGGGGAGCAGCACAGGGGACTGAGGTGATGGTGCATGGGTGCATTGGTGAAGGAAACTCTATGGGCACTATACCTGAGGGTGTGGGAGAAGTAAATATTGTTTAAAAATGAACAATGATGTAAAAAATAAAAAAATAACAATAAATAAATTAAAAATAAATAAGTAAAAAAATTAAAAAATCTAAAAAAACTCAATGACGTTCTTCAAAGAAATGGAAAAATATTGCAAAATTTCATATGGAATCATAAAACACCTCAAATAGCCACAGCTCTTTTAAACATAAAGGGGAAACAGTAGAAGTATTACACTCCCACACTTCATACTATATTACAAAAACATAATAAAAAACAGTATGGTAGTAGAACAAAAATAAACACACTGAACAATGGAATAGAATTGAAATCCCAGAAATAAAAGCACATATGATCAACTAATCTGTGCCTAAGTAGATAAGCATATATACTGGAACAACTATAACCTCTTGTGTAAGTGGTGCTGGACAAATTGGACCACCACATGCAAAATAGACTACTATCTTCTACCATACACAAAACCAACTCAAAATGGATAAAAGAATCTGACTGTAAAACTTGAAACCATAAAATACATAGAAGAAAACATAGGCAACACAAAGACCCACCCTCCTGAATGGGAGAAAATATTTACACACCATTCAACTGATAAGAGTTGGATGACAAAGATCTACAAAGAGCTTACATAACTCAACAAAAACAAACCAAACAATCCAGTCAAAAATGGGCAGAAGAGCTGAAGGGGCACTTCTCCAAAGACGAAATACAAGTGGCAAACTGGCATGTGATGGCTTTGTTCAATATCATTATATTATCAGAGTAATGCAAATCAAAAGCACAGTGAGATATCACCTCACAGCAATGAGAATGGCCCATATTAAAATGAAAAAAACAACTGGAAACAACACATTTCAAGAATTTCCCACTTCTCTTGGGAATGTCAACTGGTCCAGCCTCTATGGGAATTGTGTGGAGGTTCCTCAAACACTAAAAATGGATGTACTATATGATTAAAAAATTCAGAAAGAAAACAATCACAAGCAAATTGAAAGAAAAATCAAAACACACAAAAGAACAAATGTCCAGGACCACATGACTTCAGAAGGAAGTTCTACCAAACTTTCAAAGATGAACTAATACCTATCCCGCTCATACTATGCCAAAAATTGGAGAGAAAAGGAAATTTTCCAAATAAATTTTGTTTCCAAATAATAACAAACCAAAGACAATTCAATATAATAAAACTACAGACTGGTTTCCCAAAAGAATGCACATGAAAATATCCTTAATTAAATATTAGCAAACCGAATCAAAATATGCATTATTATAGATATCACGACCAACTTTGATTTACACCAGGAACACAGGGATGGTTCAACATAAAAATGTCAATCAATGTAATTCACCACATTAGGAAAAAGGAAAGCAAAATATATGATCACATCAATAGATACCAAAAAGCACACCATACACCTAACAAGGGACAGATATCAAAGATTTACAAAGAGTTCATACATTTCAAGAAAAAGTAAACAAATAACCCAATCAAAAAATGGACAGAAGAACTAATGAGACACTCCTCTAAAGAAGACATACAGAGGCCTCCCTGGTGGCACAAGGGGTTAAGACGCAACCTATGAAGATTCCCTCAGTCTCTGCAGCACGGGTTTGATCCTCTGGCCGGCCAGGGAACAACCCACATGGCACAGCAGACCTCTTCTGACTCACACGCTGCTCCCCTCAGCAGTGTACTTTGGTCAGCCTGCCTGTTCTGTTCCCCACTCTGTCTCTGGTGAATCTTCTCACCCCCCTCCCACAACTCTGGCCTGTACCCCAACTCTTGTTTGTATAAATAAATAAATAAACCTTTTTTAAAAAAGAAGATATACAGATGGCCAAGAGGAACAAGAAAATAGAGAATGGCACATATTAAAAAAAATAGCTATAAGAAATGTTGGTGAGGATGTAGAGTAAAAGGAATTCTCCTGCAGTGCTGGTGGGAGTGCAAACTGGTCCAACCACTATGGAAAGCTGTGTGGAGATTCCTCAACCTGCTAAAGATGGAGCTTCCATATGATCCAGGATTCCACTCCTACGAATTAACCCAAAGGACACAGAAATATTAATTCAAAAGGGCACCTGCACCCCTATGTTTATAGCGGCACTATTTACAATAGCTAAGCTATGGAAACAACCCAAATGCCCAAAAATAGACAACTGGATCAAGAAGATGTGGTACATATACACAATGGAATATTATTCAGTAATCAAAAAAGATAAACTCATGCCATTTGCAGCAACATGGATGCAGCTGGAAGGGATCATGCTCAGCAAAATAAGCCAGAAAGAAAAGAAAAAATACTGGATGGTCTCACTCATAGCAGGAATTTAGAAAACTTAACTAAAGGACCAGGAAAAGACTAATTATAATAAAATCAAAATAAACAAGCAACTATAAACCAGAGACACACTACGGTGGGTAGGGAGAAGGGAATAGGGTCAAAATAAGGGGGGTGGGGAATTGTATGGGGACTATAACCAAGATAAAAATGCATAATTTATGCAAAAATGAAAAGTGATGTAAAATATACAAAAGAAAATAAATAAAAAAGGAAAATATTTTTATCATCTTGTATTATCAGAGAAATGCAAATCAATACCAAAATGAGATACCACCTCACACCAGTGAGAATGGCTTACATTAAAAAACAAAAACAACAACAAAATGAAACAAACAAATGATGGTAAGTGTGTGTAGAAAAAGATACTCTCTTACATTGTTGGTGGACATATAGACTGGTCCAGCTACTTTGGAAATCAGCATAGAGGTTCCTAAAAAGAATAAAAATTGATTGCCTCATGATCCAGCAATTCCAAGCACATATATTCACCTCAAGAATACAAAACCACTAATTAAAAAGGAAACTTGAACTCCTATGTTTATGCAGCACTATTTACAATAGCCAACACATGGAAATAACCTAAATGATCCACACCAAAAAAAAGAGTAGACCAAGAAAATGCGGTGTATGTGTGTGTGTATATATATATATATATATATATATATATATATATATATATATAAAACAGAAGACTACTACTCAGCAATAAAAAGATAAATGTATGCCTTTTGTGGCAACATGGATGGAACGGGAAGGGTTTATGCTAACCAAAATAAGCAGAAGGAGAAAAATAAATACTGGATGGTGTCACTTATATGTAGAATACAGTGAAACAAAACAAAGTATCAAAGACAAACTTAAAACCAACACTTGAAAGCTTACCATAAGTCTGAGGCGTCTAAGACAGGAGGTGTAGGGTATCATACATCATGACTAAATGGGACTTATCCCAATTATGTTAGGATGTTTCAACATATATAAAGAAATCTATGCAATAATTTATGATGTCAATAAAAAGAAAATAAAATAATATGTTCATATAAATAGATGCAGAGAGGACATTTGACAAGATTCAGCAACATTTTAATTTTTAAAAAGTCTCACAAATGAGGAAAGAATTAAAATGCTCAAGAAAATAAGTTTTATATGCCAAATCACAAATATCATACTCATTGTTGAAAAATTGAAAGCTTTTCTTCTAAGATCAGGTACAAGACAATAATAGCCTAACTATTGCAATTAAAGAAGAGTGAAAAATAAAATACATTGATATTGGAAAAGAGAGAAAAAAATTATCACAATTTGCAGGCATAATAATATACATAGAAAACCCTGAACACTCCATTTAAAAGTTTTAAAAACAATAAATAACTATAGTGAAATGACAGCCCACAAAATCAATATAGAAAAATGAGTTGTGGGCCTCCCTGGTGGCGCAGCAGTTGAGCACTGGGCTGCGAAACTGCCTGCAGCCTCTGCAGCGCTGGTTCGATTCCAGGCCACTGGCGAGGGTCGCACATGGCATGCAGACCTTTCCTGCATGTCCACTGCTCCCCTCAGCAGTGTATTTTGTCAGTCTGCCTATTCTGTTCCCCACTCTGGCTCTGGTGAATTCTCTCACCCTCTCGTGCTTCTGACTGTACCCAGTGCTTGTATAAATAAATAAAAAATAATAAATCTTATAAAAATGAGGTGTGCTCCTATAAATAATGAACTGGAAAAGAAAGAGAAAGACCACTAATAATAATATTAAAAACCTAGGTGAACCTATTCCCCTAAATCACATAAAGTATTGTAAACTAATTTTACCTCAATAATAAATATAAATTTAAAAAAATAATTAAAATTATAGGACAGCTTTAAAAGAAATAGGAAAAATATATGCTATGATCATGAATTAGAATGATTAACATTTTAAAATGACATTTTTTAATTTTAAAAGATGTTTATTTTCATTGTTTTTTGCTGTTCCTTCTGCTGTTTTTCATGCTTTTTAAAAAATCTTACATCATTGTAGTCCCCATATTTCTCCCACCACCATAGCACCCGTAAACCATCACCATAGACCCTAGTACTCTTGCTCTCATCTTTTTTCCCCGTTCTCTCCCCCTTCCTTGCTGTTTTCCTCAAATATATAGTCATTTTGCAAGTTTTTTCCTAACCATTGTTCATTTTATCCTGTTGCACCTATAAGTAAAACCATGTAATAACTCTTTTTCTTTCTGACATATGTTGCTTAGTATAATACCTTCCAAGTCTATTCAAGTCGTTACAAATGGCATGAGTTTATATTTTTTTTAATTACTGAGTCATACTCCATTGTGTATGTAAACCCATATCTTCTTGATCCTATCATCTTTTGGGTGCCATTTAGGTTGTTTCCATATCTTGGCTATTGTAAATAGTGTGCAATAAACATAGAAATGCAGGTTTCCTTACAAATTAGTCTTTTTGTCTTTTGGGTAGATTCCTAGTTGTGGAATCACTGGGTCATAAGGTAGATACATTTTTAGTGTCTTGAGGATACTCCACACAGCTTTCTATAGTGGCTGGACCAGTTTGCATTCTCAACATCAGTGTAAGAGGGTTCATTTTCCTCCACATCACATCCTCACCAGCATTTGATGTTTCCAGGTTTGTTTGTTTGTTTGTTTGTTTTCATATGGGTTATTCTCACTGGTGAGGGGTGGTACCTCATTGTGGTTTTGATTTTCATTTCCCTGAAATGAAAGTTCAATAAATTATATTGAACTTTTTTTCCTCATATGTCTGTTTGCCATATTTATTCCTTCTTTGGAGAAGTGTCTTTTTAGCTCTCCTGATCATTTTTTGAGCGGGTTGTTTATTTTGTGTTAAGTTCCGTAAGTTCTTTGTACATCTTTGATGTATCAAATGTCTTAGCAGTTGTATTTTGTGCAAATATTTTCTCCCATTCCATAGGAAGTCTCTTTTTTTGTTTACTGTCTCTTCTACTGTGTAGAAGGTTTTTTTTTTTTTTTAGTTTAATGTAGTCCCAGATGTTTGTATTCTCCCATGTTTTCATTGCTTCCGAAGATGAGTCCTCAAATATGTTTCTGAGGTCTATGTGATGGAGTATTTTGCCTATGTTTACTGCTATATATTTTATGGTTTCAGGACTTACATTCAAGTATTTTATCCAATTTGAGTTGTTTTTCTGCATGGTAGAAGAGTAGTCTAGTTTCATTCTTTTACATGTGGTAGCTCAGTTTACCCAGCACCATTTATTGATGAGACTTTCCCTCTCCCAGCATATATTCCTTTATCTTTTGTCATAGATAGGTTGACCATATATGTTTGTTTTTATTTCTGGGCTTTCAAATTGATTCTATTATTCTGTGTGTCTGTTTTCATTCCAGCACTATGCTGTTTTTATTTTAATGGCTGTGTAATATAGTTTGAAATCTGGAAGTCTAATCCTTCCATTGTTCCTCCTTTGAGACAGGAGAGCTTCGGTTCTTTGAAGTCTTATGTGGTTCTATATGAACTTCAGTAGTATTTGTTCTAGTCCTTTGACGAATGCCATTGAGATTTTTATTGTAATTACTTTGAATCTGTAAAATGCTTTTGGTAAGATGGCCATTTTGATAATGTTAATCCTTCCAGTCCATGAGCAGGGAATATCTTTCCATTTCTTTGTGTTTAACTCTATTTCCTTTAACAGTGCTTTGTAATTTCCCTTGTATATATCCTTCATGTCTTTTGCTAGGCTTGTTTCCAGGTATTTAATTTTGGGGCATATATTGTAAAAGGGTGGTTTTCTTAATTTCTTCCTCATCAAATTGACTGTTTGCATACATAGAAGGATACTGATTTTTGTGTATTGATTTTATAACCTGTTAGGACTTCCAGAATTATATTGAAAAGCAATGTGAGAGTGGCTATTCTTGCCTCCCTCCAGAACTTAAAGGGCAAGCTTTCATTTTATCACCATTAAGAATTTTATTAGATGTGGGTTTGTCATATGTGGCCTTTATTATGTTAAGGTATGCTCCTTTTGTCCTGAGTATTTTGAGGGACTTTATCATAAACAGATGTTGAACTTTATCAAATGCTTTCTCAGTATCAATTGATATGATCATATGGTTTTTAATTTTCTTTTTATTGATACTGAATTACAAATAATGGCAATTTTACCTAAAGCAAAACCTGTAAACAGTTTTTAATGCAATAACTATAAAAATTTCAATGTCAGTTTTCAAAAAAATAGATCATAGCTGAAGTCTACATGGAACCATAAAATACGACAGAGTCAAAGATATTCTGTGATTAAATTAGAATGGAGGTTTCACACTCCCAGACTTCAAACTACTTTAAAACTGTAGTAAGGAAAGCAGTATGACATTGGGGAAAAAATAGGCACATAGCTCAATAGAATAAAATTGAAAATTCAGAATTAAAGTCAAACTTATATGAACAGTCAATTTACAAAAAAAAAAAAAATAGTTAAGAATAAACAGTAAAAGGATGCTTCTTCAGAAACTTTCCCAACAAGCATTGTTGGGGAAACTGGTCCATCAGATGAAAATTAATGAAAGTAGAGCATTATCAAACACCACTCACAAAAGCAATTTAAAGACAGGCTTGGATATAATTTCTGCAACTACAAAATATATAGAAGAAAACTTAGGGGAAACACTTTATGCCATTGGCTTGATGGGTGTCTTTGGGAACTCAACTCCATCAACAAGGGAAACAAAAGCAAAAATTAACTAATTGGATTAAATCAATCTAAAATGCTTCTGCATAGTAAACGATGCTATATTTAAAACAAAAGAACCCACTGAATGGGAGAAAATACCTGCACATCATATATCTGAAAAGGGACTAACGGCCAAGATCCACAAACAACTCATACAACGAAACCAAAACAACCCAATCAAAAAAGGGCAGAAAGGCTAAATAGACATATATCCAAACTAGAAACACACACACACATACACACTCACACAAACATTAAATATTCTTATGTTCATTGAAAAATTACTATTACCAAGATTTGGAAACTACCTAAGTGAACAAGAAAGATTAGTACATAAAGAAAATGAGGTATATTTACACAATGGAATATTACTCATCACTACAAAAGATGAAATGTTGCCTGTTGTGACAACATGGATGGGATTATACCAAGTGAAGTAAGTCAAAATTAGGAAGATAAATACTAAATGACTTCACCCATATATGGAATATAAGGACAAAAGCAGCTCTACTGCCCACCTGCGACTATGCAGTTGCCTCTCTTTTTCTTTCTCGTTTTCCTAATAAATCGGTCCTTTTAAAATGTAAAAAAAAAAAAAAAAGTTAAAAATGACAAAACTAAACCAAAATGCTCCATAGAAATCTGAATGAAGAATGGAGGTCAATAAAGTAGGGAGATGGCCCAATTTACAATGCTGGAGAACTATGGGTATAAGGTGGTGGTCATTATACAGTAACATATATCTGAAGAGGTGCCAATTCATAACCCTAAATCAGAAACAATATTGTGAATCAATGTTACCTACATTAAAAATGATTTAAAAAAAGAGAAAAATGTACATTTTCAATGAAGCAAAGGAAAACACATCAAATGAAATATAGGGAGATATATGATGTTTTCACAAATTGAGAACATCAATAAATATTTTTTTTTCTTTTGAATTAGTGTTTTATTTTCTGATTTTTAATTTTGGGGGTAGATGACTACAAGTAGAATCACTTTTGAGAAACCTCCAATACTGCTTTCCATAGGTGCTGACCAGTTTGTATTCCTACCAACAGTGTAGGAGGATTCTCTTTTCTCTGCATCCTCACCAGCACTTCTTGTTTCTAGTCTTTTCAATGTGTACTATTATCACCAGTGTGAAGTGGTAACTCATCAACATGGAAATATTTTAAGATATAATTTAGAGGGGAAAGTTTCAGGAATGTATATTGTAAAATAATAAAATTTTGAGAGTCAGATGTGATTTCTGGTGCATAAATGACTAATAGAATGCCTTAAAAAGATCATAAGTCTGGATAATTAATCCAGATCATAAATCCAAATTTGCCTTCACCATCACTGTTTTGGGTGATGTGTCTGTAAAGATGTCTTTGAGGTGCATGTCATGTAGTGTTTCGCCTGTATTTCCTTCTATATATTTTATGGCTTCAGGTCTCATGCCTAGTTCTTTAATCCATTTTGTCTTGTTTTTTTGTGCATGGTGTGAGGTAGTAAGTAGTCAAGCTTCATTCTTTTGCATGTAGCAACCCAGTTTTCCCAGCACCATTTATTGGACAAACAATAGTGAAGTGGCAGGATACAAAATCAACACACAAAAATCAGTAGCCTTCCATACACAAACAATAAATCTGAAGCAGAAGAAATAAAAAAAAATCCCTTTATTATTGAAACAAAAAATCAAATACTTGAATAAACCTAACAAAAGAGGTAAAGGACCTATACAAAGAAAAGTATAAAACACTGTTAAAAGAAATGGAAGAAAACATTATCAAAATGGCCATCCTACCAAAATCAATTTAGAGATTCGGTGCTATTCCAGTAAAAATTTCAATGTCATTCTTCAAAGAAATAGAACAATTATTGATGAAATTCATATGGAATCACTGAAAACCCCAAATAGCCAAAAGTCTCCTGAAAAAAACAAGAAGGGAATGGAGGCATCACACTCCCAGATTTCAAATTATACTACAAAGCCATAATAATCAAAACTGCATGGTATTGGAACAAGAACAGACACATGGACCAATGGAACCAAATACAAAATCCAGAAATGAGCCCACAGATTTATGGTCAACTAATCTTTGACAACGGATCAATAAATAAATTTTAAATGGAAACTAAAGAGGAATTTTGTAGTTCGAAATTAAAATAAATTAAAAATCCAATGGAAGGTGTTTATATCAGAATTGATTAGGCAAATGAAAAAAATCAATGTATTTGAATCTAGGACAATAGATACTATCCAGTTGAAGATCAGATATAAAAGACAATGAAGTAAAATAAAAGAGTATTCTGGGACATAAAAAATGCACCATGAAGGCCTCCCTGGTGGCGCAGCGGTAGAGCGCTGGGCAGTGAATCCACCCGTAGCCTCTGCAGCGCCGTTTCAATCCCTAGCCACCCGCGAGGGTCCCACATGGTGCACAGACCTCTTCTGGGGTGCCTGCTGCTCCCCTCAGCAGTGTACTTCGGTCCTTCTGCCTGTTCTTCTCCCTGCTCTGGCTCTGGTGAATTCTCTCACCCTCCTGCACTTCTGACTGTAACCAGTGCTTGTATAAATAAATAAATAAGTAAATAAGTAAGCAAGTAAGTAAATAAATAAATACTTAAAATATTATATTGACTACTGGTTTCTGATATATGGCCTTTATTATACTTGTTAAGAACTTTCATGGAGCCTCTCCTGTTGGCACAGCAGTTGAGCGCTTTGCTGCGAAGCTGCCCGCAGCCTCTGTAGCGCCAGTTTGATCCCTGGCCACTGGTGAGGGTCCCATATGGCACAACAGACCTCTCCTGCCAAACCCACTGCTCCCCTCAGCAGTGTATTTCTTCATCAGTCTGCCTGTTCTGTTCTCCACTCTGGCTCTGGTGAATTCTCTCACCCTCCCAAACTTCTGACTGTACCCAGTGCTTGTATAAATAAATAAATAAATCTTAAAAAATAAGAATTTTGATGATAAAAATCATCTGAGACATATCAAATGCCTTCTTCGCCTCTATTGATATTCATTTGGAGTAGATTTTTGTGTATGGAGATAATGATCTAGCTTCCTTCTTTTTCATATGGTTGTCCAGTTTTCCCATCACCATTTGTTGAAGAGGCTTTCCTTGTTCTAATGTGCATTCTTCACTCCATTGTCGTAAATTAACTGTTCATATGATTGTGGGTTTATTTCTGGACTCTCAATTCTATTCAATTGGTCTGTGTGTCTATTTTTTCCGGTACCTGTCTTAATTATTATAGCTTTATAATAGTTTGAAATCTGAAAGTGTAATACCACCATTTTCCCTCCTTATTTTTAGCATTGCTTTGGCTACTTGGAGTGTTTTATGGTTCCACACAAATTTCAGTAATGGTTGTTTTATTTCATTAAAGAATACAATTGAGATTTTGATAAGGACTGCATTAAATCTGTATGAGTACATTGAGCAGGATGGCCATTTTGACTATATTGTTTCATCCTAGCCATGAGAAGGAAATGTATTTCCATTTCTTTTTGCCTTCTATTTCTTTTAACAATACTTACAGTTTTCTTTGTACAGGTCTTTCACCTACTTTTAAAAGTCTACTTTTTTGGTCTATAACTTTTTTGGTGTGGTGTAAATAGGATCATTATCTTAATCCCTTCCTCTTCAAGCTCATTGTTTGTATATAGGAAAGCAAGTGATTCTTTTGTATTGATTTTATAACCAGCCACATTTCTAATGTATTGTTTCAATTATTTTTTCAATGGAGTCTTTATAGTTCCCTAGGTACATTATCATTTCATTAGCAAATTATGATTGCTTTACTTCTTTTTTTACCAGTTTGGAGTCTTTTTATATCTTTGCCTTGCACAAAAACTTTTTATATTTGATGGAATCCACTAATCCATATATGCAGTATGCTTAATAAGTTCCAAACAAATAACCTCAAAGATATCTATTCCTAGACACACCATAATCAACCTGTAGAAAATTCATCACAAAAGAACATTGAATGCAAGAATAGGTAAGTGTCAAATATGTATAGAAGTTCCTCAATATGATTATCAGTCAAATGAAAAAACAGACATGCGAAAAATATGGTGGAATAGAGAGGCTGGGATGAGAAAAACATGCTGGAATAGAGAGGCTGTGGTCAACCTCTCAGTAAAAGCAACTAAAAAAATGACTGATAACGAACTTTTAGCAAAATATCCAGACTTTGAACCATCTGTACAACACCAGCAATTCTCCAGAACACCCCAAAACGAAAAAAGGGGGGCCTCCCCTGGTGGCGCAGTGGTTGAGCGCTGGGCTGCGAGGCGGCCCGCAGCCTCTGCAGCACTGGTTCTTTCCCTGGCCGCCAGCGAGGGTCCCACAAAAAAAAAAGGGAGCAAATGAAGAAGTCCATTCTCTATAAGCACCCAGCTGAACGGAAACCTAGCCCATAACACCTGACAATATCTTATAGCCCAGAGTGGGACCAAGCCTGGAAACCCCAGTAACCCATACTACTACATCTGACACCCACAGATACCTACTGCTTAAAAACCCAGCTCTATAGAGAGTTTAGACCTCAGCATCTGCCTACAGCTATACAGGAGAGGTTAGAACTTTATTTTTCCTTATTTTTTTTTTCCTGAGATGTAACTTAGAAGTAAACCCCTGCTGGGAGGGTCATCCCACTCAGTCCTCTGGTGTCACATAGCTAATGGCCAAAACAACAGCCACCACCACCTGTTGAGCACTGAGCTACAGTCTTGAAAGACAAATCACCAGCAACCAGTACACAATTCCAAGTGGACCAGGCTATAATCGGAACTTTGCAATGCCATTGCCCAGCATTGGGTACACACAGCTTTCTCCAGTTATACCAGGAAGTCCATTCCACTAAGCCTGATGCACCCACCAGAAGACAGGGCCACAGCTAGAGCCTCAAAGTGCCTTGCCCAACATCAGGGGCCTTTGGATAACCAAAGTTATCTGGTTGAAGAAAGCTACAGGAGTGCCCCACCCCTGCCCATCTTCCACAGCAGTCCAGACAGTGTGTATCTCCACCCACACCAAAGTAAGAGCACTGGGATGACCTACCTGCAAGCAGGAGCAGTCTTATAAAGATGGGTGCTATGGGAACCTCACCCTCAAATCTTCCCAGCTGCAACAGCAGCCCAGGAAAAGTGCAGATACATGCACACTAAGGTTAGATAGCTGCGATGTTCCACCTGCCAGCTGCAGTGGTCTGCTTGACGCATGCTATAGGAACCTCTGCCCCCAAACCCACCCAACTGCTTCAGCAGCCAAAGCAACATTCAGATTCATCCACTGGCCATCAGAAGAGTTCCACTATGTGAGAGCTGAGGGGAAAGCAACAGGAACACTGGTCCCCAATCCACCCACCAACCATAGGGTCCAAGCTAAAGACAAATTCATATATGCTCTGGTAAATGCACACAGCACTCATAACAGGCACCAGTGTTCACATGGCTCTACACCAAGAATAAACACAAAAACAAACAACGTGGAGAAAGAAATACAGAAGTGTGGGCCTCCCCAGGTGGTACAGGTGGTTGAGTGCAGTGCTGTAAAGCTCTCCGCAGCCTCTGCAGTGCCGGTTCAATTCTGGCTGGCCAGCGAGGGTCCCACATGGTGCGGCAGACCTCTCCTGTCACACCCGCTGCTCCCCTCAGTGGTGTATTTCCTCAGTCTGCCTGTTCTGTTCCCCGCTCTGTCTCTGGTGAATCCTCTCACCCTCCCGCAAATCTAACCTGTACACCAGTTCTTGTATAAATAAATAAATAAATAAACAAACAAACAAACAAACAAATAAATAAATCTTGAAAAAAAAGAAATATAGAAGTGGTCAGGCAAGCCATCCTGGGACCAATACACCACAGGAAAAGAAAATAGCTTCCAGAACCCAATAACACTTACATCAAAGAATTTCTCTGTCTTACAGGTAAATAATTCCAAATCCTTTTAATTGAAAAAAAAAAAAACTAAAGGAAGTAAAAAAGCAACATAATGCTATTAGAAACATAAATAATGAGGAGAAAAATGAGATTGATTATTTTTTTTTTGAGATTGAATCTTTAAGAATGTAATGGAGAAATTTCAAGGATCAATAGAAGAACAAAAAATTCTGGAAAAAGCCACAAAAATAGAATAATGAAATGTAAGAATGGATCAGTACTCTTGAAGATAGTTATAAAATGACTCAAAAATGAAAACGAAGAGAGGAACAAAGGAAAAAGAATGAAGAAATAGTCCTATTTATCTGACACTATGAGGGAAAGAAATATTAGAATTATAGGAATCTCAGAGGAAGAAAAAGACCAGGGAACTGAGAAACTACCCAAGTAAACAATTGAAGAGAATTTCCCAAACTTGAAGTAAGAAATGGAAATAGACATACAGGAAATAGAAGAACACAAAACTACCATAATGAAAAGAAAACCGCAGCTTTCACATAATAGTAAAGCTTCCAAGAGACCAAGACAAAGAAAAAATAGTGAAGCTGATGAGAGGAAAGAAACAGATAAGCTATAAAGGAAAACTAATTATGCGGACATCAGACTTCTCTGAAGATACACTATGGGCATGCGGAGAATGGAGAAACACATTCAAAAATCATCAAGACAAAAAATGCCAGGCAGGAATACTTGATCCTGCAAAGTTCTCCCTCCTTTATGAATGAAAAATAAGGACCTTCTGAGACAAATAAAATCTTTAGAAATTTGCTACTGCTAACTCCACAATCCAACAAATATTATAAGAAGTCTTAAAATCTAAAACAGCAAAGGAATGAACAGGAAGAATGGAATAAGGTAGTGAATATAAACATAAAACAATCACCAAAATGGCAATAACAGACTTCCATGTATCATTAAGCAACCTAAATATTAATGGACTATATTCACCAATAAAAAGACACAGAGTAGAGCCCTGGGAGGGGGAGAATAATCTTTCTCCAATCCAATCATACCTTACCACTGCCCTCCCAGACCTGGCAGCTCCTGCGCGCCCCTCCCCACAAACTCCAGGTTTGGATAAGTTTTGAGCAGGACCTATGCAGGACTGGTTTTGGCACAAGAAGAAAGGCTTAGGGTGGAGGGCGTGGGACTAAGAGGCAGATCTGTCCTCTAACCTCAGTGCTAGCACCTAGATCCCGCGTTTCTCAAACTTCCATGTGTGGATGAATAAAAATGTAGATTCGGATTCTATTGGTCTCACCTGGGGACTGAGATCATCCTGCAAATCAAACTCGCAACCAGAAAACAGAGTCCCGGAGGGCAGAGCAACATGCCGGCGAGGAGACTCTGCGAGTAAGATCTCCCATTGAAAAAAGTTAATAGGGAGGAAAAGCGGCAGGTCCCAGTGAGAACTGGGACACAGAAGATAAATGGACGACTCCAGCAAACTACCTGAAGAAGAAAGTTGCCATAAAAGAGGACTAGAAGGGAGGAAAGAGCAGAACCCTGATCCCCTCCCCCACCCACAGAATCAGCACTCTCCGACCAGCAGAGAGGAGGAAAAAAACAAACTAAAATGACCAATGTAGGGTAAAGAAAATATCAGGCTTTTTCTGCCCTCCCGCCATCAGGGTAGATGATGGATCCTTGTCCTGAATGCATGCCTGATGGCGGGCACCTGGAGTAGGGTGTGGGTATAGGTAGATGGGATTCAGCTGAGCTAAGACTGTGCTTTTAAGGGCGGCGTCACGGGGGGACGCCAGCAGCACCAGTAGCAGCAGTAAAAGTCAAAGCCGAAGCTGAAAGAAAAGCCGAGAAGCAGCAGAACCAACGCCAGAGAGCCCAAATAGAGTGAAGACTTGCTGGGGGCTGGGAGGCCTGCCAGCCTCCCAGCCCCCCAGCCAACACCCCTGCCTGCCATATGCCTGGTGAACCCCAAATAAAAAACCTGCAAAACTACTGAGGACTCTGACTCCTCCTTTACCCGGTCTGCATGGGATCAGAAAACCTGCACTGTGTCCTTTCCTGACCTTACAACCAACAAGAACAAACTACGCATCAAGTGGGACTGTGAGTGGAAAGGAACTATTGCAGCCACCACACCCCATGAACGGGAGCTGTGGGGAACCCTGCAGGATTCCCCACGGCAGTGAGCAAAAGGCTCCAGGCACCATTAGAGAACAACAAAGACTCTGGAGACCCGCACACAGCCCCAGGCCAGCCGGTAAGCTTGCGCAGAAAAGCTGCGCACTTGGCGCGCTTGAAAAGCAAACGCGGATCTGATCACGGCTGCCCAGGTCCCCGCGCCTGCGACCTAGGCTTGCAGGGAGACGCACGGAGGCCCTCACTGGGGTGAAAGTCCCTCACTGAGTAAGCAGGAACCAGGCGCCCAGGCACAGGAGCAGGGTGCAAAAGGAACCATTCCCGCGCCACTGAAATGGGCTACAGCCCGGGTCCTGGACCTGAGGGCTTTGGAACTGAGACCCGGGGCACGAAATTCGGGGCCTGGGTTCTCAATGACGGTGGGGCACAAGGCAGACACAGCACCCCAAAGCCGTTGAGGTTTACCCTACCATTCCCGCTCTGTTCCCTGTCCCACAGGGTGGGGGTGGGGCGAAAAACAGCCCCCCCAAGGACATTAGGAGAGATCTCTGGCGCCACCTAGCGACCAGGAAAAAAAAGTCACTAACACCCCATAGAACAGGGAAATTTCTTAAGACTGCTTGAAAAGGGAAGAAGGCTCCCAGAGGAGACAGTGGCCAGCTGGGAAGTTAGCCCACGCCAGGCCCCTTCAGACCAGCAGTCTGAGCCCACAGAGGGAACAGGCACCCACGGCCGGGGCAGACCGGGTGCGCAGAAGAGTGTGCCTGAGACCGGAAGCTCAGGGACTGAGTCCCGCATCGCCATTTTAGAACAGGAACATTTCTTCAGTAAAGACTGCCTGAAACCAGCGGAAAGCTCCCTCAGAAGCCAGAGATGGCTCCTGGAGGAGCCAGAGGGGAGCGGAGAAGTTCACCCAAGATGCCGGCCAGTCCAAGCAACACAGTGTCCCAATGCATACGACAAATTAGAAAACAGACAGTAGGGAGTAGAAGAACCACACGCAACATAACAACTCCTCAGGAAAAAAGCAAACCACAAAAAGAAAACCACCCTCCAGATTACAACGACAGTAACTTGGAAGAACTTCTGAGCCTTCCAGAAAGAGAATTTAAAATTGCTGTGAATAAAAAACTGACAGAAGTCATAAAGGAAAACAATGATATGAGAAAAATAATCAACGATCAGAAGAATGAAATTGAGTCCGTAAAGAGGGAAGCAAAAGAAACGCAGGAGATCAAAGAATTAATGGAGGAACTAAAGAACTCTGAGAAAAGCAATGAAAGCAGAATAGATGAAATGGAAGAACGAATAAGTACTCTTGAAGACACAGAAATAAAAAGAACCAAAACAGAAAAGGAAAGAGAAGTACGAAGGAAAAAGAACGAAGAAAGACTTTGGGAACTATCTGACTCCATGAGGAGAGGAAATATAAGAGTTATAGGAATTCCAGAAGGAGAGGAGAGAGATGTAGGAACAGAGAAAATATTCCAGGAGATAATTGAAGAGAACTTCCCAAATGCGAAGAAGGAGCTGAACATTGATATACAAGAAGCAAGAAGAACACCAAACTTCCACGACGAAAGGAAAAACACAGCAAGACACATAATAGTAAAGCTCCCAAGAATCCAGGACAAGGAAAAAATAATGAAGCTGACAAGAGGGAAGAAACAGATAACATTCAAAGGAAAACCAATCAGGCTGACATCAGACTTCTCTGAAGAAACACTACAGGCAAGGAGAGAGTGTAGGGACATGTCGGGGCCCAGACCTTGGGCCCAGACCTGAACATCCAGGTTCTTGCCTGAAGCAGGTACTGAATGTTAGCTCCAGTGAAGGTTTCAAGTTTCCTATTGTGACGACTGAACCTTTCCACCTGCTTGCTACTGTGGCTTGTTTGCATTGGTGGTCTCTCCTTGTTAGAGATAACGAGAGACCTCCTCCTCTGAACCCTGTATAACATTGTACACATTCCTGAATAAATGAGACTGGCGATGATCCTGGCTTTGTCTCCACTCCTCGCGTACCTCTGTCCCATACCAAGCCCCTGCTTCCTCCCCCGGGTACCACATTGATCTGCCAGGTTGGCCCGGACATTTGGCGCCCAGCGTGTGGCCTGGGTACGAGGAAGAACTACAGAGGGAGAAGATGCCTGAAAAGGAAGCTAGCTAGCTCAGGAGGAAGCCTTACCGACGTGGGACCCTGCCGCATCGTGGATAAGGTAAGCTCAGGTACAGCGTCTGAATCATGGGACAGGAATTAAGCCAGCATGAGCTATATGTGAAGCAATTAAAAGAGGCACTTAGGACGTGAGGAGTCAGGGTCACAAAAAAGGATCTACTCCACTTTTTTGATTTTGTTCAAGACCTGTGTCCTTGGTTCCCTTAAGAGGGCACAATAAATCAAAAAAGATGGAAAAGGGTGGAGGAAACAGAACAACTGCTTAGAAGTGCTTCCCCCAGCACTGCAGGGGCCCCATCCCCCAATGATCACTGTGAGGACTTAATTCCGTTTCACAGTGATGTGGAGGACAATCCATGGAAAGAAGAACAAAAAGAACCCTTGGAGAAAAATGAAAGGGCCTCTCCTGACCGGCCCAAAATAAAAAAGAAAAACAAAATTTATCTTTCTTTGAGAAAGTTTACTTCTGTGGCTACGAACCCTCCTTGCTCCACTGATGAAGAGGGTGGATTTTTTCTACAGCTTAACTCCAAAAGCGAAATCCCCCCACTATCGCAAAAGGGGAGGATCCCGAGGCGGGCAAAGCAGATTGGGGCAACCTGGAGGAGGACGCTGCACTTTACGATCCCCACTCTCTTCCTTCTTACACGGCCGCTGTTGCCTCTGCGCCCTCACAACTCGCTGACCCTAATCTCGACCTTAAAACCAAAATCGCCCACCTTGAGGAGCGCATGTGCCTACAGGCTCGTTATCATAAACTTTCCCTTCAACTTCAACAGATCCAATGAACTTCTTCATCCAACTCAGATCCTGCGCCACCATTATGGGGGAGGCGTGATGCCGAGGCCACTTCAAAGCCGCCATTAAGGGGCGGGCTTGAAGCTGACTTCACCTTAAAGCCACCATTATGGGGCGGGGTTAGCGCCAACACCATTCTATCTCCTCCCCCCACGGCTCCCGCCGCTTTGTCTGCTTTCCCGCCTCCCAAAAAGCCCTTTTCCGTGGCTTCTGTCTTTCCTGTTATTGAAGCTCCAGATGTTCAAGGCCACCTCCGCCGTTATCACCAACCAGTAAAGGCTGTCCTTGATGGCGGAGATCATTTACTTTGGAGGACTAAATTTCAGGATCTCTGTATGGCCCTGACCCAGTTCTGATCTGGGGAAGGGGATCAGTATGTGTCTCTTCACAGACTCATGATGCGGCCGGCCCGATGGTTGCCTGAATGGCTTGTCAGATTTGTTACAGATTTGTTACAGCATGGTGACCGCTTCCTGGCTCATCCTCTATGCTGAGGTGTTACTTTTCTCTTCGGCCTTTGCTGGCTTCAAGGATCCAGGCAAGATCGTGTCTTTGACTCAACATCTTCATGGTAAATCTTATAAGTACAGGTGGGGATATTTCTCTACCACTCCTAATGGGTATGTCTCTTACATTACTTGCCCTGGCCACATCACATATTTGGTCACTGTTGCAGGCTCCAGCCGTAAGTCCAGCTATAAATGCCTCCGGACAGCTATAGGTGGCCCCTCACATGGAGGGCAGAGTACCTGCACTTCCTTTGCTGAGTCAGTACACTCCTCATGTTACTGTTATAGAGCAACCCTGGGGTGGGGGTGGAGTCCAAAAAGCCTATATGGAATTAGCTTTGGGACATCCTTTTCCCCCTAACATTACAAGACCTTTTCTGAATGCACGGCCAATAATAATAAGACTTACTATACTGCTGTTCTTATCAGGACATCCCCTGCGAGTCAGCCATAGGCCTCTACCTTGCTGACCACCTGTGGTGCCAACAAAAAGGTGGGTGACACAGTGTGCTGAGCAACTACTGCCCCAGTACATGTCACGGATGGAGGACGTCCTCAAGACAAAGCCAGATATCGTTTTGTCAGTACAATCTTAAAACAGCTTGCACCACGCCTTCCCCCTGCACTTAGCTATCATCCACTTGCCCTTCCTGCTGAAAGACAAAAGTTGGGCATTGACTACAATACTTTTAATATCCTCCACTCCTCTTTCAATCTACTTAATTTAACAAATTCCTCACTGGCCAATAATTGTTGGTTATGTTTACAAATGGGTTTCCCTGTGCCTTTGGCCTTTCCAACAACCAATTCCTCACCCAACCGTAATTACTCCTTCACGGTTCCCATTTTGGTTCAGCCTATCCAGTTTTCTAACATGCCGGGTGCAGTGGTGCGCGCCTGTAATCCCAGGCTACATGGGAGGCTGAGGCAGGAGGATCGCTTGATCGGCAGTTCTAGGCCACAGCGCGCTGCACCCACATGTGTCCGCATGTTCACCTCCTCAGACATGGTGACCCCTCCGGGGGCGGGTGTACCACACCAGGCAGCCTGTGTAAACCGGCCTGCCCAGGTCGGTACCGTTTGGAGCACAGAGAGTCGCTCCTCTGGCGTTCTGGAAATGAATCGCATCCATTGCCGGCTAACTAGACCGGTCAATGCGTGTTGGGTTTTCTCCTACCCGACATAGACGTTGTTCCTGGCAGTGAGCCCATGCCCGTTCCAACGGCTGACCTTTTTTTTCAGTAAAAGTAAAAGAGCAGTACACCTTATTCCCTTATTTGCAGGCCTGGGTATAACTGCCGCCGTGGCCTCAGGGACAGCTGGATTAGGCATATCTCTCTCACAATATACTAAACTGTCTCAACAACTTATTAATGATGTTCATGCTCTTTCTAGTACTATTCAGGATCTTCAGGATCAGGTTGACTCCTTAGCTGAGGTAGTCCTTCAAAATCGACGGGGCCTTGATTTACTAACAGCGGAAAAGGGGGGTATTTGCTTGGTCCTGCAGGAGAAATGCTGTTTCTACGCCAACAAATCAGGAATCGTCCGCAATAAAATCCGACAGTTACAAGATGACCTGGAAAGAAGACGCCAGGAGCTAGCTGAAAATCCACTCTGGACTGGTCTCAATGGACTCTTACCCTATCTTCTTCCCCTCATGGGTCCCCTATTAACCCTTTTGATATTGGTTGTCCTGGGTCCTTGCATTTTTAACAGAATAATCACCTTTGCAAGACAACAGATTCAGGCCCTTCAGGCAAAACCCATTCAGGTACATTACCATAAGTTGGAGATGCAAGATAAGGGAGGCTCTTACTCAGACTGTTGCTCAGTCTGAAGAAATAAGACCCCCTTCCCCTGTGCGATGGACTGGTCAGCCAATGACGGGTAAGATCGGGGCAGACTAAAAATGGCTCGAGGTGCTAAATCGCCATACGTCTGTGACTCCTGACGACCTAAGACAGGCGCAGTCCCCGAGGGGTTTTTGTCTTTTCACTCTCTCATTAGAAATAATAGAAAAGGAGGATCTGTCGGGGCCCAGACCTGGGGCCCAGACCTGAACATCCAGGTTCTTGCCTGAAGCAGGTACTGAATGTTAGCTCCAGTGAAAGTTTCAAGTTTCCTATTGTGACGACTGAACCTTTCCCCCTGCTTGCTACTGTGGCTTGTTTGCATTGCTGGTCTCTCCTTGTTAGAGATAATGAGAGACCTCCTCCTCTGAATTCTATATAACATTGTACACATTCCTGAATAAATGAGACTGGCAATGATCCTGGCTTTGTCTCCACTCCTAGCATACCACTGTCCCATACCAAGCCCCTGCTTCCTCCCCCGGGTACTGCGTTGATCTGCCCGGCTGTCCCGGACAGGACATAGTCAACAGACTCCAAGAAAACAGATGCCAACCAAGAATACACTATCCCGCAAAGCTCTCCTTCCTCTATGAAGAAAGAATAAGGACCTACCCAGACAAACAGAAACTCAGGAATTTCATTACGACTAAACCCCCACTCCAAAAAATACTACAAGGAATCCTAAAGCCAGAACCTCAGAGGGACGAATAACAATGAAAGAAGGCCAAAAAAAAGTTATTAAAAGGATAAATAAATAAAATCAAAGGAAAGACAAACACAATGGCAAATACAGATGCTAACATATCAATATTAACTTTAAATGTAAATGGACTAAACTCTTCAATAAAAAGACAGAGAGTTGCAGCCTGGATTAAGAAACAAAACCCAACTTTTGCTGTATCCAGGAAACACATTTAGCTACAAAAGATAAAAATAGGCTCAAAGTTAAAGGATGGAAAACAATCCTACAAGCAAATGGACCAAAAAAGAAAGCAGGAACAGCTATACTTATATCAGATAAAACAGACTTCAAACTCAAAAAAATAAAAAGAGACCCCAATGGCCACTACATTACGATCAAGGTGACAATACTTCAAGAAGAAATAACACTCATTAACATATACTCACCAAACGAAGGAGCACCAAAATATATCAGACAACTGTTATCCTCTCTGAAAACAGACATCAGAGAAAACACATACGTAGTGGGAGACTTCAACACACCACTCTCAACAATGGGTAGATCAACAAGACAAAAAATAAGAAACAAAAGCTCTAAATAAGGACCTAGAGCATTTGGGCTTAACAGATATCTATAGAACACTAAACCCCCCAAAAATGGAGTACACATTTTTCTCAAGCGCACACGGATCATTCTCCACGATCGATCACATACTGGGGCACAAGACAAATATCAACAGATACACCAAGATTGAAAACATACCAACCATCTTTTCTGACCATGAAGGCATCAAACTAGAAATAAACCATAAAAAGAAGGCAAGGAACTTTCCTACCTCATGGAGATTAAAGACCACACTACTGGAAGACCACTGGACTAATGAGGAGATCAAAGAACAAATTAAAAAATTCTTTGAATTAAATGACAATGAGGACACCAATATCCTAAATGTATGGGATGCAGCAAAGCAGTAATAAGAGGAAAATATATAGCAATAGAAGCTCACATCAAGAAACAAGAAAGAACTCAAAGATACAACCTAATCTCGAAGCTCAAAGATCTAGAAAAGAACAACAAATAAATCCCAAGACCAGTAGAAGAAAAGAAATAATAAAAACCAAAGCAGAAATAAATGAAATTGAAACTAAAAATGCAATCCAAAAGATTAATGAATCCAAGAGCTGGTTTGTCGAAAAAATAAATAAAATAGACAAACCCCTAGCCAGGCTCACAAAGGAAAAAAGGGAGAAAGCACAAAAAAACAGGATCACAAATGAAAGAGGAGAAATCACAACGGACAGAGCAGAAATCAAAAGAATTATCAGTAACTACTATGAACAGTTATATGGAAACAACTTCAACAATCTAGAGGAGATGGACAAATTCCTACAACTCTACAATCACCCAAAGCTATATAAAGAAGAAAAAGAACACTAAACAGACCAATTACAAGCAGCGAAATTGAAATGGTAATCAAAATCCTCCCCAAAAACAAAAGCCCAGGACCTGATGGATTTACAAATGAATTCTACCAAACATTCAGAGATGAATTAGTGCCTATCCTTCACAAACTCTTCCAAAAAATTGAGAAGGAAGGGACAATACCAAACACGTTCTATGAAGCCAACTTTACACTAATGCCAAAACCGAACAAGGACAACACAAAAAAGGAAAACTACAGGCCAATCTCCCTACTGAACACTGATGCAAAAATCCTCAATAAAATTTTAGCTATCAGAATCCTACAATGTATCCATAAGATAATTCACCACGACCAAGTAGGATTCATGCCAGGGACACAAGGATGGTTCAACATCCGAAAATCAATCAACGTTATCCAACACATCAACAAAAAAAATATAAAAACTATATGATAATATCAATAGATGGTGAGGAAGCTATCGACAAAGTGCAACACCCATTCATGATAAAAGCCCTTGAAATTCTTGGGATACAAGGAACATAACTCAACATCATAAAGGCCATCTATGACAAGCCAACAGCCAGTATCATTCTCAATGGTGAAAAGCTGAAAGCAATTCCATTAAGATCTGGAACAAGACAAGGATGTCCACTCTCACCACTGCTTTTCAATATAATACTGGAAGTCCTAGCCAGAGCAATAAGACAAGAGAAACACATACAAGCAATACAAATAGGAAAAGAAGAAGTCAAACTATCACTATTTGCAGATGATATGATAATATACATAGAGAACCCCAAAAACTCCACAGAAAAACTAATTCAACTAATCAATCAGTTCAGTAAGGTGGCAGGATACAAAATCAACACGCAAAAGTCAGTAGCCTTCCTATACACAAACAATAAATCTGAAGAAGAAGAAATAAAAAAAAACATCCCTTTTATTATCGAAACAAAAAAAATCAAATATTTGGGAATAAATCTAACAAAAGAGGTAAAGGACGTATACAAAGAAAACTATAAAACACTGTTAAAAGAAATAGAAGAAGACACAAAGAAATGGAAAGACATCCCCTGCTCATGGATTGGAAGAATAAACATTATTAAAATGGCCATCCTACCAAAAGCAATATATAGATTCAATGCTATTCCAAGCAAAATTTCAATGTCATTCTTCAAAGAAATAGAACAATTATTGATGAAATTCATATGGAATCACAAAAAACCCCGAATAGCCAAAGCTCTCCTGAAAAAAAAAAAGAAGGGATTGGAGGCATCACACTCCCAGACTTCAAACTATACTACAAAGCCATAATCATCAAAACTGCATGGTATTGGAACAAGAACAGACATACAGACCAATGGAATGGAATAGAAAATCCAGAAATAAACCCACAGATTTATGGTCAACTAATCTTTGACAAAGGAGCAAAGACTATGTATTGTAGCAAAGAAAGTTTGTTCAATAAATGGTGCTGAGAAAACTGGGTCACTACATGCAAAAGAATGAAGCTGGACCACTACCTCACACCATACACAAAAATCAACTCAAAATGGATTAAAGAACTAGACATAAGACCTGAAACCATAAAATATATAGAAGGAAATATAGGCGAAACACTACGTGATTTGCACATCAAAGACATCTTACAGACACATCACCCAAAGCAGTGATAGTGAAGGCAAAGATAAACAGCTGGGACTACATCAAATTAAAGAGCTTCTGCACAGCAAAAGAGACAATAACAAAAACAAAGAGAAACCCCACCAACTGGGAGGACATTTTTGCACACAACACTAATGATAAAGGACTGATCACAAAAATCTGCAAAGAGCTGATGAGACTCAGCAACAACAAAGAAAATAATCCAGTCAAAAAGTGGGCAGAAGAGCTAAAAAGAAACTTCTCTGAAGGAGAAATGCAAATGGCCAACAGGCATATGAAAAAATGTTCAACATCACTTGTAATCAGGGAAATGCTAATCAAAACTACCATGAGATACCATCTTACACCAGTGAGAATGGCACATATTAAAAAAACTAGCAACAACAAATGTTGGCGAGGGTGTGGAGAAAAAGGAACTCTCCTGCACTGTTGGTGGGAGTGCAAACTGGTCCAACCACTATGGAGAGCTGTGTGGAGATTTCTGGACCTACTAAACATAGAGCTTCCATATGATCCAGCAATTCCACTCCTATGTGTTTACCCAAAGGACACAGAAACATCAATTCCAAAGAACACCTGCACCCCTATCTTTTTAGCAGCACTGTTTACAATAGCTAAGCTTTGGAAACTACACAAATGCCCAAAAATAGATGACTGGATCAAGAAGATGGGGTACATATACACCATGGAATATTACTCAGCATTCAAAAAAGATAAACACATGCAATTTGCAGCAACATGGATGGCGCTGGAAGGGATCATGCTCAGCGAAATAAGCCAAAAAGAAAAAGAGAAATACTGGATGGTCTCACTCATAGCAGGAATCTAGAAAACTTAAATAAGGGACCAGGAAAATGAATAACTATAAGAAAGTGAAAATCAGAATCAACAAAAAACTATGAAACAGAGACACTCTGGGAGGGGTTGGGGGCGGGAGGGGAGGGATTGGGATCAGAATGGGGGGATTGCAATTGTATGGGGAATATAAAAATAAAATTTATTAAATAAAAAAAATAAAAATAAAAAGACACAGAGTAGCATACTTGATTAAAAAAAAAAAAAAACAGGGCCTCTCTGGTGGCCCTCGCGGTTGAGTGCAGCACTGTGAAGCTGTCCGCAGCCTCTGCAGTGCTGGTTTGATCCCCGGCAGCCTCAGAGCAACCCATATGGTGAGCAGACCTCTCCTGTCTTGCCCGCTATTCCCCTCAGCAGTGTATTTTGTCAGTCTTTCGGTTCTTTTCCCTGCTCTATCTCTGGTGAATCCTCTCACCCTCCCACACAGCTGGCCTGTACCCCAGCTTTGTATAAATTAAATAAATATATATATATATATATATTTTAAAAAACGTATCCAACCTTCTGCTGCCTCCAGAAAACACACTTAAACTCTAAAGATAAGCATAGATTGAAAGTAAAGGGTTGGAAAACAATTCTACAAATGCCTCCCCCAAAAAAGAATGCAGAGGTAGCTATACTTACAGCAAATAAAACACACTTCCAATTAAGAAAAGATGACAAGAGACACTGAAGGACACTATATAACGATCAAAAGGACAATTCACCAGAAAGACATAATGTTCATTAATACATACTCACCAAATGGGGAAGGACCTAAATACATTAGATTGCTGTCAGCTCAAAAAAGAGATATTGGAGAAAATACATATGTATTAGGAGTCTTCCATAACTCACTTTTACCAAGAGATAGCTCAATGAGACAAATAATAAATAAGAATACAATAGCCCTAAATAAAGAGCCAGATTACATGGACCTAACAGAAATCTATAGAACACGCAATCCAAAAAAACTGAACACACAATTTTCTCAAATGGACACGGTTCCTTATTCGGGATCAATCACATATTAGGCCACAAGACAGTCAACAAATACATGAAGCTTCAAATCACACCAAGTATCTTCTCTGAACATAAAGGCATCAAACTAGAAATCAACTATGAAAAGAAAGCAAGGAGCTTCTTAATTACCTGGAGACTGAATAACATGCTACTGAGAGGCCATTGGGTTAATGAGGAAATCAAATAAGAAATTAAAAAGTACCTTGAGGCAAGTGACTAAGATGACTCAACTTTCCAGAATATATCGGACTCAGCAAAAGTGGTATTAAGAGGAAATTATACAGCAATACAGGTCCATATCAAAAAACAAAGAAACAACCTAATCTCCTATCTATTTTTTTTTGAGATTTATTTATTTATGCACACAAGAACCGAGGTACAGGCCAGATGTGTGGTGGGTGAAGGGATTCACCAGAGACAGAGTGGGAAACAGAATAGGCAGATTGACTGAAATACACTGCCGAGGGGAGCAGCAGGCAAGTCAGGAGAGGGCTGGTCTGCCATGTGGGTAAGCTCTTTGGCTTGGGATCGAACTTGAGCTACAGAGGCTGCAGATAGCTTCGTAGGTTGCATCTTAACCTTTTGTGCCACCAGGGAGGCCCTAATCGCCTATCTTGAGGAACATAAAAAGAAAAACAACAACTAAAAACATATCTAAAAGCAAGTAGAAGAAAGGAAATAACAACAAATTAAACTGGAAATAAATGAAATAGAAATAAAAATGACAATCTAAAACATCTATGAAACCATAAGCAGATTCATTGGAAAATAAATTAGACAAACACCAGCAAGACTGACAAAGAAAAATAAAGGAGAAAACCCAAATAAGTAGGATTATAAATGGAAGAAGAAAAATTACAAGAGACAGAGTAGAAATCCAGAGGACAATTAGAGATTATTATGAACATTTATATGCAAATAAGTTCAAAAATCTAGATGAGATGTGCAGATTCTTAGAACTATACAATCAGGGCCTTCCTGGTGGTATAAAGGGTTAAGCACATAACTGTGAGACTGTCCACAGCCTCTGCAGCAGAAGTTCGATCTCCACTGGCCAGGAAGATACCTACATGGCATGTGGCAGACCTCTCCTGTCTTGCCCACTGCTCCCCTCGGCAGTGTGTTTCAGTTAGTCTGCCTCTTCTTCTCCCCACTCTGTCTCTGGTGAATCCTCTCACCTCCTGGACCTCTTTCCTGTACCCCAGTTCTTGCATGCATAAATAAATTTAAAAAAAAATCCTTAAAAAAAGAACTATACAATCAACCAAAGCTGAACAAAGCTTTGGAAATGTAAGCACACCAATTACAAGCAGTAAAACTGAAACTCTCCCAAACAAAAGCCCAGAATTAGATGGTTTCACAAAAAAAGTTCTAACAAATATTAAAAAATGAACTAATAACTACCCTACAAAAACTTTTAAAAATTGAGAAAGAAGGAAAAACACCAATTCATTTTACATGCGCTATTAAACTAATAACAAAACCAACCAAAGACAACACACACACACACAAATAAAACTACAGAACAATTGCCCTAGTGAACAAAGATGCCAAAACCCTCAACAAAATCTTATTAAACTGAATTGAACAATGCATCAAAAGGATTGTATATGCAAAGGAATGAATTCCAAGCCCCAGGAGAGACCACAAGGGATATTCAGTTTGGCCTCATCCACCGAGGGAGCTGCTGCAAATTTCAAGAATAAGCGAGCCAGCATCTGTGCGGAATACACCTAGAACATGTGGCACTGGGAAAGGGCTGCCTCCACAGCCAGAGGTGAGCTGAAAAGCCCCCACAAGCCAGTCCCCATCCACCAGTCAGAGCCCAGAGGGAGACCAGTCACCACCGGGGGCGGGCACAGGGAAGTGCCCTCCAGATTCACCATTTTAGATCAGGGACACTTTGTGTGTGCGTCCAACTGGAACACAGCTATACTGTGCAGATCTGGGAAAGGGCTGCCTCCACAGCCAGAGTTGAGCTGAAAATCCCCCACTAACCAGGCCCCATCTGGTAACTAGTTGGAGCCCAGAGGGGGATCCAGTGATTTGGAGCCCAGCGACAATCCTTCCACTGCAGGGCAGTCTGTGGGAACTCAAGACCCACCTTGGAATTAAACAAATACAGAAGGAGGAGATTCTCTGTGACCAGATTACCAGTTTCCGACATCACAAAAAGAGCACACCAAAAATATGCTGGCCAGAACCAGCGACACAGTGTCCCAATGACAGGACAAACTAGAAAACAGAAGCAGGGAGAAGAAAAACTACAAGCAACCAAGCAAGTCCTCTGGTAAAAGACAGACCACAAAAAGAAAATCTCCTACCAGAATGCAACAACAGTGACTTGGAAGAACTTCTGAGCCTTCCAGAAAGATAATTTAAATTTAACATGATTAAAAAACAGACAGAAGTCATAAAGGAAAACAATGATAAGGGGAAATGATAAAGGATCTTAAGAATGAAATTGAGTCCCTAAACAGGGAAGGGAAAGAAATGCAGGTGATCAAAGGATTAATGGAGGAGATAAAGACTTCTGGGGAAAGCAGTGAAAGCAGAATAGATGAAATGGAAGAATGGATAAGTATTCTTAAAGACACAGAAATAAAAAGAAGCAAAACAGTAAAGGAAGGAGACGTACAAATGAAAAACAATGAAGAAAGACTTCGGGAACTAACTGACTCCATGAGGAAAGGAAATATAAGAGTTATAGGAATCCCAGAAGGAGAGGAGAGAGACATAGGAACAGAGAAAATATTCAAGGAAATAATTGAAGAGAACTTCCCAAACATGAAGAAGGAGCTGAAAATAGACATACAAGAAGCAAGAAGAACACCAAACTTCCATGAAGAAAGGGAAAAAACCAGCAAGACATATAATAGTAAAAGCTCCCAAGAATCCAAGACAAGGAAAAAATAATGAAGCTGACAAGAGAGAAGAAACAGATAATATACAAAGGCAAACCCAATAGGCTGACATCAGACTTCTCTGAAGAAACAACACAGGCAAGGAGAGAGTGGAGGGACATAGTCAACGGACTCTAAGACAACAAATCCCAACCAAGAATACTCTATCCTGCAAAGCTTTCCTTCCTCTATGAAGAAAGAATAGGGAGCTTCCCAGATAAACAGAAACTCTGGAATTTCATTACAACTAAAACCCCACTCCAAAAAATATTACAAGGAGTCCTAAAGCCAGAACAAACAGAGGGATGAATAAGAACAAAACAATATCTACCAAAAAAAATACATCAAAATATCAATAAATAAAACCAGATAAAAGAAAAACAAAATGCCAAATACAGATGCTAATATATCAATATTAACTCTAAATGTAAATGGACTAAACTCTTCAATAAAAAAGACAAAGAGTCACAGACTGGATTAAGAATTGAAACCCAACCTTTTGCAGGCTCCAGGGAACATATTTTACTACAAAAGATTAAAATAGACTCAAAGTAAAAGGATGGAAAACAATCCTACAAGCAAATGGCTCAAAAAGAAGGGCAGGAACAGCTATACTTATATCAGATAAAACAGATTTCAAACTCAAAAAGGTAAAAAGAGACCCAGACAGTCACTACATTATGATCAAGGAGACATTATTTCAAGAAGAAATAAAACTCGTTAACATATACTCACCAAATGAAGCAGTACCATAATATATCAGTCAACTATTATCATCTCTGAAAACAGACATCAGAGAAAACATATATGTAGTAGAAGATTTCAACACCCCACTAAAATCAATGGATAGATCAATGAGACAAAAAAATAAGTAAGGACATTAAAGCTCTAAATAAGGCTCTAGAGCTCATGGGCTTAACAGACATCTATAGAACACTGAACCCCAAAATATCTGAGTAAACATTTTTCTCAAGCACACATGGATCTTTCTCCAGGATCGATCACATACTGGGACACAAAACAAACATCAACAGATACAAGAAGATTAAAATCATATCAATGATCTTCTCTGACCATGAAGGCATCAAACTAAAAATAAACCATAAAAAGAAGGCAAGGATCTCTCCTACCTTATGGAGATTGAAACCCACACTACTGGAAGACCACTGGACTAATGAGGAGATCAAAGAAGACATTTAAAATTGCTTTGAGTTAAATGACAAGGAGAACACCAATTTCCTAAATTTATGGGACACAGCAAAAGCAGTAATAAGAGGGAAATATGTAGCAATACAGTTACACATCAAGAAAAAAGAAAGAACTCAAAGAAATGACATAATCTCACAGCTCAAAGAACTAGAAAAAAAAAAACAAAAAAAGTCTCCAAAACCAGTAGAAGAAAAGAAATAATAAAAAAGCAGAAATAAATGAAATCAAAACTGAAAAAAAAAATAAAAAAAAGATGAATGAAACCAAAAGTTGGTTCTGGGGCGGGGGCGGGAGGGGAGGGATTGGGGTCAGAATGGGGGGGCTGCAATTGTATGGGGAATATAACAATAAAATTTATTAAAAAAAAAAGTTGGTTCTTTGAAATAATAAATAAAATAGACAAACCCATAGCCAGGCTCACAAAGGAAAAACAGGAGAAAGCACAAATAAATAGGATCACAAATAAAAGAGGAAAAATCACAACAGACACAGCAGAAATCAAAAGAATAATCAGAAACTACTACAACAGTTATATGAAAACAATCTCAACATTAGAAGAGATGGAAAATTTCCTAAAACTCTACAATAACCCAAAACTAGATAAAGAAGAAATAGAACACCTAAACAGACCAATTACAAGCTGTGAAATAGAAATGGTAATCAAAGCCCTCCCCAAAAAGAAAAGCACAGGACCAGATCGATTTACAAATGAATTCTACCAAAAGTTCAGAAACTAATGAGTGCCTATCCTTCACAAATTCTTTCAAAATATTGAGAAGGAAGGGATAATACCAAACACATTCTATGAAGCCAACATGACGCTAAAACCAAAACCCAATAAGGACAACACACACACACACACAAAAAAAAAAAATCCTACAGGCCAATCTCTCTAATGAACACTTATAGAAATCCTCAATAAAATTCTAGGTATCAGAATCCAACAATGTATCTATTAGATAATGATGCAGCATGGGCCTCCCCAGTGGCACAGGAGTTGAGCGCTGGGTTTTGAGGCTGCCCGCAGCCTCTGCAGTGCCAATTTGATCCCTGGCCACCTGGCGAGGGTTCCACATGGTGCGAAGATCTCTCCAGCCGCACCCACTGCTCCCCTCAGCAGTGTATTTCGTCCATCTGCCTGTTCTGTTTCCTGCTCTGGCTCTGGTGAATTCTCTCACCGTTCTGCACTTCTGATTGTACCCAGTGCTTGTATAAATAAAAATACATAAATATATTTAAAAAAAAAAGATAATGCACCAATACCAAGTAAGATTTATTCCAGGGACACAAGGATGTTTCAACATCTGAAAATCAATCAATGTAATCCAACACATCAAAAAAAAAGAAATATAAAAAGCATATGATAATATCAATAGATGCTGAGAAAGCTTTCAACAAAGTACAACACCCATTTATGATAAAGGACCTTGAAATCCTCGGGATACAAGGAACATATCTCAACATCATAAAGGCCATATATGAAAAGCCCATAGCCAATATCATTTTCAATGGTGAAAAGCTGAAAGCATTTCCATTAAGATTTGGAACAAGACAAGGATGTCCATTCTCACCACTGCTTTTGAATATAATACTGGAAGTCCTAGACAGAGCAATAAGACAAGAGAAAGACATACAAGCAATACAAATCAGGAAGGAAGAAGTCAACTATCACTATTCACAGATGATATGACAATATTCATAGGGAACTCCAAAAACTCCACAGAAAAACTAATTCAACTAATCAATCAGTTTAGTAAAGTGGCAGGATACAAAATCAACACACAAAAAATCAGTATTCTTCCTATACACAAACAATAAATCTGAAGAATAAGAAATCAAGAAAAAACATCCCTTTTATTATTGAAACTGAAAAAAATCAAATATTTGGGAATAAACCAAACAAAAGAGGTAAAGGACTTATACAAAGAAAACTATAAAACGCTGTTGAAAGAAATAGAAGAAGACACAAAGAAATGAAAAGACATCACCTGAGTATGGATCGGAAGAATTAACATTATAAAAATGGCCATCCTACCAAAAGCAATTTACAGATTCAATGATATTCCAATAAAAATTTCAATGACATTATTCAAATAGTGCAAATATTGATGAAATTCAAAACCCTGAATAGCCAAGCTCTTCTGACAAAAAAAAAAGAAGGGAATGGAGGCATCACATGCCCAGATTTCAAACTATACTACAAAGCCATAATCATCAAAACTGCATGGTATTGGAACAAGAACAGACACATGGACCATTGGAACTGAATAGAAAAATTCAGAAATAAACCCACAGTCAACTAATCTGTGACAAAGCAGCAAAAAATATGTAATGGAGCAAAGAAAGTTTATTCAATAAATGGTGCTGCGGAAACTGGGTCACTACATCCAAAAGAATGAAGCTTGACTAATAACTCACACCAAGTAAAAAAACCAACTCAAAATGGATTAAAGAACGAGACATAAGACCTGAAACCATAAAATATATAGAAGGAAATTTAGGTGAAACACTACATGAAGTGCACATCAAAGACATCTTTACAGACACATCACCCAAAGCAGTGATAGTGAAGGCAAAGATAAACAGCAAAGATAAAGAGCTTCTGCACAGCAAAAGAGACAATAACTAAAACAAAGAGAAACCCCACTGACTTGGAGAAAATTTTTGTACCCAACTCTATTTAAAAAGGACTGATCACAAAAATTTATAAAGAGCTGATGAGACTCAACAAAAACAAAGCAAATAACCCAGTCAAAAAATGGGCAGAAGAGCTAAAAAGAAACTTCTCCAAAGAGGAAATGCAAATGGCCAACAGGCATATGAAAAAAATGTTTAACATCACTTGTAATCAGGGAAATGAAAATCAAAACTACAATGAGATACCATCTCACACCAGTGAGAATGGCACATATTAAAAAATAAACTAGCAACAACAAATGTTGGCAAGGATGTGGAGAAAAAGGAACTCCCTGCACTGCTGGCGGGAGTGCAAAATGGTCCAGCCACTACAGAAACCTGTGTGGAGATTCCTCAAGCTACTAAAGATAGAGCTTCCATATGATCCAGCAATTCTACTCCTAGGTATTTACCCAAAGGACACAGAAACACTAATTCCAAAGGGCACCTGCGCCCCTATGTTTATGGCAGCACTATTTACAATACCTAAGCTATGGAAACAACCCTAATGCCCCAAAATAAATGACTGGATCAAGAAGATGTGTTCCATATACACAATGCAGTATTACTCAGCAATCAAAAAAGATAAAATCATTTGCAGAAACATGGATGGAGCTGGAAGGAATCATGCTCAGCAAAATAAGCCAGAAAGAAAAAGAAAAATACCAGATGGTCTCACTCATAGCATGAATTTAGAAAACCTAAATAAGGTACCAGGATAAAGACTAATTATAATAAAGAAAAAATCAAAATCAATAAGCAACTGTAGACCAGGGACGCACTACTTGGGGGTGGGAGGAGAGGAGGGGGGATCAAGGTCAAAATAAGGGGTATGGGCATTGTATGGGGACTATAACCAAAATGAAAATGCATACATTGTGAAAAAAATAAAAATGATGTAAAACCTATATAAAATAAAATAAAAAAAAAGATGGAACTGAGGTCTGCAATGCCCTCTGGTGGGGACAAAAGGACTCTCCACCAAGGGAAATGTTAAAAAAAAAACATGCATACATTGTACATAAATGAAAAATGATGTAAAAATATATAGAATAATTAAAATAAATAAAATGAATGTAAAAAAAGAAACAAATACAAAGAGTAACATATCAGCTAAGAAATAGAATATATATATATAACCATGTAAACATGACAAGTTAATGAATCAGTGAACCTGAAGATTGGTCAATAAAAATTACACAATTTTATCAACAGAGGAATAATCACATGTAAGGGAAAGGAGAATATCAGGGGTTTGTGAGACAAGAAAAAAGAAATCTAGCGATGCATTATCAGAGTAATCACAGAAGGCAAGAAGAGATGGAGAGTTAAGCAAAGAAAAACAATTGAGAATTTATGGCTAAAATATTTTCTATATTTATTGTGAAGTCCAAGAAGCTGAATGAAACCAAAAACAAGTCCAAGAAATCCATGCTAACTAAATTTCTATAATGAAGATGAAACCAATATTTGAAGGCAGTCAGAGAGTAATGGATTATTTACAGAGGTACAAACAGTGAATTTCTCAGCTGAAACCCTGGATGTCAAAAGAGAGTGACACCCAATTTTTAATTACTGAAAGAAAAGATTGTCAACCATAACTTATAAATCTGACAAAAAATATCATTCAGGAATTAAGGGTAAATAAAGACATTCTCAGTTGAAGGAATACAATAGGAAGCACTTCAACACCCCATTCTAGGCAAGTGACAGAACTACTAGAGAAAATGTTAGAAAAGATATGGAAGTATTATACAGCCCCACCAACAAACAGGGTTTATGACATTTATAGAACATTCATCCCAAACAACAGCAGTATGTGCATTAATCTCAAGCATCCATGGAAAGATACCTCATTAGATCTAAAAGAATTGAAAACATAGAGTTTGCTCCTGGACCATAATTTTAATCAAACGAGAAATCAGTAACAGAAAGAAAACAGGAAAACCTGAAAAAAAAATTGAAAACGAACCAACACACTTCTCAATAATGTATGGATCAAAGAGTAAATCTGAAAGAAATGAAAAAAAAAAATACACTTAACTGTGTGACTTAAAATATAACATCAAAACTAGTGGGACACAGTTAAATCAATATGGAGAGATAAATAATGCACCAAATGCATAAACTAGAGGCAAAAGATGGTTTCAAAATGTGTGTGGGTATAGGCAAAAACATTACAGGAAAAATATTTTGGCTTAAGCATTTGTCAGATTTAACCAAAGGAACATTTGAAAAAATTTAAATTCAAGCCCATATAATATTTTCTGATATAGATTTACTAATATAGCATACATAATATTATTATAATTACCTCTGTTAACTTATGCTTTCATGAAAATATTCTTCATTCAGTCACTAACCTTGCTTTATTCTTAACCAGGTTCATCAGACCAAAATAGATAAAACTGTTTTCTGTAGACATATGAATGCCATATACAAATAAATAACTATGACAGATTAAATAGAAAATTGTTTGTATACAAAAATCCATTGTCTAGAGGTTTTTTTTTTTTTTTTTCTTTTCGATAACTAGTGGTTTCACACACTTAGACTATGGCAGTGATATTCATTTGAGGAATTTCAGAATACTATAGACAGTCAAATAAACACAAAGTTAAATTCAGAATGGTTTGAGTATAATTTGTATTTTACCATATACAATTGTAATAAATGAATGCCACATACATTATTTATTTGCCATTAGAAAACTTGAATCGAAAAGCTGTTTTCCTTTTTTCTATTTATTTGTAATTCTACTTAGAAGGTAACAGTGTATAGATAAATACAGATACAGATACAGACATCTAAGACATTGCCATAACATGTAAATTAGTAAAATTTTACTTCATAAATGATTACTTTTTTAAAGGGTAATTTTAAAAACAATTCAAGATTAATGAGATTTTATCAAAAAAAAGAGATATTTGTGGAACTGGTTTCATAGCACCAAGTACAGCTACAGTTTAAAAAGCATCAGTGTAAAAATATAATAACAGTACAAAACACAACGAAGCAAAAACAGACAATTATAAACCAGCGACATACTGCAGGGGAGGAGGAGGGAGAGGTATCTGAGAGGGGGAAGGAGGAGCACAAGGGACTGAGGTGATGGTGCACAGGATCATTGGTGAAGGATACTCTATGGGGACTACACCTGAGGGAGTGGGGAGAAGCAAATATTGTTTAAAAAATGAACAAAAATGATGTAAACAATAAAAAGTAATTTAAAAAGCTACACAAAGAAATATAGTCCGGCAAAGCTTAGAAATAGCTCTGTGTTCTATAACAATTCGTTCTCCTAAATATGAATTTTACTTTGTTTAGGAAATGATTCTAACCATGAAAGACTACATAATTTCTAGCATTAACCTTAGTAAGCAACTTTAAAAGAAAATGGGGGCCTCCCTGTTGGTGCAAGGGGTTAAGACGCTACCTATGAATCTATACACAACCACTGCAGCATGAGTTTGATCCTCTGCCAAGGAGCTGCACACACGGCACAGCAGACCTCTCCTGACTCGCCTGCTGCTGCCCTCAGCAGTGTATGTCAGTCAATCTGCCTGTCTTTCCCCACTCTGTATCTGGTGAATCCTCTCACCCCCCCACACCTCTGGCCTATACACCAATTCTTGTATGCATAAATAAATAAATCTTTAAAAAATAAAATGATAATCTTTCTCTTATTTTCTCCCTGTCGAAAATACTGGAATTATATAATTAGGATACCTTATCTTACATCTTAGTTTCATTTACTCATAATCTTTAAGAGCTGGCAAGGCACAATAATCTAATTCTACCAATGTGTTTTACAGATAAGGAAACAATGGCTTGGTCAAGGCTGCATAGCTGTTTATGATTCCAGTTTTAAAATATTTTATTAAAGTAACAATGCATTATAACATTGTATGTTTTGGGTATTATTGAAAATCAACATCTGTATAGACTACATTAAGTTAAAGTCCAATTATCTCCTTTACCATATAATTGTTCCCAATGTCCTGGTTTACCAACCTTCCTTCCCGCTTCCTTTTTAATAGCCCCTAATATGTCTTAAAACTCCAAAAGTGTATTTTTATTTTATTTAGCTCATATGTTTGTTCCCTTTACATATCACACATGAGTGAAATCTCAGTGTGCCTCCACCTCATATTTTTTTATTGCAGTAAAATTGGCTTACAACACTGTATATTATTCAAGGTATGGATTCACATCTCTTCAAATGAATGTTACTGCACAATACCCACCATCAAGGCAGCCATAGTCCTCCACTATAGTCAACTGGGCCTCCTCCTTCTTTACTCTCGACCTTCTCCCTACCTTTCTAACCAAAATTGGTAACCAAAATTTTACTGTCAGATTTCCGCAGGGTTTTTTGTTTGTTCGTTTGGTTGGTTGGTTTTGTCTGACCCTTGGTTTCAGTTTCATTTCTCTGTATTTCACACATGAGTTAAACCATCTAGTATTTGTCTTTTTCTATCTGGCTTATTTTGCTAAGAATAATTCCACACAGTTCTATTCATATTGCCACAAATGGAAAGAATGTATCTTGTAATTTTTGTAGTTGAGTAGAATTCAATAGTATATATACACCAAATCAAAATCCATTCATCTGTCATTGGACACTTAGGTTGTTTGCAAATTTGGCTATTGTAATAGTGCTGCAATGAATATATGAACATATATATCACTTCCAATTGGTGTTATTGCATTATTCAGCTACATACCTAGGAACAGAATTCATACAGTGAATCGATTTTTTTATGTTTGGAAAGCTCCCTGCTGCTTTGCATAGGTGATGGACAAGTCTACATTTCCACAAACAATGAAGAAGAATTCCTTTTCCTCCACACCCTTGCCAAAACTTGATTTCTGGTCTTTTTGATATGGGCCTTTCTCAAGGGTGATAGAAGGCACCTCGTTGTGGTTTTGCTTTGCATTTCCCTAATGATAAGTGATAAAGAGCATTTTTTTTCCTTGTGCCTATTGGCCAATTGTATGTCTTCTTTGGAGAAGTGTTTACCTCTTCTGCACATTTGTGATTGATTTACTTGGTTCTTATTTTGTATGTGCTGTATGAACGTTTTGTGGATCTTGGCTATCAGTTTCTAATCAGGTTTATGATATGTAGTTATTTTCTCCCACTCAATAAGATTTCTTTTTTAAATGGGCAGAAGAGCTAAAAAGAAACTTCTCTGAAGAGGAAATGCAAATGGCCAACAGGCATATGAAAAAATGTTCAACATCACTTGCCATCAGGGAAATGCAAATCAAAAATACCATGAGATACCATCTTACACCAGTGAGAATGGCACATATTACAAAAACTAGCAACAACAAATGTTGGCAAGGTTGTGGAGAAAAAGGAACTCTCCTGCACTGTTGGTGGGAGTGCAAACTGGTCCAACCACTATGGAGAGCTGTGTGGAGATTTCTGGACCTACTAAACATAGAGCTTCCATATGATCCAGCAATTCCTCCCCTAGATATTTACCCAAAGGACACTGAAACATCAATTCCAAAGAGCTCCTGCACCCCTATGTTTATAGCAGCACTGTTTACAATAGCTAAGCTTTGGAAACAACCCAAATGCCCAAAAATAGATGACTGGATCAAGAAGATGTGGTACATATATACCATGGAATATTACTCAGCATTCAAAAAAGATAAACACATGCAATTTGCAGCAACATGGATGGCGCTGGAAGGGATCATGCTCAGCGAAATAAGCCAGAAAGAAAAAGGAAAATACTGGATGGTCTCACTCATAGCAGGAATCTAGAAAACTTAAATAAGGGACCAGAAAAAAGAATAACCATAAGAAAGAAAAAATCAACAAACAACAAACAACTATGAACCAGCGACACTCTATGGGGGGTGGGGGGCTGGGAGGGGAGGGATTGGGGTCAAAATAAGGGGGTCACAATTGTATGGGGAATATCAAAATTTTAAAAATATATAAAAAAGGGTTTTAAGGGAAGTGCGATGTAAATAATATATTCCATCTAAACCAAATAAATAAATAAATAAAGCATAATATTATAGCAAAAAAACAAAAGATTTCTTTTTTAAAAGTGAAATTTTTAATGAAGTAACATTGTTTTACATCCTTTTTTATGATGGTTTCTTTTGATATGCAGAAGCTTTTTAGCATGACTTAGTTCCATTTGTTTATTTTTACTTTTGTTTCCTGTGCCATTGGAATTGATGCCACCGGAGACAGAATCCACTGACATAGTTATTTTTTGACTATGATTTCTTCTATGAATTTTATCATTTCAGGTCTTACATTCAAGTCTTTATTCCATTTTAAGTTAGCTTTTGTGTATGGTGTGAGGTAGTTGCCTAGTTTCATTATTTTGCATGTAGCTGTCCAGATTCCCAACACCATTTGTTGAAGAGAAATTCCTTTCTCCAGTGTTTATTTCTGGCTCCTTTGTTATAAGTTAAACTGTTCATAAAAGTGTGGGATTCTCTCTAGACTCTTAGTGCTGCTCCATTGGTCTGTGTGTCCATTTTTATTCAAATCCCATAATGTTTTCATAACTATAGCTTTAGCTCTGTAGTGTAGTTTTAAGTCTGAGAGTGTTATGCCTCCATTCTTATTTGTTTGAAAGGATCACATCAATCCTTTTCAGAACATAGTTCCATATACATTTAAATAATTGTTTTTATATCTTTGAAGGATATCATTGAAAATTTTATAGGAATTACATTATATCTGTCTATTACTTTGGGTAAAGTGGCCATTTTAATGATATTAAATTCATCCAATCCATGAGCAGGGAATACTTTTCCATTTATTTTCTTCTATTTCTTTAGCAATGTCTTGTAGTTTTATTGTATAGGTCCTTCACCTCTTTTGGTAAGTTTATTCTTAGGTTATGGAACTCTTTTTTGATTAAACAGTAAATGGGATTTTAATTTTTTATCTTCTATGTCATTGCATCTAGGACTACAATTGGATTTTGTAAATTTATTTTGTAACCCACTATTCTGGAGGATTGATTATTGTTTCTTATAGTTTTCTAGTGGAGTGTTTAGGATTATCAATATATATTATCTTTCATCTGCAAATAAGTGATAGCTTTACTTCTCTCCCAATTTACATTCCATTTATAACATTTTCTTACCTAATTGCTATAGCTAATACTTCTAACACTATGTTGAGTAGTAGTGATGAAAATGGTATTCTTGTCTTGTACCTCATTATAAAATTAAAAGAATTAAAGGAAAATCAAGTTCTCACAGCCATGATATTGGCTGTGAGTTTGTATATGTGTCCTTTATTATATTCAGGTATATTCCGTCTACGCCATTTTTTGATATTTTTTTTAATTCATACATTAATACCAAGATCTTTTTCTTCATTTATTGCTATGATCATATGATTTTCATCTCTCCTTTTGTTAATGTGGTAAATCTATGTTCATTGAGAATATTGGTCTATAGATTTGATTTTTTTTCTGATATCCCTGTCTGCTTTTGGAATCAGAGTAATTTTGGCCTCCCAAAATGGGTTTGGAAATATTTCCTCATTTAATTTTTCCAGAAGAGTGTGAGAGAAACAGGTATTTGTTTATCTTTGAAGATTAGGTAGAACTCACTAGTGGTCTGGTCCTATATTTTTTTGATTTGGGGGAGACTTTTGCTCACCGTTTCAATTATTTTGTTTGTAATTGGTCAGTTTGTGATTTCTGTTTCTTCCTGATTCAGTCTTACAAGTTTGTATACTTGTATAAATTTTCCCATTTCTTCTAATTTATTGCCAATATTTTTATTGGCATATAGAAGTTCATTGTAGTGTCCTATAATACCCTCTATTTCTGAGATGTTTGTGGTAACTTCTGTTTCATTTCTTATTCTATTTACTAGAGTTTTCTCCCTTTTGTTCTTTATGAGCCTAGCTAAAGGTTTACCTATTTTTTCCCCAAATAACCAAATTTTGGTTCATAGATATTTTGGAATTTTATTTCTATTTTGTTTATTTCTGTGCTGATTTTTTTTTCTTCTACAAGTTGTTGACTTTGTTTGTTCACCTTTTTCTAATCCCTTAATGTGTAAAGTTAGATTATTTATTTGATTTCTTTTTTATGCTTGACATATATCTGTATTTCTATATGCTTTCCTCTTAGTAATGTTTTTGCTGCATCCTATAGATTCTGGTAACTAGTTTCCACATACTTGTTTGTCCCCATATATTTTTTAAAATTTTTCTTTGATTTCCTCAGTAACTCAATAGTTATTCAATAGCATGTTGTGTTTCCACATATTAGATGTCTTTTTATTTTTCTTTCTGTGGTTTATTTCCAGTTTAATATCATTGTTATTAAAGAAGAAACCTGATATATCTATTTTTGAGTTTACCGATGCTTGTTTTATGAACAACATGTAATTTATGCTTGAGAATACTCTTCTTTCAATATAAGATGTTTTTCTCTAATCTTAATTCTCTCTTACCTTTACATATCTATCACACTTTTAATTTTATAACACTTTCTTACATTATTTGGCTCTAGATCTTTTTCTACTTATTTAAAATAAAATAACTCAAAATGGGTAATTCACCAGAATATTTCTACTTCCAACTAAAATGTGAGGCCTACAAGTAAATAATACATCATTGTTAAATATACTGAGGGTTACACAAACAGATGCAAAGAAATGTGGTATTTTCAGAGCCAACTAATATTATTTTTCCAAAATGGCATTACATACACACACATACACAAACACATACACATCTATATCTTATTCTACAACACTCTCCTCAGACTTTTCTTTTTATAAATCTGTTTTGTTCTTGCTATTATGAATCTTGGGAATTATAATAATTTTCTAACCTTTTTCCTGGTAGTTAAGATAGTCCCCTTTGTATTCATTCTAAATTCTTCTAAAATACTTCTGATGGTATCACTTTCCTATTTAAACTCTTTAATAGATTCTCAGAGTTCTATAATCATTAATATGTTTATACTTTGTTTCAGTTTTTCACCATGGCATCAGACACTTTATGTTAACTTTCAAACACATGCCTTAAAAATCACCACAGACTCTGAGCATTAATGATGTTAGAAACTGAAGCTAATCTATCCTTATTTAAGTATATTCAAGGATGCAACTAATGAGTGCTAGATACACTGACAGAGACAACTTCAGGAGGTACTGATAAAGACTTACAATGAACTAAATGTCAAAGGAGGTCTAATAAAGAATTAGGAGAAATGACATCAAAGCAATCTCAATGTAACTACTGATAAAAATTGAGTATCTTCTGATTGTTTAGGAAAATTAAGATAGTATGTAACAATTACAGTTTTAATTACATATGATTAGATGTGAAATTAAACCACAGCTTAGTAGCTACTTGCTGGCACTTATGTTTGTTTTGTGTATTTTTTGTCTCAATAATAAAAATAGCCAATTATGTATTTATGAACTGGTGTGTTATTTTGAGTTTTGCTTTCACTTTTCCAACAATGACTATTGCTTCTATATCACATCACTGGAATTTTATATATGTTTACAGAGGTGTTGCTGTTCCACTCTACAGCTTCTATTTACAAAACTCTGCATTTACTCCACACAGTGAATTATCATTACCAGAATATGTACAGCTAGGAACAAATCTAAAGGTTGAGCCTGTTAATAAAGTCATCCTTATGTACAAACATAAAAGACTAACAAGGCATGTAGTAAAAAATGAATAATATTTTAATGTTATTTTTATACAAAGAAGAGATATATGTGAATGCTGGACATGATTGGAGATTAAAGGGAATTAGGCAGAAATAGGCCTGCTTAGGCAGAAAGAGGCCTGAAGGAATGTGTTACCTGATTAGCATTTATCAAAAATACCTTTGTGTTTCTTGGTTTGGATGCTGGGTATATAGGTATTCATGTCATTGTCATTTTTAATTATGTGTGTATATATATTTTTATATATATATATATAATATGTATGATATATTTAACTATATACACACATATATATGTATGTATGTTTGCTTAATTTTATACATGTCATAATTCACAATATAACTTTATTTAGAACTTTGGAAGAGATCAGATTATAGGAACTGCTTAAATGAATAAAGATAGAGTACCTGACAGGATAGCCTTGAGAGGTCAGATTGATGGCAGCTGGTATGGAGTCCCCTAGGTAGAAAAATCACATTTGTTTCTGGTTGTTCATTGCTGGGGGAGAGTGAAATCTTTGTGACATTCTCATGGAGGATGGGAGCATAAGGAAGTCCATATGGGATTGTTCTAAAAACTTATGTTTTTTCCTTTTATTATCCAAATGCATAATCTTTTTTTTAAAGATTTATTTATTTATACAAGAACGGGGTTACAGGCTAGAGACATGGGAGGGTGAGAAGATTCACCAGAGACAGAGAGGGGAACAGAAAAGGCAGACTGACTGAAATACACTGCTGAGGGGAGCAGCAGGCGAGACAGGAGAGGTCTGCCACGCCATGTGGGACCCTCACTGGCCAGCCAGGATCAAACTGGTACTGCAGAGGCTGCGGACAGCTTCACAGCACTGTGCTCCATGCCTATGCCACCAGGGGAGGCCCTCCAGTGGTATAATTTTATTTAACTTCTATAATAAATCTTTGCCAAGAAAAGAATTATATGCTGAATCCCATAAGTCCTTCTAATGAATTCTGAACCATAGATGGTCTTGAAGAACCCTTGAAGAGCTTCTCTTAAAAATGCAAGATAACTGACAGATACCTTTGTTAACTAAGCATATCATGAAAACACTTGAATTTCAGAAACAAAATTATCTGTTCACTAAAAGTTTATTATTTATAAGTGTTTTCATAGAAATTTTCTTTCTAATGATATTTTAAATAATGAAGTTACAATTCTTTTGAACTTGTACACTTGTACATTCCTTAGCAGAATTAACATTATGCAAATGATTGAACCAATTTGGTGACAACAGAGGTGTTCCACACTACTCTCATTGCAAAAGAAAAACTGTGACAAGGAATGTAGTTAGCTGGCAACATCCATTTGCAGTGCTTCAGCTGTGCCATGATTATCACAGGCAGACAAAGACAATAACTCAGTACAGTTAAGTAAGTAGGATCTGACCAGATATCTCTATGAGTAACCTTTGCACTGGTGCTCCCCATTGGACTGAAAATTTCTAAGAGCTTCATTACATTCTGAGATCTTTCATAACCCATTCTTCATCCATCCCTACTCTTCCTTCAGAAATGTTAGAATTACACTATAGTCAGAAGGTTTTCCCTGTCTTTACCAGACTACCATGGAAGTTTCATAAGCATCACCTCCAATAAATCTCTGGCACTTCTAAATTAATCACATGTCTTCTATCCAAAGGACCTGAACTATTGCAGTTGTTGGTAATAATATATGGTTTGGGAACTTGATAATTTACTTCACAGTTGCCAAGAAGGATCTCATCCTGAATTTTGTGTTTAGCATGGATAAATCCTAGCACAAAATAGCAGACTAACTGTTTACTTAAGGTGACTTAGGAAATTATCCCTTAGAGAGCACCTTAGCCAAGGAGACGGTTTAAGCATTTGTAAAGTGTGAAAGAACAACACATATCAGGACAATAATTGATTGGTTATCATTGTGTTACACTAATGATCTTACAGAGTGAAAATAGAAACTGAGAACAGATAAAAATAGTTCAAAACTAAATGTGAGACACAGAGTGCCTCTATTTGCTTAAAAATAATACATTAGTTTTTTCAGTGATAAAAGACACAGGAGATTTTTAGAACAGGGACCTTTCTTCAGGAAAGACTGCTTGACACAAGCAGAAGGCTCCCGGAGTAGCCAGAGGTGAGCTGGGAAGTTCGCCCGTGCCAGGCCCCTTCTGGCCAGCAGTCCCAGCCCAGAGAGGAGGCAGACACCCTAGGCCTGGGCAGGCCGGGCATGCAGGGGAGTGTGTCTCTGCATTGCCACTTTAGAACAGGGACCGTTCTTCAATAATGACTGCCTGAAACTGCTGTCTCCAAGAAACACATTTAGCTACAAAAGATAAAAACAGACTCAAAGTTAAAGGATAGAAAACAATCCTACACGCAAATGGACCGAAAGCAGGAATGGCTATACTTATATCAGATAAAATAGATTTCAAACTCAAAAAGGTATAAAGAGACCACAACGGTCAATACATTATGATCAAGGGGACAATACTTCAAGAAGAAATAACGCTCATTAACATATATTTGCCAAATGAAGGAGCACCAAAATATATCAGACAACTATTGTCATCTTTGAAAACAGACATCAGAGAAAACACATACATACTGGGAGATTTTAACACACCACTATCAAAAATGGATAGATCAAAAAGACAAAAAATAAGTAAAGACACTAAAGCTTTAAATAAGGATATAGAGCACTTGAGCTTAACTGACATCTATAGAACACTAAACCCAAAAAAAAAATTTGAGTACTCATTTTTCTCAAGCGCACACGGATCATTGTCTAGGATTGATCACATACTGGGATACAAGACAAACATCAACAGATACACCAAGATTGAAATCATACCAACCATCTTTTCTGACAAGAAGGCATGAAACTAGAAATAAACCATAAAAAGAAGGCAAGGAACTCTCCTAACTCATGGAGATTGAAACCCACACTACTGGAAGACCACTGGACTAATGAGGAGATAAAAGAAGAAATTAAAATATTCTTTGAATTGAATGACAAGGAGGACACCAATGTCCTAAATGTATGGGATGCAGCAAAAGCAGTAATAAGAGGAAAATATATAGCAACAGAGGTTCACACCAAAAAACAAGAAAGAACTCAAAGAAACAACCTAATCTCAAAGCTCAAGATCTAGAAAAAGAACAACAAAAAAACACCAAAACCAGTAGAATAAAAGAAATAATAAAAACCAAAGCAGAAATAAATGAAATTGAAACTAAAAAAAAAAAATTCACAACATTCTGAGGGGGCGGAGCAACATGGCGGCGAGGAGATGCTGCGAGTAAGATCTCCCATTAAAAAAAAAGTTAATAGGGAGGAAAAGCGGCAGGTCCCAGTGAGAACTGGGACACGGAAGATAAACGGACGACTCCAGCAAACTGCCCAAAGAAGAAAGTTGCCATAAAAGAGGACCAGAAAGGAGGGAAGCCCAAAACCCTGCTCCCCTCCCCCGCCCACAAAGTCGGCACTCTCCGACCGGCAGAGAGGAGGGAAACAACAAACCAAAACGGCCAACAAGAAAAACGGACGCAGCAAGTGGGACTGTGAGTGGAAAGGAACTATTGCAGCCACCAAACCCTGTGAACGGGAGCTGAGGCGAACCCTGCAGGATTCGCCGCAGAGGTGAGCGAACGGCTCTGGGCGCCATTAGAGAAGAACAAAGACCCCGGGAGACGCGCACACAGCCCAGGCTGCCAGTAAGCTTGCGCGGAGAGTGGCGCACTCGGCGCGCTTGAGAAGCAGGTGCGGACCAGGATCGCGGCTGCCCAGGTCCCCGCGCCTGCGACCTAGGCTTGGGGGACGACCTAGGCTTGCGGGGAGACGCTCGGGGGTCCTCGATGAGGTGAAGGTCCCTCCCTGGGTGGGCGGGAGCCAGGCGCCCAGGCACTGGAGCGGTGCAGGGGGCGCCATTCCCGCGCCACTGAACTGGGCTGCAGCCCGCGTCCTGGAACTGAGGGCTTTGGAGCTGAGGCCCGGGGCACGAGGTTGGGGGCGTGGGTTCCCCACGACGGTGGGGCACAGGGCAGACACAGCGCCCCGGGGCCGTTGAGGTGTGCCCTACCATCCCTGCTCTGCTCCCTGTCCCACGGGGTGGAAAATCAGCTCCCCAAGGGCTCTAGGAGAGATCTCTGGCGCCACCTAGCGACTTGAAGCCAGCACAGGCTCCTGAAGGAGCTAGTGGCCAGCTGGGGAGTTAGCCCACACCCGGCCCCTTCCGAACAAGTAGTCTGAGCCCACAGGGAGAGCGAGCACCCACAGCCGGGGCAGACCAGGCACGCAGAAGAGTGTGCCTGACACCGTATGCGCAGGGAGTGTGTCCCACATCACCATTTTAGAACAGGGACATTTCTTCAGTAAAGACTACCTGCAGAAGGCTTCCTCAGGAGCCTGAGGTGAGCGGGGGAAGTTCGCCCACGCCAGACCCCCTCTGGCCTGCAGTCCAAGCCCAGAGGGGGAGCAGGAACCCACCGCCGGGGCAGACCAGGCGCACAGGGGAGTGTGTCCCCACATCGACATTTTAGGACAGGGACCTTTCTCCAATAAAGACTGCTTGAAACTGACAGATGACTCCTGGAGGAACCAGAGGGGAGCAGAGAAGCTCACCCAAGATGCCGGCCAGTCCCAACTACACAGTGTCCCAACGCATACGGCAAATTAGAAAACAGACAGTAGGGAGGAGAAGAACCACACGCAACCTAGCAACTCTCCAGAGAAAGAGCACACCACAAAAAGAAAACCAGCCCTCAGATTGCAATGACAGTAACTTGGAAGAACTTCTGAGCCTTCCAGAAAGAGAATTTAAAATTGGCGTGATTAAAAAAATGACAGAAGTCATAAAGGAAAACAATGATAAGGGAAAAATAATCAACGATAAGAAGAATGAAATTGAGTCCCTAAAGAGGGAAGTAAAAGAAATGCAGGAGATCAAAGAATTAGTGGAAGAACTAAAGAATTCTGGGAAAAGCAATGAAAGCAGAATTGATGAAATGGAAGAACGAATAAGTGCTCTTGAAGACACAGAAATAAAAAGAACCAAAACAGAAAAGGAAAGAGAAGTACGAAGGAAAAAGAACGAAGAAAGACTTCGGGAACTATCTGACTCCATGAGGAAAGGAAATATAAGAGTTATAGGAATACCAGAAGGAGAGGAGAGAGAAGTAGGAACAGAGAAAATATTCAAAGAGATAATTGAAGAGAACTTCCCAAATGTGAAGAAGGAGCTGAAAATTGATATACAAGAAGCAAGAAGAACACCAAACTTCCACGACGAAAGGAAAAATACAGCAAGACACATAATAGTAAAGCTCCCAAGAATCCAGGACAAGGAAAAAATAATGAAGCTGGCAAGAGGGAAGAAACAGATAACATTCAAAGGAAAGCCAATCAGGCTGACATCAGACTTCTCCGAAGAAACACTACGGGCAAGGAGAGAGTGGAGGGACATAGTCAACAGACTCCAAGAAAACAGATGCCAACCAAGAATATTCTATCCCGCAAAGCTCTCCTTCCTCTTTGAAGAAAGAATATGGACCTTCCCAGACAAACAGAAACTCTGGAATTTCATTGCAACTAAACCCCCACTCCAAAAAATACTACAAGGAGTCCTAAAGCCAGAACCTCAGAGGGACGAATAACAATGAAAGAAGGCCAAAAAAAAAGTTATTAAAAGAATAAATAAATAAAATCAAAGGAAAGACAAACACAATGGCAAATACAGATGTTAACATATCAATATTAACTCTAAATGTAAATGGACTAAACTCTTCAATAAAAAGACACAGAGTGGCAGCCTGGATTAAGAAACAAAACCCAACCTTTTGCTGTCTCCAGGAAACACATTTAGCTACAAAAGATAAAAATAGGCTCAAAGTTAAAGGATGGAAAACAATCCTACAAGCAAATGGACCAAAAAAGAAAGCAGGAACAGCTATACTTATATCAGATAAAACAGATTTCAAACTCAAAAAGATAAAAAGAGACCCCAATGGTCACTACATTATGATCAAGATGACAATACTTCAAGAAGAAATAACACTCATTAACATATACGCACCAAACGAAGGAGCACCAAAATATATCAGACAACTGTTGTCCTCTATGAAAACAGACATCAGAGAAAACACATACGTAGTGGGAGACTTCTACACACCACTATCAACAATGGATAGATCAACAAGACAAAAAATAAGTAAAGAAACCAAAGCTCTAAATAAGGACCTAGAGCAATTGGGCTTAACAGACATCTATAGAACACTAAACCCCAAAAAAACGGAGTACACATTTTTCTCAAGCACACACGGATCATTCTCCAGGATCGATCACATACTGGGGCACAAGACAAACATCAACAGATACACCAAGATTGAAATCATATCAACCATCTTTTCTGACCATGAAGGCATCAAACTAGAAATAAACCATAAAAAGAAGGCAAGGAACTTTCCTACCTCATGGAGATTAAAAACCACACTACTGGAAGACCACTGGACTAATGAGGAGATCAAAGAGGAAATTAAAAAATTTTTTGAAATGAACGACAAGGAGGACACCAATATCCTAAATGTATGGGATGCAGCAAAAGCAGTAATAAGAGGAAAATATATAGCAATAGAAGCTCACATCAAGAATCAAGAAAGAACTCAAAGAAACAACCTAATCTCGAAGCTCAAAGATCTAGAAAAAGAACAACAAAAAAACCCCAAAACTAGTAGAAGAAAAGAAATAATAAAAACCAAAGCAGAAATAAATGAAATTGAAACTAAAAAAACAATCCAAAAGATCAATGAAACCAAGAGCTGGTTCTTTGAAAAAATCAATAAAATAGACAAACCTCTAGCCAGGCTCACAAAGGAAAAAAGGGAGAAAGCACAAATAAACAGGATCATCAATGAAAGAGGAGAAATCACAACGGACACAGCAGAAATCAAAAGAATAATCAGTAACTACTATGAACAGTTATATGGAAACACGTTTAACAATCTAGAGGAGATGGACAAATTCCTACACCTCTACAATCACCCAAAGCTAGATAAAGAAGAAATAGAACACCTAAACAGACCAATTACAATTAGCGAAATTGAAATGGTAATCAAAAACCTCCCCAAAAACAAAAGCCCAGGACCTGATGGATTTACAAATGAATTCTACCAAACATTCAGAGACGAATTAGTGCCTATCCTTCACAAACTCTTCCAAAAAATTGAGAAGGAAGGGACAATACCAAACACATTCTATGAAGCCAACATTACACTAATACCAAAACCGAACAAGGACAACACAAAAAAGGAAAACTACAGGCCAATCTCCCTAATGAACACTGATGCAAAAATCCTCAATAAAATTTTAGCCATAAGAATCCAACAATGTATCCATAAGATAATTCACCACGACCAAGTAGGATTCATTCCAGGGGCACAAGGATGGTTTAACATCCGAAAATCAATCAACGTTATCCAACACATCAACAAAAAGAAATATAAAAACCATATGATAATATCAATAGATGCTGAGAAAGCTTTCGACAAAGTGCAACACCCATTCATGATAAAAGCCCTTGAAATTCTTGGGATACAAGGAACATACCTCAACATCATAAAGGGCATCTATGACAAGCCAACAGCCAGTATCATTCTCAATGGTGAAAAGCTGAAAGCAATTCCATTAAGATCTGGAACAAGACAAGGATGTCCACTCTCACCACTGCTTTTCAATATAATACTGGAAGTCCTAGCCAGGGCAATAAGACAAGAGAAAGACATCCAAGGAATCCAAATAGGAAAAGAAGAAGTCAAACTATCACTATTTGCAGACGATATGATATTATATATAGAGAACCCCAAAAACTCCACAGAAAAGCTAATTCAACTCATCAATCAGTTCAGTAAAGTGGCAGGATACAAAATCAACACGCAAAAGTCAGTAGCCTTCCTATACACAAACAATAAATCTGAAGAAGAAGAAATCAAAAAAACCATCCCTTTTGTTATTGAAACAAAAAAATCAAATATTTGGGAATAAATCTAACAAAAGAGGTAAAGGACCTATACAAAGAAAACTATAAAACACTGTTAAAAGAAATAGAAGAAGACACAAAGAAATGGAGAGACATCCCCTGCTCGTGGATTGGAAGAATAAACATTATTAAAATGGCCATCCTTCCAAAAGCAATATACAGATTCAATGCTATTCCAATCAAAATTTCAATGTCATTCTTCAAAGAAATAGAACAATTATTGATGAAATTCATATGGAATCACAAAAAACCCCGAATAGCCAAAGCTCTCCTGAAAAAAAAAGAAGGGAATGGAGGCATTATACTCCCAGACTTCAAACTATACTACAAAGCCATAATCATCAAAACTGCATGGTATTGGAACAAGAACAGACATACAGACCAATGGAATCGAATAGAAAATCCAGAAATAAACCCACAGATTTATGGTCAACTAATCTTTGACAAAGGAGCAAAGACTATGCATTGGAGCAAAGAAAGTTTGTTCAATAAATGGTGCTGGGAAAACTGGGTCGCTACATGCAAAAGAATGAAGCTTGACCACTACCTCACACCATACACAAAAATCAACTCAAAATGGATTAAAGAACTAGACATAAGACCTGAAACCATAAAATATATAGAAGGAAATATAGGCGAAACACTACGTGATTTGCACATCAAAGACATCTTTACAAACACATCACCCAAAGCAGTGATAGTGAAGGCAAAGATAAACAGCTGGGACTACATCAAATTAAAGAGCTTCTGCACAGCAAAAGAGACAATAACAAAAACAAAGAGAAACCCCACCAACTGGGAGAACATTTTTGCACCCAACACTAATGATAAAGGACTGATCACAAAAATCTGCAAAGAGCTGATGAGACTCAACAACAACAAAGAAAATAATCCAGTCAAAAAATGGGCAGAAGAGCTAAAAAGAAACTTTTCTGAAGAGGAAATGCAAATGGCCAACAGGCATATGAAAAAATGTTCAACATCACTTGCCATCAGGGAAATGCAAATCAAAACTACCATGAGATACCATCTTACACCAATGAGAATGGCACATATTAAAAAAACTATCAACAACAAATGCTGGCGAGGGTGTGGAGAAAAAGGAACTCTTCTACACTGTTGGTGGGAGTGCAAACTGGTCCAACCACTGTGGAAAGCTGTGTGGAGATTTCTGGACCTCCTAAACATAGAGCTTCCATATGATCCAGCAATTCCACTCCTAGGTATTTACCCAAAGGACACAGAAACATCCATTCCAAAGAACACCTGCACCCCTATGTTTATAGCAGCACTGTTTACAATAGCTAAGCTTTGGAAACAACCCAAATGCCCAAAAATAGATGACTGGATCAAGAAGATGTGGTCCATATATACCATGGTATATTACTCAGCATTCAAAAAAGATAAACACATGCAATTTGCAGCAACATGGATGGCGCTGGAAGGGATCATGCTCAGCGAAATAAGCCAAAAAGAAAAAGAAAAATACCGGATGGTCTCACTCATAGCAGGAATCTAGAAAACTTAAATAAGGGACCAGGAAAATGAATAACTATAAGAAAGTGAAAATCAAAATCAACAAAAAACTATGAACCAGAGACACTTTTAGGGGGGCGGGGGCGGGAGGGGAGGGATTGGGGTCAGAATGGGGGGGCTGCAATTGTATGGGGAATATAACAATAAATTTTAGAAAAAAAAAATTCAAAAGATCAATGAATCCAAGAGCTGGTTTGTCGAAAAAATAAATAAAATAGACAAACCCCTAGCCAGGCTCACAAAGGAAAAAAGGGAGAAAGCACAAAATCAGGATCATAAGTGAAAGAGGAGAAATCACAATGGATACAGCAGAAATCAAAAGAATAATCACAAACTACTATGAACAGTTTTATGGAAACAAGTTCAACAATCTAGTGGACATGGAAAAATTCCTACAACTCTACAATCACCCAAAGCTAGATAAAGAAGAAATAGAACACCTAAACAGACCAATTACAAGCAGTGATATTGAAATAGTAATCAAAATCCTCCCCAAAAACAAAAGCCCAGGACCTGATGGATTTACAAATGAAATTTACCAAACATTCAGAAACAAATTAGTGCCTATCCTTCACAAACTCTTCCGAAAAATTTAGAAGGCAGGTATAATACCAAACACGTTCTATGAAGCCAACATTACACTAATACCAAAACCGAACAAGGACAACACAATAAAAGAAAATTACAAGCCAATCTCCCTAATGAACACAGATGCAAAAATCCTCAATAAAATTTTAGCTATTAGAATTCAACAATGTATCCATAAGATAATTCACCACGACCAAGCAGGAATCATTCCAGGGACACAAGGATGATTCAACATCCGAAAATCAATCAATGTTATCCAATACATAAACAAAAAGTAATTTAAAAAAAACATATTATAATATCAATAGATGCCGAGAAAGCTTTCAACAAAGTGCAACACCCATTCATGATAAAAGCCCTTGAAATTCTTGGGATACAAGGAACATAGCTCAACATCATAAAGGCCATATATGACAAGCCAACAGCTAGTATCATTTTCAATGGCGAAAAACTGAAAGCATTACCATTAAGATCTGGAACAAGACAAGGATGACAACTCTCACCACTGCTTTTCAATATAATACTGGAAGTTGTAGTCAGAGCAATAAGACAAGAGAAATACATACAGGGAATCCAAATAGGAAAAGAAGTCAAACTATCACTATTTGCAGATGATATGATAATATATAGAGAGAATACCAAAAATTCAACAGAAAAACTAATTCAACTCATCAATCAGTTAAGTGGCAGGATACAAAATCAACACACAAAAATCAGTAACCTTCCTATACACAAACAAGAAAATTGAAGAAGAAGAAATAAAAAAAAAAACATCATTTTATTATCAAAACCAAAAAAATCAAATACTAGGGAATAAATCTAACAAAAGAGGTAAAGGAACTATACAAAGAAAACTATAAAACACTGTTAAAAGAAATAGAAGAAGACACAAAGAAATGGAAAGACATCCCCTGCTCAAGGATTGGAAGAATAAACGTTATTAAAATGGCCATCCTACCAAAAGCAATATACAGGTTCAATGCTATTCCAATCAAAATTTCAATGTTATTCTTCAAAGAAATAGAAAAATTATTGATGAAATTCATATGGAATCACAAAAAAACCCGAATAGCCAAAGCTCTCCTGAAATAGAAAGAAGGGAATGGAGGCATTACACTCCCAGACTTCAAACTCTACTACAAAGCCATAATCATCAAAACTGCATGGTATTGGAACAAGAACAGACACACAGACCAATGGAATCAAATAGAAAATCCAGAAATAAACCCACAGATTTATGGTCAATTAATCTTTGACAAAGGTGCAAGGACTATGCATTGGAGCAAAGAAAGTTTGTTCAATAAATGGTGCTGGGAAAACTGGGTCGCTACATGCAAAAGAATGAAGCTTGACCACTACCTCACACCATACACAAAAACCAACTCAAAATGGATTAAAGAACTAGACATAAGACCTGAAATTTAAAATACATAGAAGGAAATATAGGTGAAACACTACATGATATGCACATTGAAGATGTCTGTACAGACACATCACCCAAAGCAGTGATAGTGAAGGCAAAGATAAACAGCTGGGACTACATCAAATTAAAGAGCTTCTGCACAGCAAAAGAGACAATAACAAAAACAAAGAGAAACCCCACAGACTGGGAGAACATTTTTGCACCCAACACTAATGATAAAGGACTGATCACAAAAATCTACAAAGAGCTGATGAAACTCAACAGAAAGAAAGAAAATAATCCAGTCAAAAAATGAGCAGAAGAGCTAAAAAGAAACTTCTCTGAAGAGGAAATGCAAATGGCCAACAGGCATATGAAAAAATGTTCAACATCACTTGTAACCAGAGAAATGCAAATCAAAACTACAATGAGAATGGAACATATTACAAAAACCAGCAACAACAAATGTTGGCGAGTTTGTGGAGAAAAAGGAACTCTCCTTCACTGTTGGTGGGAGTGCAAACTGGTCCAACCACTATGGAGAGCTGTGTGGAGATTTCTTGACCTACTAAACATAGAGCTTCCATATGTTCCAGCAATTCCACTCCTAGCTATTTACCCAAAGGACACTGAAACATCACTTCCAAAAAACACCTGCACCCCTATGATTATAGCAGCACTGTTTACAGTAGCTAAGATTTGGAAACAACCCAAATGCCCAAAAATAGATGAACGGATCAAGAAGATATGGTACATATACACCATGGAATATTACTCAGCATTCAAAAAAGATAAACACATCCAATTTGCAGCAACATGGATGGAGCTGGAAGGGATCATGCTCAGCGAAATAAGCCAGAAAGAAAAAGAAAAATACTGGATGGTCTCACTCATAGCAGGAATCTAGAAAACTTAAATAAGAGACCAGGAAAGAGAATAACTATAAGAAAGTAAAAATCAAAATCAACAAACAACTATGAACCAGAGACACCTTATGGGCTGTGAGGGTCAGGGAAAATAGGGATTGGGATCAAAATAAGGGGTTGCAATTGTTGGGGGTATGTGAAAATAAAATTTAAATTAAAAAAAAGAAGACACAGAAGATCAAACTTAGAACTACCAGAGTAGAAATTAATTTAATTAAGGTCATGAGCATGGTCACAAAAATTTGAAGCCTAAACTATGAGATGGGGAAGACTGTGAGTTATCCCAAGGAAATGTTAGAGGAATTTGAAATTGATAGTACACTGAAGGTAGCTATAGCGACAATACCCAGATTCAATAAAACTTACAATTGGATACCAATATGTCTAGGTCCCAAACATCCACATTAATTGAGGTTTCATAGAATCAGAGAGGCATACCCATTTATAGGCAAATCTATTACTTAAAACTTTTCTGTCCTACATATGATGAAGTAAAAACAGTAACCAAAATGGGCCATTTTAGAATAGGGACCTTTGCCTTTGCAGACCACACCACTGAGACTGCTTGGAACTGGGAAAGGGCTGACCCCCACAGCCAGTGGCTAGCTGAGGGGCCCCCACAAGCCAGGCCCCATCAGAGCCCAGAGGGGGATCCAGCTGACTCCGGGGCAGACCACTGGTGTAGGAAAGTGGCCCCCGACTCACCATTTTAGAATAGGGACTTTTGCTTTTGCATCCTGCACCACTGAGACTGCTTGGAACCAAGGAAAGGGCTGCCCCCACACCCAGAGGTGAGCTGAAAAGCCCCCACATGCGAGGCCCCATCTGGTAGCCTCCAGTTAGAGCCAAGAGTGGGATCCAGCAGAAGCTGGGGCAGATCCAGCATGCAGGAAAGTGTGCTCCTGACTCTTCATTTTAGAATAGGGATCTTTGCCTTGGGTCTGGCACCAGGGCCTGTCTGGCCATCAGTAGGAGCCCAGAGGGGGATCCAGCTGACACCTGGGCACAACACAGGCACAGGGAAGTGCCCTTCTGACTCGCCATTGTAGAATAGGTATCTTTGCCTTCAGAACCCACCGAGACCCTGTGGAATTGGGAAAGGGCTGCCCCTACAACCAGAGGTGAGCTGAAGGTTCCCACAAGGCAGACCCTGCCTGACAGGGAGTCAGAGCCCAAAGGAGGATCCAGGGATTTGGAGCCCAGCAGGCGATCCAGCCACTCTACCTCCAGGGCAGGCTGTGGGACCTCAAGACACACCTTTGGAATTAAGCAAATACAGAAGGAAGAGATACTCTGTGACAGGGATCATTAACACATCCATAGAACCACTGCCCTACTGGATTTCTGGCATAACAGTATTTGACCTGATTGGACCACCAGCTTCGGACATCCCAGAAAAAGCACACCAAAAAAGATGCCATCCAGTACCAGCAACACAGTGTCCCTATGCATAGGACAGATTAGAAAACAAGCAGCAGGGAGAAGAAAAACAACAAGCAACCAAGCACGTCCTCAGGGAAAAAACACACCACAAAAAGAAAATCACCTGCCAGAATGCAACAACAGTGACTTAGAGTTTGTGGGCTAAACAGACATCTATAGAACACTAAACCCCAAAATAGCTGAGTACACATTTTTCTCACGCACACATGGATTATTCTCCAGTACTGGGACATAAGACAAACATCATCAGATACACCAAAATTGAAATCATACTAAGCATCTTTTTCTGACCATGAAGGCATCAGACTAGAAATAAACCATAAAAAGAAGTCAAGGAACTCTCCTACATCTCCTTCCACACTACTGGAAGACCACTGGACTAATGAGGAGAACAAAGAAGAAATAAAAAATACTTTGACTTGAATGACAAGGAGGACACCAATATCCTAAAAGTATGGGCACAGCAAAAGCAGTAATAAGATTAAAATATATAGCAATAGAGGCTCACATCAAGAAACAAGAGAGAACTCAAAGAAACTACCCAATCTCACAGCTCAGAGAACTAGAAAAAGAAAAATAAAAAACACCAAAACCAGTAAAAGAAAATAAATGATAAAAATCAAAGCAGAAATAAAATTGAAACTAAAAAAAAAAATCCAAAAATAAATGAAACCAAAAGTTTGTTCTTTGAAATAATAAATAAAATAGACAAACCATAGCCAGGCTCACAAAGGAAAAACGGGAGAAAGCACAAATAAATAGGATCACAAACAAAAGAGGAGAAATCACAACAGACACAGCAGAAATCAAAAGAATAATCAGAAACTACTATAAACAGTTATATGCAAACAAGCTCAACAATCTAGAAGAGATGGACAAATCCTAAAACTCTACAATCACCCAAAGCTAGATAAAGAAGAAATAGAACACCTAAACAGACCAATTACAGGCAGCGAAATTGAAATGGTAATCAAAACCCTCCCCAAAAAGTAAAGCCCAGGACCAGATTGATTTACAAATAAATTCTAACAAACATTCAAAAAAAAAAAAATTAGTGCCTATCCTTCACGAACTCTTTCAAAAAATTGAGAATGAAGGGATAATACCAAATACATTCTATGAAGCCAACATTACGCTAATACCAAAACCCAACAAGGACAACACAAATAAAGAAAACTGCAGGCCAATCTCTCTAATGAACACTGATGCAAAAATCCTCAATAAAGTTCTAGCTATCAGAATCCAACAATGTATCCATAAGATAATGCACGACGACCAAGTAGGATTCATGCCAGGGACACAAGGATGGTTCAACATCCAAAAATCAATCAATATAATTCAACACATCAACAAAAAGAAATATAAAAACCATATGATAATATCAATAGATGCTGAGAAAGCATTTGACAAAGTACAACACCCTTTTATGATAAAGGCCCTTGAAATTCTCGGGATACAAGGAACATTCCTCTACATCATAAAGGCCATATATGGCAAGCCCATAGCCAATATAATTTTCAAAGGTGAAAAGCTGAAAGCATTTCCATTAAGATATGGAATAATACAGTGTCGTCCACTCTTACCACTGCTTTTAAATATAATATTGAAACTCCTAGCCAGCACAATAAGAAAAGAGAAAGACAAACAAGCAATCCAAATAGGTAAGGAAGAAGTCAAATTATCACTATTAACAGATGATATAATAATATACATAGAGAGCCCAAAAACTCGACAGAAAAATTAATTAAACTAATCAATCAATTTAGTAATTTTGCAGGATACAAAATCAACACACAAAAATCAGTATCCTTCCTTTACACATACATTGAATCTATAGAACAAGAAATCAAGAAAAACATCCGTTTTATTATTGAAACAAAAAAAATCAAATACTTGGGAATAAATCAATCAAAAGATGTAAAGGAACTATACAAAGAAAACTATAAAACACTGTTAAAAGAAATAGAAGAAGACACAAAGAAATGGACAGACATTGCCTGTGAATGGATCAGAAGAATTAACATTCTCAAAATGTCCATCCTACCAAAAGAAATATACAGATTCAATGCTATTCCAATAAAAATTTCAATGACATTCTTCAAAGAAATAGAACAAATATTGATGAAATTCATATGGAGCCACCAAAAACCCTGAATAGCCAAAGGTCTCCTGAAAAAAAAAAAAAAAGAAGGGAATGGAGGCATCACTCGCCTAGATTTCAAACTACACTACAAAGCCATAATCATCAAAACTGCGTGGTATTGAAACAGGAACAAGCACACAGACCAATGGAACTGAACAGAAAATCCAGAAAAATCCCACAGACTTAGGGTTAACTAATCTTTGACAAAGGAGCAAAGAATATGCAATGGAGCAAAGAAAGTTTGTTCAATAAATGGTGCTGGGAAAACTGAGTCGCTACATGAAAAAGTGTGAAGCTTGACTACTACCTCATACCATGCACAAAAACCAACTCAAAATGGATTAAAGAACTAGACTTAAGACCTGAAACTATAAAATATATAGAAGGAAATATAGGCGAAACAGTACTTGACATGCACCTCAAAGACATTTACAGACACATCACCCAAAGCAGTGATAGTGAAGGCAAAGATAAACAGCTGGGACTACATCAAATTAAAGAGCTTCTGTACAGCAAAAGAGACAATTACCTAAACAAGAGAAACTCCACCGACTAGGAGAAAATTTTTGCACACAACACTAATGATAAAGGGCTGATCACAAAAATCTACAAAGAGTTGATGAGACTCGACAAAAACAAAGAAAATAAGCCAGTCAAAAAATGGGCAGAAGAGATAAAAAGAAACTTCTCCAAAGAGGAAGAGCAAATGGTCAACAGGCATATGAAAAATAGTTCAACATCACTTGTAATCACGGAAATACCTATCAAAACTACAATGAGATACCATCTCACATCAGTAAGAATGACACATATTAAAAAAAATAGCAACAACAAATGTTGGTGAGGATGTGGAGAAAAAAGGAACTCTCCTGCACTGCTGGTGGGAGTGCAAAATGGTCCAACCACTATGAAAAGCTGTGTGAAGATTCCTCAACCTACTAAAGATATAGCTTCTAGATTCCTCAACCTACTAAAGATAGAGCAATTTCACTCCCAGGTATTCACCTAAAGGACACAGAAACATTAATTCCAAAGGGCACCTGCACCCCTGTGTTTATAGCAGCACTATTAACAATAGCTAAGCTGTGGAAACTACCCAAATGCCCAAAAATAGATGACTAGATCAGGAAGATGTGGTACATAATCACAGTGGAATATTACTCAGCAATCATAAAACGTAAACTCATGCAACTTGCAACAACATGGATGGAGCTGGAAGGGATCATGCTCAACCAAATAAGCCAGAAAGAAAAAGAAAAATATCGGATGATCACACTCATAGCAGGAATTTAGAAACCCTAAATGAGGGACCAGGAAAAAGATCAATTATAATAAGGAAAAAATCAAAATCAACAAGAAATCATAAACCAGAGTCACACTAACAGGGGGAGGGGGGAGATTAGGAGGTATCAGTGCCAAAATAAGAGGGGGGGTGGGAATTTTGGGGAATATAACCAAAATGAAAATGCGTACATTGTGTAAAAATGAAAAAAATGTAAGAATTATATAAAATAAAATATTTTAAAAATGCAGATCACTAATTTGAAGCGATATACGCACTCCTGTGTCCAATGTAGGACTATTTACAAAATCAAAGTTATAGTAACAACCTATGTGTTCAACAGCACAGGAGTAGATTTAGAAGATGTGGTATATATGCATGATGGAATACTATTCAGCCACATTAAAAATATGAACACCTGTCACTTATGACAATATGGATGAAACTAAAAATTATTATGTCAAGTGAAAAATGTCTGAAGGAGAAACAAATAGTGGATGACTTCACTCATTTATGGAATATAGAGAAACAAAACAAAAGAACTGACAAAGCAAACCTTAGAGATATGACTGCAGATTTGATGCTACTAAAGAGTGGAGGGGAAAGAGGTGGTGGGAACAAAGGAGGAAAATGTCTCTGTGTTTTCAGATGAAGGCACATGGGTGCATTGGTGGTGGGTGTGATGCATCTGGGAAGGTGTGACTCTATTCCTCTGAATCATGTACATTGTTGAAAACCAGTGTTACCTTAATAAAGCTAAATTAAAAAAAAATAAAATAACAGTAACCAAAATGAAGACAGCCTTCAAATGTTGTATTAGCCATCCACTGCTGCTGTAACAAATTACCACTTATGTAGTGTCATACAATAATTCACACTTATTATTTTATATTTCTGTAGGTCAAAGGTAGGGAACAAGTCTCAAGAGTCTAAAATGAAGGTATTGGCATGGCTATGATCCTTCCCAGAGGTTCTATGGAATAATAAATCCATTTCCTCACCTTTTCTAGCTTTTAAAGTTGCCCGTACTTCTTGGCTCATGACTGCTTTCCTCTATCTTCAAAACCGATATATAACATCTCTTTGGCCTTCTTCCATATTCATACCTCCTCCAACTCTGTTTGACTTTTTTTCTACTTTTAAGAACCACTGTGATTATATATGTTATCCTGGGGATAATCTCCCTCACTCAAAGTCAGTGGATTAGAAATCTCAATTCTATATACAATTTTGTTTTTATTTGCATATAACAAACTATTCATGAGTTCTAGAGATTAGGACCTGAGCATCTTTGAGAAGTCATTATTCTGTCTATTACAAAGGAATGTATCAGTAGACTCAGCAATACATTTAAGCAAAGAAATACTGAATTTAAAAATAAGGCAATATAATTGTAGAAACTGAGATATAATTTTTTAAAAGAGAGAAGAGAAACATTACAGAGCATTTAATAACTGTAGAGTAGTGTAAATAGTATAAAATAATTAAATGTATGTGGAATTGGAATAATAGAGGAGAAGAGAGACATAAATGGCAGAATCAATACTTGAATTAATATTTGAAGCAACAAAAGTCAAAAGCTTTCAAAAAAACTTTAAAAATTAAATCACATATCAAAACTCTAAAGGGGAGAAAAGCAAGCCACTCCAACAAATATCCTAAATCTAGACATCTCTTATTAGAAGTATTAATACCTAATAATGAGAATTTCTAGAAAGCAGCCAATGAGAAAAAGAGAAAGATTAAAGTTGTACAAACTTGTCATCATAACTTGCTAACTACATGAAAATGTTTTGACTAAAGAAACAAGATGAAATAAAATGGACAATACTTCAATGATTAAAAAAAAAAACAACAAACTTGAAATAGAAAAATAAATCTTCCCCAATCATATAAAGAATCTACAAAACCCCACAACTAACATCAGCTTAATAGTGAAAGAAAACCTTCCCCCTAAAACCAAGAATTTTCCTCTTTGTTAATTTTATTCTGGAGGTTGTTCAGTGAATTTGGCAAAAAAAAAAAAAAAAGACAAGATATCAAGATTGTGAAAAAAAAAGTAAAACTAACTCTATTTACAAATGGCATGACCTTATACATAAAACTTTAAAGTATAAAAAATGAGGCTAATAAAAGAGTTTAGCAAGATTTCCGGATGCAAAGTCAATAGGAAAATCAGTAGTATTTCTATATATTAGCAAGAAAAAAGAAAGCAATTTCATTTACAGTAGCATCAAACAGAATAAAAATTAAGGAAAAAATTAACCAAACAGCAGAAAGACTTGTACTTTTAACAGTATACTAAGTGAAATAGGGTAGACACAGAGAGATAAATACTGTACTACTACATGGTTTCACTTACATCTGGAATCTAAAATGGCTAAACTCATAGAACCAGAGAATAGAATAATGGTTATCAGGGACTAGGAGTAGAAGGAAATTGGGAGATGTTATTCAAAAGGTACATAGCATCAATTACAAAACATGAATAAATTTGGGATCTCTAATGTCAGCAATGAACATATACTAAACAATGCTGTATTGTACAATTGAAATTATATATTTGAAATTAGCTGAGTGTAGATCTTAAATATTCTCACCACAAAAGATGATTTGTGAAGTGATAGATATGTTAATTAGCTTCATTGTGGAGATGATTTCACAATGTATATATACATCAAAACATCACTATGTAACTTTAAATATATATATATATAGTTTTTTAGGCGATTATAACTCAATAGCACATAAAAAGCTGTACACTAAAAGCATTACTGAAAGAAATCAGAGAAATAAATAAGTGGAAGGGTCTTCCTGGTGTCACAAAGGGTTAAGATGCAACCTAGAAGCTATTTGCAGCCACTGCCACCTGAGTTAGATCCCCGGTCAGGGAGCTACCCACATGGCGCAGCAGACGTCTCCTGACTCGCCCACTGCTTCCCCTTAGCAGTGTATTTCAGTCAGTCTGCCTGTTCTGTTCCCCACTCTGTCTCTGGTGAATCCTCTCACTCCCCACACTTCTGGCCTGTACCCCAGTTCTTGTATGCATAAATAAATAAATCTTTTAAAAAATAAGTGGAAAGAATCTCATGAACATGGAGTAGAAAGTTTACAATTGTAAATGGCATTGATTTGCATATTCAACATAATTCCTATCAAAATTTCAACTGCATTTTATAAATAAATGAATGAGCTGAAACTAAAATTGTTATAGAATTGTAAGGGACCCCATGTAGTCAAAATAATCTTGAAAACCAAAAACCTGGAGGACTCATACTTCTCATTCTCAAAAGTTACTACAAAAATGTGAGAATCACTTTCAGTTGGGATCATTTCCCCTTGGCTTATTGCCCCACTCTCCCCCTCTGACAATGTCAATTTTGATTTTCTTTTGTCTATTGTTTTGTTTCTTTGTACTCTACAAATGAGTGAAATTATGCAGTATTTCTATTTCTCCTAACATTTCAGTCAGCAAAATCCCCTCCAGTTCCATCCATGGTGTGGCAAATGGCAAGTTTTCATTGTTTTTTATAGCTGAGTAGTACAAAAAGCTACCTCTATAAAAATTAGGTCAATTAAGATAATAAAAGAAATACTGAAAAAATGCCTAAGAGAAACAAGAATATTTTAGGATGAATAGGAAATAGATGTTCACACAAAATCTTCTACATGAATGTTCATAAAAGCATTATACATAATAATAAAAATACTGTCCAACAAATAAGTACTAAATTATAAATAATAATAAATATGATACATCCATACAGTGGAATATTATTTGTCCATAAAAAGAAATATAATATGGATATGTTATAGCATGCATGAATCTTAACATTATGCTACTGAAAGGAGGCAGTCAGAAAAGATCACATATTGTGTGTTTTTTTTTCTTTTTTATTGTTATGGAAGTAGTATGATTTTACATCCTTGCTAGTGTTTTGACAATATAGGATTTGCCCCCTCCCCACCATCAGGTGTAATCACTGAAATGCTCCCACTGTCAAAGTACCCATAGTCCTCCACCATAGTCCATTGTTTTCTCCCCCATCCCCATTTTAACCTTTCTCCCTCTTCCTTCCCCTCTGAAAAGTGAAGATCTATGGTCAGCTTTCAAGGGTTGGTTTTAAAGTTTGTCTTTGTTTTATTTATCCTTTGTTTTTTTCTATATACCACATATCATTGACATCATCCGGTATTTAACTTTCTCCTTCTGGCTTATTTCACTTGGTATTAGTCCTTCCAGCTCCATCAGTGTTGCTGCAAGTGGCATGAGCTTATTTTTCTTTTTCTTTTTTTTGATTGCTGAGCAGTATTACATTGTGTATGTATACTACATCTTCCTCACCCACTTATTTTGGGTATTTTAGATTGCTATATTGGCTATAGTAAATAGGGCTACTATAAATATGAGAGTGCAGGTTTTCTTTGAATTAGTGTTTTTGAACTTTTTGGATAGATACATATTTGTAGGATTTCTCGGTCCTATGGAAGATCCATTTTTAGTCTTTTGAGAAAATGTCATGCTTCTTTCCATAATGGGTGGACCAGTCTATTTTCCAACCAAAAGTGTAGAGGGTTCCTTTTTCTCCATACCCTTGCCAGTACTTGTGGTCTTTTTAGTATGGGCCATTCTCACTGAAGTAATATCTCCTTAAGTTTTTGATTTGCATTTCTTTGTTGATAAGTGATGATGAACTTTTTTTTTCATGTGCATTTTGGCTACTTGTATATCTTCTTGGAAGAAGTGCCTATTTAGCATTTTGCCCATATTTTGATTGGGTTATTTGTTTTGTTTTTGTTGAGTTGGGCAAGTTCTTTGTAAATCATTGATATCAGTCCTTTGTCAGATGTATGGTGTACAAATATTTTCTACCATTCAGTCAGGTGTCTGCTCATTTTAGTAATGGTCTCTTTTTCTGTGCAGAAGTTTTTGAATTATTTATATTCTCCTTTGTTTTCCTTTATACTAGGGACAAATGTGTAAAGGTATCTCTGAGGTTTATGTATTGGAATGTTTTTCCTATTTTCTTCTATGTATTTTAATGATTTCAAGTCTTACATCCAAGTATTTCATCCATTTTTTGAATTGACTTTTGTGTATGGTGTGTTTCATCTGTTGCATGTGGCAGTCCAATTTTCCCAACACCATTTATTGAAGAGTGCTTCCTTGTTCCAGAGTATGTTCTTCACAATTTTATCATAAATTATCTTTTGATACATGTGTGCATTTATTTCTGGATTCTTGATTCTATTCCATTAGTCTTTGTGTCTGTTTTGTTCCACTACCACCGCTTTAATTATTATAGTTTTATATTATAGTTGAAAATCTGGACGTGTAATGCACTAGTTTTTCCCTTTTAGTCAGGATAGCTCTGGCTACTCAGGGTTGTTTTTGATTCCTTATGAATTTCAGTAATGTTCTTTCCAGTCCTTTGAAGAATACCATTGAGATTTTTATTGGAATTTCATTGAATCTATAAAACACTTTGGGTAAGATGGTCATTTCAACAATGTTGATATTATTCCAGTCCATGAGCTGGGGATATCCATTTCTTTGTGTCTTCTATTTCCTTCAACAATTCCTATAGTTTTCCTTGTACAGGTCCTTCACCTCTATCCTAGGTATCTCATTTTTTTTTTTTTTTTGGTGTGATTGTATATGGGCTGGTTTTCTAAATCTCTCCCTCTTTTAGCTTGATGATTGCAGATAGGAAGGTAACTGATTTGTTTTGTTTGTTTGTTTGTTTTTTATTTCATAACCTGCCACTTCACTATTTATTGTTTTAATTAGATTTCCATGGATTTTTTTTAAATGTTAGAGTAGGGAATCCATAAAACACATAATTTAGAATAGTGTCTTCCAGGAGGTAGAGGATGGAGAATAGAGTATCATTATTAACAGTACAGGAATGAAATAGCTGTGGTGAATACTATTAAGTATTCTATTATTATACTTAAGCCATAGAAATATAATTTTAAAAAGGTGAATTTTATTTAAAAGTGATATTTTGTATATTATATTAATAGTGAAACAATTAAACACTCAAAGAAAAAGAAATCAACCCATAATTCTACATTTACCAAAAGTATCTTTCAAAAGTGGAAAAATAATGACACTTTCAGAAAAAAAGCTTTTTCACCACCTTAATTGTCAGAGATGTGTACGAAATGACTTAGGAAGGAAGTTCTTCCATCAAATGGAATATATTAGCAGACAAAAATCTATATATACACAGAGAAGCAAAAAATCTTCAGTAATTATTAATATTAAAGCAATACATTTTTTTTAAAGTTTTATTTATTTATTTATTTATACAAGAACTGGGGTACAGGTCAGATGTGTGGGAGGGTGAAAGGATTCACCAGAGACAGAGCAAGGTACAGAACAGACAGACTGACGAAATAGACTGCTGAGGGGAGCAGCGGGCGAGACAAGAGAGGTCTGCTGTGCCATGTGGGAATCTCCCTGGCAGGATGGGAATCGAAGCCCCACTGCAGAGGCTGCAGACAGCTTCACAGTGTTGTGCTCAATCCGCTACACCACTGGGGAGGCCCACCTCATAATTTTTTTAAATGGATCATACATTGGGTTAGGCAAGTATTTCTTAGATATCTTAAAGATAAATTATTTTGACACTCATTAAAAATGTTAAGGGAGAATTTGTTCAAAACCACTGCAATATAGTTAAACTCACCACCAAATACAATAGGGGCAACTGGGGATTATTAGCCAACAGGTAAGGAAAGGATGGAAAATTGCTTTGGAACATTTGTTAGGTTTCAAAAGTGGGGAAAACAAAAATTCATAAGATATTAATGATGATAAATGAAACAATATGATATCAAGGGAGAAGGGATCAACAATAAACAAGGGTAGTAGATTTATTTCTAAAATTGGGCTTAGCAGAGCAAGCATGAGGCCTACCTATTTAAGGTAAGTACTCAAAGTATCACAACTAAATTTTAATGGACCTTATCAGCCTTTCTCCTTGTTACATTATTCTTGACTCTGAACAAGTCAATTTCTAATGTGTTTTTTGTTGTTGTTGTTGTTGTTTAATAAGAACCAGCTGAATCATCCCCTGACAGACTTAGAAGTTGAGGATTATTGCTAGATGGTAGGAATTGTCAGGAAATTAATACATGGGATTTCTCTGAATATAAAAAGAAAAACAATGACTAATTGTCATAGCACACTGTAACCAAGTTTCTCAGTTTAGGGGGTAATCAGTTAAGAATATTTCTAGACATTGGAACTGAAGCAGCTTTAGATAATGAAATGAGTATACTATTGGCAATCTGTAGATTTCCTAATTTGAAGTTTGAATATTTTCGGTGGTGGCATATATATCAGAGGGTTTTAGTAGGTTGGGTCACATTCATGGTTATTTCCTGGAGCAGAGCATGGAAGATTTGGGCACTCCAGTGAACTATCAGAGTGACAAACACAACAGCAGCTACAGGCATGATGGTAGCCCATATATAATCTGTGGTAGTGGGTCCTTTGAAATTTATATCAAGTTGTTCAGCTTCATCTCATAAGGCTTCTTTAAATCAGAGGGGGTGTGTGGAAAAGTCATCTACAAGACAACCTAGGGTCCTAATGAGGATCAGGACTGTTGGACTTTAGCGAGGAGTGTGGGAGATAAATTTGAAACATTAATTTGGAAGTTTTATGCAGATATTGAAGGAAACTAGGAGAATTGAAAATTTGGTAAGGGCTGACAAACTATGTAAGTGATCAGTATCCTATAAAATTACAATTAGTTAGCTCATGACAGTAAACAATTCTAGAATCAGATAAACCATAAGGATGGGATCTCTCAACCCCAATTTTGATCACATAAAGAAGGTCATTTTTATATACAAAGTAACTTTGTCTCACTAGGAAAGGAGAAAGATTTTTTTTTATTTTTGTCTACAAAAGTGTAATATACTAAATTATTATGTCATTCATAGTTCAAAAGAAAATATAAAGATGATCTTTATATCAAGAAAATAAATTATTAGAGTATTAGCAATATTCCAAACAAAAGGCATGATTATCTTCATTTGTTCATTGAGTCCATAATTAATTCTTACTCTTCTTAGTCTTGAATTCAGTTTCATGAACACATCAGCATATTCATTAGAATACTAGAAATCCTGGCACAGTAATGTTCTATGGTGTCAATGTCATCTAAGTAATATCATCAGAAATGTGTGCCCAAAATTACATTCCATAATCCCTGCCATGTGCCTCTTAGTTGTTTTTTTATTGAAGACAAGCACACTGGCCTGTAACTGATAGCAAGTGCATCCAGGAAACATCAGAATAAGACAAAAACTATCTATTGATAACACAAGACTTAAAATGGTCCTGGTTAATCTGATAAGAGTTTATTATAAAATAATTAAGTTGAGAGCCTCTCTGGTGGCACAAGGGGTTAAGTAATATACAACCTATGAAGCTATCTGCAGCCACTGCAGCATGAGTTTGATTCCCAGCCAGGGAAATACCCACATGGCGCAGCAGACCTCTCCTGACTCACCCGTTGCTCCCCTCAGCAGTGTATTTCAGTCAATCTGCCTGTTCTGTTCCCCACTCTGTTTCTGGTGAATCTGCTCACCCCCACACCTCTGGCCTGTACCCCAGTTGTTGTATGCATAAATAAATAAATTTTAAAAAATGATTAAGTAGAAAAATTAGTTTCTGTAGGATATAACATTTTAAAACAATGCTTGAAATTTTAAGTGATGAAATTATACTGTTGTTTACTATCATATAAAAGCAACGCCAGGACATATCATGGACAGTGAAGGCATTAATCAAATTTGAGAAACTTTATACAATTTTGAAAATAATTCTATTAACATATTATCCATATAAATATAGGTTATATAAATATAACCTAGGGAAGGTTAAATATATTTTCTTAACAATATTTCTTATACAATTCAACATATCCAACAGCCTAATTATATTTGACATATCTCTCTACTTTATGAAAGACCAAATCCTTTGATATTCTCAAATTAGTTTGAAATCACTATACTTGGGATTTGATTTGGGGAAGACAAAACATTAAAAATTGTCAGAAATTTAAAATGATTTGAATGCTTGGCAAGGTAGGATAGCAGATCATTGTAAAACAATGATACTTAGCTGCCTCACTTAACCAGAATGACAATAAACATTATCCAAAGTAAATATAGGAGGTAATCATACTATAAAAACAGACAAACAAAACCATAGCTGTTTTAGAAGTAAGGGGATTTGATTCTCCCAAAATCAAGGATATGATAAGGTTAATATAAAGTACAATAATTTATCCTGATAATACATAGATTCTTTTTTTTTTTGAGTGAGACATATTACTCAAGAGGTAAAGAAATACCTTTTACAATATCTTATTAAGAGCAGAACAACAGGGGCCTCACTGGTGGCACAAGGTGTTAAGTCTCAGAATAATGAAGCTATCACTAACCACCAAAACATGAGTTCTATCCTTGGCCAGGCTAACCCATCCGGCAATGCGGACATCTCGTGTCTTGCCTGCTGCTCCACTCACCAATGTATTTCAGTAGATCTGCCTGTTCTGTTCCACACTCTGTCTCTGGTGAATTCTCTCACCAATCCATACCTCTGGCCTACACCCCAGTTCTTGTATGCATAAATAAATAAAATAGCAGAACAACAATCCAATAAAATTTTGTCATTTTAATATAGACAAAGCAAAACTTTACTTTCGTATCAGCATATTATTAATACTAAAGTTCCCTTCAGAAATTGTAGATAAACCCATGCAATCTCAGTTACTTTTAATCATACAACACAATAATTCCTAAAACCTATTAAACACATCCTTTCCAACTTTCCATATTCATTTAAGTTTTGTACAACACTTTGTTCATTCTCATTCCAGAAGGAGGTTCAGAAAAGACCTCTTCACTAAGAGACTGAAGAAATTAAAAGAACGCAAAAAAAGACTCTGAATGAATTGAAGACAAATATGGAAACATTTTAAATAGAATTAAAATTTCAAAAAAAATCCAAAATCAATAGAAAGAGGGGAATAATAAATATTAGAGCAGAAATAAATGAAATGAAAAACAAAGGACAGTCTAAAAACATCAGTGAAACCAAAATATTAGTGAAACCAAACCAAAAGATGGCCTTTTGAAGAAAAAAAAAAAAAAACAAAAAACAGTTGATGGGGCCTTAACAAAGTTTACTATGAAAAGAAAAAAAAAAACAATAAGTAGAATCATAACTGAAAGAGTCAAAATTACAACAGATGTTACAAAAATACAAAGGATCACAAAAACCTACTATGAATGGATACATTTTTAGATTCATACAAACTTCCAAGACTAAATCAGGATAAAATAGCTTAAAGAGTTTAATTACAAGTGCAGAATTTGAAAGACTAATAAAAACTCCCCCTAAGAGTACCCCCAGGATGAGATGACTTCTCCAGTGAATTCTACCAAATCTTCAAAGAGTACTTAATGCATATATATTTCTCAAATTCCTCAAAAAAATCAGAGGGCTAAAAGTTCTTGAAACCATTCTATGAAGCCAATGTTACCCTGTTCCTCAAACCAAACACAAAATAAGAAAAGTATAAACCAATATTGTTAATGAACCTTGATGCAAAAAATCTTCAACAAATCCTATCAAATAAAATACACTAATGTATTAAAAGAATTATCCATCATATATTAAAAGATCTATAATGATCAAGTAGGTTTCATGCCAGTGATGCAAGGATGTCAGTCGCCATATCAAATTACAGTCACCATATCAAAACAAAGGAATATAAAAATCATATGATAATTTCAGTAGATGAGAAAATAACATTCAATATACATTTATGAGTAAAATCTCTCAATAAAATGGGAATACACAGAACTTATCTAAGTATAATAAAAGCTATAGACAAGCATTCAGCAAACCTCATACTCAATAGTCAAAAATTTAAAGCATTTCTACTAAAATCAGGAATAAGATAAGAATGTACACTGTCACCACTACTATCCAAAACCTTATTGGAGGGCCTCCCCTGGTGGCTCAGTGGTTGAGCACTGGGCTGCAAAGCTGCCCACAGCCTCTGCAGCACCGCTTCTATCCCCTGCCACTGGCGAGGATCCACATGGTACTCAGACGTCTCCTGCCATGCCCACTGCTCCCCTCAGCGGTGTATTACATCGTTCTGCCTGTTCTGTTCCCCGCTCTGGCTCTAGTGAATCCTCTCACCCTCCTGCACTTCTGACTGTACCCAGTGCTTGTATAAATAAATAAATAAATATTTTAAAAAAAATATTGGTAATGCTAGCTGGAGAAATTAGGTATGAAAAAACACATAAAAGGAAATAGGAAAGAAGAAGTGAAATTATCACTAGTTGCAGAGGAAATGGTAATGCACAAAGATGCCTTAACATATTCTACAAAAAATTACTAGAATGATAAATTAACACAGTAAAGAGGCATAACATAAATCAATACAAAATATCAGTTGCAATTCTATATGCAAAAATTGAATCAGAAGAATTTACAAAAATCATATTTACAATTACACCAAAAAAAAAAAATGAAGTACCTGGGAGTAAGACTAACAATGGAGCTGATACACCTATATAATTAAAACTAATATTCAGTTAAAGAATAAAAGAAGACAAAAAGAAATGGAAAGATGTCTCATGCTCATGAATTGGAAGAGCAAACATCATTAAAATGGCCATATTACCTAAAGAAATTTAGGGACTCAACACAATATACATCAAAATCTCAATGACTTTTCTTCAAGGAAACAGAACAATTATAAAATTTATATGGAATCACAAAAGTCCTGAATAGCAATTCTGATAGAAAAAAGGAAAAATAGTGTTGTCCAAATAACTCACTTCAAACTATATTACATGGTAGCAGTAATCAAAACAATATTGAAACAAACAAACAAAAAAAAAAAAAAACACAGCCCAAGAGAAAACTCAAATAAACCCACACAAATATGGACAGTTAATCTTTGACAAAGGGGACGTAATCATACAATGGTGAAAGAAAAGTCTCTTTAACAACTAGTGTTGGGAAACATGGATAGCCACATGCAACAAAAAGAAAAGAAATAAAGAAAATAGGTCTATTCTTAACCCCATGTGCAAAAAAATTAATGGATTAAATATTTGGATAATAAATATTTAGGTATATAAATATTTAATATTTAGATTAAATATTTGAAACTATAAAATGCAAGGAAACATAGGGGATAAAGTACAGAACATCAACCACAAAGATTATTTTGGGATGCTTCCCTAATGACAAGGGAGACAAAAGAAAAAATAAACAAGTAGGATATCATCAAACTAAAAAGCTTTTTCCCCTCAATAGAAACTATCACAAAAATAAAATAAAAATAACCTTCAGACTGAGAGGAGATATTTTCACATTACATGTCTGACAAGAATTTAATTTCTTTTTTTTTTAGATTTATTTATTTATGCAAGAACTGGGTATAGTCAGAAGCATGCGGGAGGATGAGAGAATTTCACCAGAGCAAGAGAGAGGAGCAGAACAGGCAGACACACGAAATACACTGCTGAGGGGAGCAGCGGGTGGCAGGAGAGGTCTGTGTGCCATGCAGGACCCTTGCCCAGTGGCCAGGGATCGAACCGGCACTGCAAAGGCTGCGGGCAGCTTCGCATCCCAGCGCTCAACCACTGTGCCACCAGGGAGGCCCAAGAAGTTAATTTCTAAAACACACTAAGTATTACACTATCCAAAGATATAAAAGATAAACCAATCAAAAATGGGCAAAATACCCAAATAGATACTATCAGGTATACTATTTCATATGGTCTACAGGCATATGAAAATTTACTAAACATCATTTATTCAAAATGCATAGCAAAACCACAATGAAATATCACCTGATGAAACCTGATGAAAAGAACAGAAATAACAAATGTTGGTGAGGATGTGGAAAATGATATAGATGCACCTTTAAAATTAAAATGTAAATCTTACATGACCCAGTAACACCTATGTTAGGTATTTATATAAAGAGTATGTTACCTATAATAGGAAGACTTGTGCATTCTTATTTTCATAGTGGCAATGTCCACAATTGTCAAGTCATGGACCCAAACTAAGTGCTCAACAAAATATGAAAAGATAAAGAAATTGTGGAATGTATACTTAATAGAATGCTACTCAGCTATTAAAAAAAAATAGTGTCTTTTGAGAAAAAGCTGGATGGAACTGAGGTGATTAGGCTAAGTGAAAAAAAGTCATAAAATGAAAGTGATATTGCATGTGATCACTTTTTTGAGAAATACAAATAACCAAAAAACATAATGGAACAGCACAGCAAAACAAATCTTTGACTGAAGATATACTGGTTACAAAGGGAAGCGTGGGAGGAGGAGCAGACAAGAGAAGTTAGGGGATATGGTATTGGCACAGGATGTCTGGTAGAGCATAACTAAAGAATGTACATATATGGAAGAATAAAATATCACCCAAATTATAAAGACATGCAGATAACTGACAAATTAATAAAACGACCATATATATATACATATTTAAATTTTATTTCTTTTTTCTTTTTTTAATTTTTTTTTATAATAATTTTTATTTTTATATTCCCCATACAATTGCAACCCCCCCATTCTGACCCCAATCCCTCCCCTCCCGCCCCCCACACCCCAAAAAGTATCTCTGGTTCATAGTTTTTTGTTGATTTTGATTTTCACTTTCTTATAGTTATTCATTTTCCTGGTCCCTTATTTAAGTTTTCTAGATTCCTGTTGTGAGTGAGACCATCCGGTATTTTTCTTTTTCTTTCTGGCTTATTTCGCTGAGCATGATCCCTTCCAGCATCATCCATGTTGCTGCAAATTGCATGTGTTTATCTTTTTTGAATGCTGAGTAATATTCCATGGTATATATGTACCACATCTTCTTGATCCAGTCATCTATTTTTGGGCATTTGGGCTGTTTCCAAAGCTTAGCTATTGTAAACAGTGCTGCTATAAACATAGGGGTGCAGGTGTTCTTTGGAATTGATGTTTCTGTGTCCTTTGGGTAAATACCTAGGAGTGGAATTGCTGGATCATATGGAAGCTCTATGTTTAGTAGGTCCAGAAATCTCCACACAGCTCTCCATAGTGATTGGACCAGTTTGCACTCCCACCAACAGTGTAGAAGAGTTCCTTTTTCTCCACACCCACGCCAACATTTGTTGTTGCTAGTTTTTTTTAATATCTGTCATTCTCACTGGTGTAAGATGTTATCTCATGGTAGTTTTGATTTGCATTTCCCTGATTACAAGTGATGTTGAACATTTTTTCATATGCCTGTTGGCCATTTGCATTTCCTCTTCAGAGAAGTTTCTTTTTAGCTCTTCTGCCCATTTTTGGACTGGATTATTTTCTTTGTTGTTGTTGAGTCTCATCAGCTCTTTGCAGATTTTTGTGATCAGTCCTTTATCATTAGTGTTGTGTGAAAAAATGTTCTCCGAGTTGGTGGGGTTTCTCTTTGTTTTTGTTATTGTCTCTTTTGCTGTGCAGAAGCTCTTTCATTTGATGTAGTCCCAGCTGTTTATCTTTGCCTTCACTATCACTGCTTTGGGTGATGTGTCTATAAAGATGTCATTGATGTGCAAATCACGTAGCATTTCGCCTATATTTCCTTCTATATATTTTATGGTTTCAGGTCTTATGTCTAATTCTTTAATCCATTTTGAGTTGATTTTTGTGTATGGTGTCAGGTAGTGGTCAAGCTTCATTCTTTTGCATGTAGCAACCCAGTTTTCCCAGCACCATTTATTGAACAAACTTTCTTTGCTCCAATGCATAGTCCTTGCACCTTTGTCAAAGATTAGTTGACCATAAATCTGTGGGTTTATTTCTGGATTTTCTATCTGATTCCATTGGTCTGTGTGTCTGTTCTTGTTCCAATACCATGCAGTTTTGATGATTATGGCTTTGTAGTAGAGTTTGAAGTCTGGGAGTGTGATGCCTCCATTCCCTTCTTTCTATTTCAGGAGAGCTTTGGCTATTCGGGTTTTTTTGTGATTCTATATGAATTTCATCAATAATTTTTCTATTTCTTTGAAGAATAACATTGAAATTTTGATTGGAATAGCATTGAACCTGTGTATTGCTTTTGGTAGGATGGCCATTTTAATAACGTTTATTCTTCCAATCCATGAGCAGGGGATGTCTTTCCATTTCTTTGTGTCTTCTTCTATTTCTTTTAACAGTGTTTTATAGTTTTCTTTGTATAGGTCCTTTACCTCTTTTGTTAGATTTATTCCCAAATATTTGATTTTTTTTGTTTCAATAATAAAAGGGATGTTTTTTTGATTTCTACTTCTTCAGATTTATTGTTTGTGTATAGGAAGGCTACTGACTTTTGCGTGTTGATTTTGTATCCTGCCACTTTACTGAACTGATTGATTAGTTGAATTAGTTTTTCTGTGGAGTTTTTGGGGTTCTCTATGTATATTATCATATCATCTGCAAATAGTGATAGTTTAAATTCTTCTTTTCCTATTTGGATTCCTTGGATGTCTTTCTCTTGCCTTATTGCTCTGGCTAGGAATTCCAGTATTATATTGAAAAGCAGTGGTGAGAGTGGACATCCTTGTCTTGTTCCAGATCTTAATGGAATTGCTTTCAGCTTTTCACCATTGAGAATGATACTGGCTGTTGGCTTGTCATAGATGCCCTTTATGATGTTGAGGTATGTTCCTTGTATCCCAAGAATTTCAAGGGCTTTTATCATGAATGGGTGTTGCACTTTGTCGAAAGCTTTCTCAGCACCTATTGATATTATCATATGGCTTTTATATTTCTTTTTGTTGATGTGTTGGATAACGTTGATTGATTTTCGGATATTAAACCATCCTTGTGTCCCTGGAATGAATCCTGCTTGGTCGTGGTGAATTATCTTATGGATACATTGTTGGATTCTAATAGCTAAAATTTTATTGAGGATTTTTGCATCAGTGTTCATTAGGGAGATTGGCCTGTAGTTTTCCTTTTTTGTGTTGTCCTTTTTACGGTTTGGGTATTAGTGTAAAGTTGGCTTCATAGAACGTGTTTGGTATTGTCCCTTCCTTCTCAATTTTTTGGAAGATTTTGTGAAGGATAGGCACTAATTCATCTCTGAATGTTTGGTAGAATTCATTTGTAAATCCATCAGGTCCTGGGCTTTTGTTTTTGGGGAGGTTTTTGATTACCATTTCAATTTTGCTGTCTGTAATTGATCTGTTTAGGTGTTCTATTTCTTCTTTATCTAGCTCTGGGTGATTATAGAGTTGTAGGAATTTGTCCATCTCCTCTAGATTGTTGAGCTTGTTTCCCTATAACTGTTCATAGTAGTTACTGATAATTCTTTTGATTTCTGCTGTGATCGTTGTGATTTCTCCTCTTTCATTTGTGATCCTGTTTATTTGTGCTTTCTCCCTTTTTTCCTTTGTGAGCCTTGCTAGGGGTTTATCTATTTTATTGATTTTTTCAAAGAACCAGCTCTTCGTTTCATTGATATTTTGGATTGATTTTTTAGTTTCAATTTCATTTATTTCTGCTTTGGTTTTTATTATTTCTTTTCTTCTTCTGGTTTTGGGGGTTTTTTTGTTGTTCTTTTTCTAGATCTTTGAGCGTCGAGATTAGGTTGTTTCTTTGAGATCTTTCTTATTTCTTGATGTGAGCTTCTATTGCTATATATTTTCCTCTTATTACTGCTTTTGCTGCATCCATACATTTAGGATATTGGTGTCCTCCTTGTCATTCAATTCAAATAATTTTTTAATTTCTTCTTTGATCTCCTCATTAGTCCAGTTGTCTTCCAGTAGTGTGGTTTTTTTTTTTTGTTTGTTTTGTTTTTTTGTTTTTATTTTTTTTTTTGCTTGTTTATTTATACATGCACTGGGTACAGTCAGAAGTGCAGGAGAGTGAGAGCATTCACCAGAGCCAGAGCGGGGAGCAGAGCGGGGAGCAGAGCAGGCAGAAGGACCGAAGTACACTGCTGAGGGGAGCAGTGGGCGGCAGGAGAGGTCTGCATGCCATGTGGGACACTCCGCCAGTGGCCAGGGAGCAGCCGGGGTCGAACTGGTACGGCAAAGGCCGCAGGCAGCTTCGCAACCCAGCGCTCAACCGCTGTGCCACCAGGGAGGCCCGAAGTAGTGTGGTTTTTAATCTCCATGAGGAAGGAAGGTTCCTTGCCTTCTTTTTATGGTTTATTTCTAGTTTGATGCCTTCATGGTCAGAAAAGATGGTTGGTATGATTTCAATCTTGGTGTATCTGTTGATGTTTATCTTGTGCCCCAGTATGTGATCGATCCTGGAGAATGATCCGTGTGCACTTGAGAAAAATGTGCGCTCCGTTCTTTTGGGGTTTAGTGTTCTATAGATGTCTGTTAAGCCCAAATGCTCTAGGTCCTTATTTAGAGCTTTGGTTTCTTTACTTATTTTTTGTCTTGTTGATCGATCCATTGTTGATAGTGGTGTGTTGAAGTCTCCCACTACATATGTATTTTCTCTGATGTCTGTTTTCAGAGAGGACAACAGTTGTCTGTTATATTTTCGTGCTCCTTCATTTGGTGAGTATATATTAATGAGTGTTATTTCTTCTTGAAATATTGTCCCCTTGATCATAATTTAGTGACCATTGGGGTCTCTTTTTATCTTTTGGGGTTTGAAATATGTTTTATCTGTATAAGTATAGCTGTTTCTGCTTTCTTTTTTGGTCCAATTGCTTGTAGGATTGTTTTCCATCCTTTAACTTTGAGTCTATTTTTATCTTTTGTAGCTAAATGTGTTTCCTGGAGACAGCAAAAGGTGTGTTTTGTTTCTTAATCCAGGCTACAACTCTGTGTCTTTTTATTGAAGAGTTTAGTCCATTTACATTTAGAGTTAATATTGATATGTTAGCATCTGTATTTGCCATTGTGTTTGTCTTTCCTTTGATTTTATTTATTCATTCTTTTAATAACTTTTTTTTTTGGCCTTCTTTCGTTGTTATTCGTCCCTCTGAGGTTCTGGCTTTAGGACTCCTTGTAGTATTTTTTGGAGTGGGGGTTTAGTTGCAATGAAATTCCAGAGTTTCTGTTTGTCTGGGAAGTTCCTTATTCTTTCTTCATAGAGGAAGGAGAGCTTTGCGGGATAGAGTATTCTTGGTTGGCACCTGTTTCCTTGGAGTCTGTTGACTATGTCCTTCCACTCTCTCCTTGCCCATAGTGTTTCTTCAGAGAAGTCTGATGTCAGCCTGATTGGCTTTCCTTTGAATGTTATCTGTTTCTTCCCTCTTGTCAGCTTCATTATTTTTTCCTTGTCCTGGATTCTTGGGAGCTTTACTATTATGTGTCTTGCTGTATTTTTCTTTTCGTCGTGGAAGTTTGGTGTTCTTGTTGCTTCTTATATATCAATTTTCAGCTCCTTCTTCACATTTGGGAAGTTCTCTTCAATTATCTCCTGGAATATTTTCTCTGTTCCTACATCTTTCTCCTCTCTTCTGGTATTCCTATAACTCTTATATTTCCTTTCCTCATGGAGTCAGATAGTTCCCGAAGTCTTTCTTCATTCTTTTTCCTTCGTACTTCTCTTTCCTTTTCTGTTTTGGTTCTTTTTATATCTGTGTATTCAAGAGAAGTTATTCGTTCTTCCATTTCATCTATTCTGCTTTCATTGCTTTTCCCAGAGTTCTTTAGTTCTTCCACTAATTCTTTGATCTCCTGCATTTCTTTTACTTCCCTCTTTAGGGACTCAATTTCATTCTTCTGATCGTTGATTATTTTTCCCTTATCATTGTTTTCCTTTATGACTTCTGTCAGTTTTTTAATCACGGCAATTTTAAATTATCTTTCTGGAAGGCTCAGAAGTTCTTCCAAGTTACTGTCGTTGCAATCTGGGTGCTGGTTTTCTTTTTGTGGTGTGCTTTTTCCTTGAGGAGTTGCTAGGTTGCATGTGGTTTTTCTACTCCCTACTGTCTGTTTTCTAATTTGTCGTATGCGTTGGGACACTGTGTTGCTGGCACTGGCCAGCATCTTGGGTGAGCTTCTCTGCTCCCCTCTGGCTCCTCCGGGAGCCATCTTTCAGTTTCAAGCAGTCTTTACTGAAGAAAGGTCCCTGTTCTAAAATGCCGATGTGGGGACACACTCCCCTGTGCACCTAGTCTGCCCTAGCGGCGGGTTCCCGCTCCCCCTCTGGGATTGGACTGCAGGCCAGAGGGGGTTTGGCGTGGGCGAACTTCCCCCGCTCACCTCTGGCTCCTGAGGGAGCCTTCTGCAGGCAGTCTTTACTGAAGAAATGTCCCTGTTCTAAAATGGCCATGCGGGACACACTCCCTGCGCGTCCAGTCTCAGGCACACTCTTCTGCGCGCCTGGTCTGCCCCGGCTGTGGGTGCTTGCTCCCCCTGTGGGCTCAGACTACTGGTCGGAAGGGGCCCAGTGTGGGCTAAGTCCCAGCTGGCCACTGGCTCCTCCAGGAGCCTCTGCTGGTTTCAAGTCACTAGGTGGCGCCAGAGATCTCTCCTAGAGCCCTTGGTGAGCTGTTTTTTTTTTTTTTTTTTTTCACCCCGTGGGACCGGGAACAGAGCGGGAATGGTAGGGTAAACCTCAACGGCTTTGGGGTGCTGTGTCTGCCTTGTTCCCCACTGTCGTGGAGAACCCACGCCCCAAATTTCATGCCCCGGGTCTCAGTTCCAAAGCCCTCAGGTCCAGGACGCAAGCTGTAGCCCATTTCAGTGTCCACAGAATGGCGTCTTTTGCACCCCTCTCCTGTGCCTGGGTGCCTGGTTCCTGGTTACTCAGTGAGGGACTTTCACCTCAGTTAGGGTCTTCGTGCACGTCTCCCTGCACGCCTAGGTCGCAGGCGCGGGGACCTGGGCAGCTGTGATACCGATCCGCATTTGCTTTTCAACCACACTGCTTTTCCGCGCCATCCCGATCCCGATCCGCATTTGCTTTTCCAGCGCGCCGCCTTTCCGCACAAGCTTAAAGGGCAGCCCGAGGCTGTGTGCTGGTGCTGGTCTCCTCCTGGGGGGGGTCTCTGTTTAGTGGCGCCCGGAGCTCACAGCTGTGGCGAATCCTGCAGGGTTCTCCACAGCTCCCGTTCACGGGGTGTGGTGGCTGCAATAGTTCCTTTCCACTCACAGTCCCGCTTGATGCGTAGTTTGTTCTTGTTGGTCGTTTTAGTTTGTTGTTTTCCTCCTCTCTGCTGGTCGGAGAGTGCCAACTCTTGGGTGGGGGAGGGGAGCAGGGTTCTGTGCTTTCCTCCCTTCTGGTCCTCTTTTATGGCAACTTTCTTCTTCGGGTAGTTTGCTGGAATCACCCATTTATCTTCCATGTCCCAGTTCTCACTGGGACCTGCCGCTTTTCCTCCCTATTAACTTTTTTTTTTAATATCTATTTATTTGTTTGTTTGTTTGCTTATACATACAAGCACTGGGTACAGTCAGAAGCGCAGGAGGGTGAGAGAATTCACCAGAGCCAGAGAGGGGAGCAGAGCAGGCAGAAGGACCGAAGTACACTGCTGAGGGGAGCAGTGGGCAGCAGGAGAGGTCTGCGCGCCATGTGGGACCCTCCTCCGATGGCTGGGGAGCAGCCGGGGATCGAACCGGTGCTGCAGAGGCTGCGGGCAGCTTCGCAACCCAGCGCTCAACCGCTGCGCCACCGGGGAGGCCCCCTATTAACTTTTTTTAATGGGAGATCTTACTGGCAGTGTCTGCTTGCTGCCATGTTGCTCCGCCCCTCTAAACTTTTTTTTTTTTTATATACAAGGCACTGTTGTACAGTCCAGAGGCACAGGAGGGTGAGAGAATTCACCAGAGACAGAACAGGGAGCACAACAGGCAGAAGGACCGAAGTGCATTGCTTAGGGGAGCAGCACCATTTGGGTAGCTCCCCAGCCAGCCAAGATAGAACCCACAGTGCAGAGGCTGCAGACAGTTTCACAGTGCTATGCTCAACCTGCTGTACCACCAGGGAGGCCCTAAAATATTTTAGTAATGAAAACCACTCTCAGAAAATTTGGATGCATCATTTACATGTCTTACAAAATTAACATTAAAATAAAATAATTTCTCCATGTGCTGACACATTTTTTTATCTTTCAAATTCACTATTTTCCTATTAACACTTTTCAAATTAATTGTCGAATTTAAAAACAGAATATATGTATCTATATATATATCTATATCTATATATATTTATCTATTTAATCACTAATTATGATACAGGGGATATATATATATATATATCCCCTGTATCATAATTAGTGATTAAATTAAAATATTAGAAAAACAAAGTGAGACCCCAGACCTTCATCTAGGAGGGTGCCAGAACAGCCAAAGGCCCCCTGACCTTCCACAAGTCCACACCAGTACCTGCCAGAACATGCAGAGGAATCAAAGCACCCAGCAAGACACCACCTGCGGGGGGCCTTGCTGCCCCAGCCAGATAAGACACTGGCAAGCACCTAAGAAAAAGGGCCTCACATAGTGGGGCTGAAGCTCAAAGAGCTTCACACAGTGGGGCTGAGGAAAAAGGGCCTTATACCGTGGGGCCAAAAATTTCCAAAGAGCCTCACATCATGGGGCTGAAGATTCCTTGTGCCTCACACCATGGGGCTGAAGATTTATCTATAACCTATAAACATCCCTTTGTTTTTTTTTTTTTTGATAGTGGTCATAAAAAAAGAAAAACCTCTCAGAAAATACATTGGACAATAAAGTATATGTATAAGAATATTATAAGCACATGGTACAGAGAATTACTTGTTTAAAAATTAAACACTGTAAATTTGGCCTGTCTGACAATGGGAAAGAGTTTGTTATATATGAAAATGTCTGACAAGCAATCCAGGACAATGATTATAGTAAGTCCTTTTTTTGCTTTTTTTAGAAGTTTCTTAGGAAAGTTTTTAAATGAAGTTAACTGTATTAAGAAGTTTCTTGGTAGAAAACCCTGCTAGCTGATAACCAGAAAGCAGCTGGTCTCTGGCTGAAGGCCATTTGAATAGAAGAATCTTTTGATGCTTAGGCTTTAACTGATAGGAGTGTACCAACAGGTATTGGCTGTCTTAGGTAATTGTCTAAACTAAAATAATGAGTTTTAGTGTAAGGCTTAGCTTTTTTTTGTTTTTTTTGTTTTGTTTTTTTTTTTGTTTGTTTGTTTTTTTATCTATTAAACTTGAAGGTTCTTGCTGAGAGCCCATAGCAGCCAAATGTCTATGGGAGAAAAAATACACTGATTGCTTTTGCTTTGCTTCCATGCATATGATGATGTAACCTCACTGCTTGCCTTAGTGTATAAATAAAGACTTGCTGAGAAGCTCGGGGAGAGATATACTAACACAAGACATTGTATGTGTCTGATTCATTCCTCAATTTTGCCGACACCGTCCCATCCTTCAGGAACCCCTGACACCCAGTTTGCTGAGGCTGGTCTTTGGCACCCACCATTGCCTGACAAGACTTTTTTAAGATCCTGGATCCATGTTGGGTAGGGTGCCAGACAGCAGAAGCCTCGCAACAATTTGTGAGACCATGCCAGCCTTGTCCCAGTTTGACAGAGGTCTTGTTACCTCTTGTGAGACCCTGCCAGGGCCTGCCTGGATCTTCAGAGGCCTGGTGACCTCCCATGAGACCACATGAGTGCCTGCATAGCCTAGTGAGACCATAAACCCACATCAGGGAAGGTGCCAGAAGAGCCAGATGCCACAAGACCTTCTGCAAGATGCTGACCAAAGCCAACGGACCTGCAGAAGAATCACAACCTCCCATAAGACCCCATCAGTTACTTCCCAGACTGGGGAGACCCCAGATCCATATTGGGAAGGGTGCTGGAGAGACCTGTGACCTTGCAATACCAGTGGGACTCTGCAAGCCACATTATAGATAGAAGATACCCATAAACTGTGCAGGGGAAGGCCCCATTCCCAGAGGAAGCCCTAAATACAGCAGATAGAAGAAGGAATACCCCAACAAATAGCAACATAAGTCCTCAAGTAAATAACACAATACACGGAGAGAACAAATAGCCAGAACCCCAATTCATAGACATGGAAGCAATATTCTCCCTCTCAGATACAGTGTAGAATTGCAATGATAGAGAAAGCCAAACAAGTGGAAGAAAACAAATGAATGTCCTTATAAATAAAATCTAGGGACTAGAAAGTGAAAATTAAGTTCTAAATAACATAAAAATGGAGTTTCAGAATTTCAAAAGAGAAATACAGGAGATGAAAAATTGAGGGGAGGGCCTCCGTGGTGGCGCAGCGGTTGAGCGCTGGGTTGCAAGGCTGCGCAACCAGCTCTGGTTCCATCCGCAGCTCTGGTTCGATCCCCAGACACCAGGGAAGGGTCCCACGTGGCGCACAGACCTCTCCTGCCGCCCGCTGCTCCTCAGCAGTGTACTTCATCAGTCTGCCTGCTCTGCTCTCCCCTCTGGCTCTGGTGAATTATCTCACCCTCCCGAGCTTCTGATTGTACTCAGTGCTTGTATAAATAAATTTAAAAAAAAGAAAAAGAAAAAGAAAAATTGAAGGCAAAGATACTGATGTATAATGAATCAAGTTAGCATAATAGAAGATGCAGATCTACAAAGAATATCTACAAAGAAGGAAAGAGAATATGACTAGAGAATGACAGGCAACATAAGATTAACGGGAATACCAGGGGCCTCCCAGGTGGCGCAGCGGTTGAACACTGGGTTGCGAAGCTGCCCGCGGCCTCTGCGGCGCCGGTTCGATCCCCGGCTGCTCCCCGGCCACCAGAGGAGGGTCCCACATGGCGCGCAGACCTCTCCTGCCGCCCGCTGCTCCCCTCAGCAGTGTACTTCGGTCCTTCTTCCTGCTCTGCTCCCCGCTCTGGCTCTGGTGAATTCTCTCACCCTCCCAGCATCTGACTGTACCCAGTGCATGTATAAACCAAACAAACAAACAAACAAATAGATAAATAAGACATGCCTCTAGAAAATTAAAAAAAAAAAAAAAGATTAACGGGAATACCAGAGGGGGAAGAGACAGAGCAAGGGACAGATAATGTATTTAAAGAAATAATGGAGGCCTCCCCTGGTGGTGCAGGTGGTTGAGCACAGCACTGTGAAGCTATCTGCAGCCTCTGCACTGTGGGTTTGAATCCGACTGGCCAGGGAGCTACCCAAATGGTGTGGCAGACCTCTCCTGTCTCACCCACTGCTATCCTCAACAATGTATTTTCAGTCAGTCTGCCTGTTCTGTTATCCACTCTGTCTCTGGTGAATCCTCTTACCCCCACACATCTGGCCTGTACCCTGGTTCTTGTATGCATGAATAAATAAATATTTAAAATAAAAAGAAAGAATGGAGAAAAACTTACTAAACCTAAAGAAGTAAATAAAGAAATCTAGGAAGCTAAATAAGAATCATGGCATAACTAGATAAAACAAAGCTGACAACAAGAAAAATAGAAGTGAAATTTCAGGGAGTTAAGGACAAATAGAGAATACTGAAGTTGGCAAGATGGGGAAGGAACAGATAACCTAGAACGGTACCCCTATCAAGCTAACATCTGACTTCTCTGAAGCAATACTACCAGTGAGGAGAGAACACAATGATGTGTTCCAAATATTTAAGGATAAAAAATTCCAACCAAGAATACTCTATCCCGGGCTTCCTCAGTGGCACAGCACTTGAGAGGTGGGTTGTGAAGCTGCCCACAGCCTCTGCAGTGCAAGTTCGATCCCGGCAACCGGGCGAGTGTCTCACATGGTGCACAGTCCTTTCCTGCTGCCCGCTGCTCTCCTCAGCAGTGTACTTCGTCATTCTGCCTGCTCTGTTCTCCCCTCTGGCTCTGGTGAATTTTCTCACCCTCTTGTGCTTCTGACTGTCCCCAGTGCTTGTATAAATAAATAAATAAATCTTTTTTAAAAAAAGAGGAATTCAGCATCCTCACAGCTGCCCCGGCCCCTTGGTGGCTTCAGCTACCCCCGGGCCTCTCTCAGCAGCTCCTGGAGGTCCACACACAGGGGGACAACGATTGTGGGAGGAAGACAACTGAAGAGATTTAGGAGGGCACCTGCAGCTCAGTATTTGTGTCTGAGGTCACTGTGACTGGAAAGTGAGCACAGTGAATTTTACCAAGTCTGGATACCTCTGCTCAGAAGTGATGCATGTCACTTCCACATCTCACTTCATTGTCTCAAACAAGCCAGATGGCCATGTTCAGTTTCACCAGAACTCACTTATTCAGTAAATATGTAAAGAAAATCTAAAAACGGAACAAAAAATTACTCCGGGAGCGGGAACCCACCACCAGGGCAGACTAGGAATGCAGGGAGTGCGTCCTGCATCGCCATTTTAGAACAGGGACATTTCTTTAGTAAAGACTACTTGAAACCAGCAGAAGGCTCCCAGAGGAGCCAGAGGTAAGCTGGGAAGTTCGCCTACACCAAGCCCTTTCTGGCTTGGGGTCCAAGCCCAGAGGGGGAGCGGGAACCCACCGCTGGGGCAGACTGAGCTCACAGGGAGAACGTCGTAACATCACCACTTTAGAACAGGGACATTTCTTCAGTAAAGACTGCTTGAAACCGACAGAAGGCTCCTGAAGGAGCCAGAGGTGAGCTGGGAAGTTTGCCCACACCAGGCCCCTTCTGGCCTGCAGTCCAAGCCCAGAGGGGGAACAGGAAACCACCGCCGGGGCAGACCAGGCATGCAGGGAATGTGTCCTGCATCACCATTTCAGAATAGGGACATTTCTTCAGTAGACTGCCTGAAACTGGTAGAAGGCTCCCTGAGGAGCCAGTGGTGAGCTGGGAAGATTGCCCATGCCAGGCCCCTTCTGGCCTACAGTCCCAGCCCAGAGGAGGAGCGGGAACCCACCCCCGGGGCAGACCAGGCACGCAGAGGAGTGGAAACCCACATCGCCTTTTTAGAATAGGGAACTTTCTTCAGTAAAGCCTGCTTGAAACTGGCAGATGGCTCCTGGAAGAGCCAGAGGTGAGCTGGGAAGATCGCCTAAGATGCCAGCCAGTACCAGCAACACAGTGTCCCAATACATACTGCAAATTAGAAAACAGACAGTAGGGAGTTGAAAAACCACACGCAACTCAACAACTCCTCAGGAAAAAAGTACACCACGAAAAGAAAACCAGCACCCAGATTGCAACGACAGTAACTAGGAAGAAGTTCTGAGCCCTCCAGAAGAGAATTTAAAATTGCCATGATTAAAAAACTGACAGAAGTCACAAAGGAAAAAAATGATAAGGGCAAAATAATCAATGAACAGAAGAATGGAATTGAGTCCCTAAAGAGGGAAGTAAAAGAAATGCAGGAGATCAAAGAATTAATGTAGGTGCTAAAGAACTCTACAAAAAGCAATGAAAGAAGAATAGATGAAATGGAAGAACGAATAAGTACTCTTGTAGACACAGATATAAAAAGAACCAAAACAGAAAAGGAAAGAGGAGAACAGAGGAAAAAGACTGAAGAAAGACTTCGTAAACTATCTGACTCCATGAGGAAAGGAAATATAAGAGTTATAGGAATACCAGAAGGAGAGGAGAGAGATGTAGGAACAGAGAAAATATTCAAGGAGATAACTGAAGAGAACTTCCCAAATGTGAAGAAGGAGCTGAAAATTGATACACAAGAAGCAACAAGAACACCAAACTTCCACAACGAAAGGAAAAATACAGAAAGACACATAACAGTAAAGCTCCCAAGAATCCAGGACAAAGAAAAAATAATGAAGCTGACAAGAGGGAAGAAACAGATAACATTCAAAGGAAAACCAATCAGACTGACATCAGACTTCTCTGAAGAAACACTACAGGCAAGGAGGGAATGGAGGGACATAATCAACAGACTCCAAAAAAACAGATGCCAACCAAGAATACTCTATCCCGCAAGCTCTCCTTCCTCTGTAAAGAAAGAATAAGGACCATCCCAGACAAACAGAAACTCTGGAATTTCATTACGACTAAACCCTTACTCCAAAAACTACTAAAAGGAATCCTAAAGCCAGAAACTCAGAGGGACAAATAACAATGAAAGAAGACCAAAAAAAAAAAAAGTTATTAAAAGAATAAATAAATAAAATCAAAAGAAAGACAAACACAATGGCAAATACAGATGCTAAAATATCAATATTAATTCTAAATGTAAATGGACTAAACTCTTCAATAAAAAGACACAGAGTCACAGCCTGGATCAAGAAACAAAACCCAACCTTTTGATGTCTCCAGGAAAAACATTTAGCTACAAAGGATAAAAATAGATCAAAGTCAAAGGATGGAAAACAATCCTACTAGCAATGGACCCAAAAAAAAGCAGAAACAGCTATACTTATATCTGATAAAACAGATTACAAACTCAAAAAGATAAAAAGAGACCCCAATGGTTACAACATTATGATGAAGGGGACAATACTTCAAGAAGAAATAACACTTATTAACATATATTCACCAAAAGAAGGAGCCTCAAAATATCAGACAACTATTGTTATCTCCGAAAACAGATATCAGAGAAAACACATACGTAGTGGGAGACTTCAACACACCACTATCAACAATGGATTAATCAATGAGACAAAAAATAAGTAACGACACTAAAGCTGTAATAAGGATCTAGAGAGCTTGGGCTTAACAGACATCTATAGAACACTAACACACACAAAAAAAAAAAAAAAACTGAGTACACATTTTTCTCAAGTGCACATGGATCATTCTCCAGGATCGATCACATATTGGGACACAAGACAAATATCAACAGATACACCAAGATTGAAATCATACCAACCATCTTTTCTGACCATGAAGGCATCAAACTAGAAATAAACCATAAAAAGAAGGTAAGGTACTCTCCTACCTCATGGAGATTGAAAACCACACTTCTGGAAGACCACTGGACTAATGAGGAGATCAAAGAATAAATTAAAAAAATTCCTTGAATTGAATGACAAGGAGGACACCAAATTCCTAAATGTATGGGATGCAGCAAAAGCAGTAATAAGAGGAAAAAATATAGCAATAGAGTCTCACAACATAAATCAGAAAGAACTCAAACAAGCAACCTAATCTCAAAACTCAAAGATCTAGAAAAAGAAGAACAAAAAAAAAAAAAAAACCTCTAGTAAAAGAAAAGAAATAATAAAAACCAAAGCAGAAATAAATGAAATTGAAACTAAAAAAACAATCCAAAAGATCAATGAAACCAAGAGCTGGTTCTTTGAAAAAAATCAATAAAATAGACAGACCCCTAGCCAGGCTCACAAAGGAAAAAAGGGAGAAAGCACAAATAAACAGGATCATAAATGAAAGAGGAGAAATGACAACGGACACAGCAGAAATCAAAAGAATAATAAGTAACTACTATGAACAGTTATATAGAAACAAGTTCAACAATCTAGAGGAGATGGACAAATTCCTACAATTCTACAATCACCCACAGCTAGATAAAGAAGAAATAGAACACCTGAACAGATCAATTACAGACAGCAAAATTGAAATGGTAATCGAAAACCTCCCCAAAAACAAAGCCCAGGACCTGACGGATTACAATTGATTTCTACCAAATATACAGAGACGAATTAGTGCCTATCCTTCACAAACTCTTCCAAAAAATTGAGAAGGAAGGGACAATACCAAACACATTCTATGAAGCGAAAATTACACTAAAACCAAAACCGAACAAGGACAACACAAAAAATGAAAACTAAAGGCCAATCTCCCTAATGAACACTGATGCAAAAATCCTCAATAAAAATTTAGCTATCAGAATCCAACAATGTATCCATAAGATAATTCACCACGACCAAGTTGGATTCATTCCAGGGACACAAGGATGGTTTAATATCCGAAAATCAATCAAGGTTATCCAACACATCAACAAAAAGAAATATAAAAACCATATGATAATATCAATAGATGCTGAGAATGCTTTCGACAAAGTGCAACACCCATTCATGATAAAAGCCCTTGAAATTCTTGGGATAAAAGGAACATACCTCAACATCATGAAGGCCATCTATGGCAAGCCAACAGCCAGTATCATTCTCAAAGGTGAAAAGCTGAAAGCAATTCCATTAAGATCTGGAAGAAGACAAGGATGTCCACTCTCACCACTGCTTTTCAATATAATACTGGAAGTCCTAGCCAGAGCAATAAGACAAGAGAAAGACATCCAAGGTATCCAAATAGGAAAAGAAGAAGTCAAACTATCACTATTTGCAGATGATATGATAATATACGTAGAGAACCCCAAAAACACCACAGAAAAACTAATTCAACTAATCAATCAGTTCAGTAAGGTGGCAGGATACAAAATCAACACGCAAAAGTCAGTAGCCTTCCTATACACAAACAATAAATCTGAAGAAGAAGAAGAAATAAAAAAAAACATCCCTTTTATTATCGAAACAAAAAAAATCAAATATTTGGGAATAAATCTAACAAAAGAGGTAAAGGACGTATACAAAGAAAACTATAAAACACTGTTAAAAGAAATAGAAGAAGACACAAAGAAATGGAAAGACATCCCCTGCTCATGGATTGGAAGAATAAACATTATTAAAATGGCCATCCTACCAAAAGCAATATATAGATTCAATGCTATTCCAAGCAAAATTTCAATGTCATTCTTCAAAGAAATAGAACAATTATTGATGAAATTCATATGGAATCACAAAAAACCCCGAATAGCCAAAGCTCTCCTGAAAAAAAAAAAGAAGGGAATGGAGGCATCACACTCCCAGACTTCAAACTATACTACAAAGCCATAATCATCAAAACTGCATGGTATTGGAACAAGAACAGACATACAGACCAATGGAATGGAATAGAAAACCCAGAAATAAACCCACAGATTTATGGTCAACTAATCTTTGACAAAGGAGCAAAGACTATGCAATGGAGCAAAGAAAGTTTGTTCAATAAATGGTGCTGGGAAAACTGTGTTCCTACATGCAAAAGAATGAAGCTTGACCACTACCTCACACCATACACAAAAATTAACTCAAAACGGATTAAATAACTAGACATAAGGCCTGAAACCATAAAATACATAGAAGGAAATATAGGCAAAACACTACGTGATTTGCATATCAAAGACATCTTTACAGACATATCACCCAAAGCAGTGATAATGAAGGCAAAGATAAACAGCTGGGACTACATCAAATTAAAGAGCTTCTGCACAGCAAAAGAGACAATAACAAAAACAAAGAGAAACCCCAGCCACTGGGAGAACATTTTTGCACCCAACACTAATGATAAAGGACTGATCACAAAAATCTGCAAAGAGCTGATGAGACTCAGCAACAACAAAGAAAATAATCCAGTCAAAAAATGGGCAGAAGAGTTAAAAAGAAACTTCTCTGAAGAGGAAATGCAAATGGCCAACAGCATATGAAAAAATGTTCAACATCACTTATAATCAGGGAAATGCAAATCAAAACTACCATGAGATACCCCTTACAGTAGTGAGAATGGCACATATTAAAAAAACTAGCAACAGCAAATGTTGGCGAGGTTGTGGAGGTAAAGGAACTCTTCTACATTGTTGGTGGGATTGCAAACTGGTGCAACCACTATGGAGAGCTGTGTGGAGATTTCTGGACCTACTAAACATAGAGCTTCCATAGGATCCAGCAATTCCACTCCTAGGTATTTACCCAAAGGACACAGAAACATCAATTCCAAAGAGCACCTGCACCCCTATGTTTATAGCAGCACTATTTACAATAGCTAAGCTTTGGAAACAGCCCAAATGCCCAAAAATAGATGACTGGATCAAGAAGATGTGGTACATATATACCATGGAATATTACTCAGCATTCAAAAAAGATAAACACATGCAATTTGCAGCAACATGGATGGTGGTGGAAGTGATCATGCTCAGCGAAATAAGCCAAAAAGAAAAAGAAAAATAACGGATGGTCTCACTCATAGCAGGAATCTAGAAAACTTAAATAAGGGACCAGGAAAATGAATAACTATAAGAAAGTGAAAATCAAAATCAACAAAAAACTATGAACCAGAGACACTTTTTGTGGAGGGGAGGGATTGGGGTCAGAATGGGGGGTTTGCTATTGTATGGGGGAATATAAAAATAAAATTTATTATTTAAAAATAAATAAATAAATAAAAACAAAAACAAAAACAAAAAAACTCCCCAAAAACAAGCCCAGGACCTGATGGATTTACAAATGAATTCTACCAAACATTCAGAGACAAATTAGTGCCTATGCTTCACAAACTCTTCCAAAAAATTGAGAAGGAAGGGACAATACCAAACACGTTCTATGAAGCCAACATTACACTAATACCAAAACCGAACAAGGACAACACAAAAAAGAAAACTACAGGCCAATCTCCCTAACGAACTCTGATGCAAAAATCCTCAATAAAATTTTAGCTATCAGAATCCAACAATGTATCCATAAGATAATTCACCACGACCAAGCAGGATTCATTCCAGGGACACAAGGATGGTTCAACATCTGAAAATCAATCAACCTTATCCAACACATCAACAAAAAGAAATATAAAAACCATATGATAATATCAATAGATGACAAGTAAGCTTTTGACAAAGGGAAATACCCATTCATGATAAAAGCCCTTGAAATTCTTGGGATACAAGGAACATACCTCAACATCATAAAGGACATATATGACAAGCCAACAGCCAGTATCATTCTCAATGGTGAAAAGCTGAAAGCATTTTCATTAAGATCTGGAACAAGACAAGGATGTCCACTTTCCCCACTGTTTTTCAATATAATACTGGAAGTCCTAGCCTGAGCAGTAAGACATGAGAAAGAAATACAAGGAATCCAAATAGGAAAAGAAGAAGTCAAAATATCACTATTTGCAGATAATATGATAATATACATAGAGAACCCAAAAAACTCCACAGAAAAACTATCTCATCAATCAATTTAGTCAAGTGGCAGGATACAAAATCAACATGCAAATGTAAGTAGCCTTCCTATACACAAACAACAAATCTGAAGTAGAAGAAATCACAAAAATTATCCCTTTTATTATCAAAACAAAAAAAATTAAATATTTGGGAATAAATCTCACAAAAGAGGTAAAGGACCTATACAAAGATAACTATGAAACAGTGTTAAAAGAAATAGTAGAAGACACAAAGAAATGGAAAGACATCCCCTGCTCAAGGATTGGAAGAATAAACATTATAAAATGGCCATCATACCAAAAGCAATATACAGATTCCATGATATTCCAATAAAAATTTCCATGTCATTCTTCAAAGAAATAGAACAATTATTGATGAAATTCATATGGAATCACCTAAAACCCCGAATAGCCAAAACTCTTCTAAAAAAAAAAAAAAAAAAGAAGGGAATGGAGGCATCACACTCCCAGGCTTCAAACTGTACTACAAGCCATAAGCCATAATCACCAAAACAGCATGGTATTGGAACAAGATCAGACACACAGACCGATGGAATCGAATAGAAAATCCAGAAATAAACCCACAGATTTTTGGTCAACTAATCTTTGACAAAGGAGCAAAGACTATGCATTGGAGCAAAGAAAGTTTGTTCAATAAATGGTGCTGGGAAAACTGGGTTGCTACATGCAAAAGAATGAAGCTTGACTACTACCTCACACCATGCACAAAAACCAAATCAAAATGGATTAAAGAACTAGACGTAAGACCTGAAACCATAAATTACATAGAAGGAAATATAGGCGAAACACTATGTGATATGCACTCCAAAGACAATTGTACAGACACATCACCCAAAGCAGTGATAATGAAGGCAAAGATAAACAGCTGTGACTACATCAAATTAAAGAGCTTCTGCACAGCAAAAGAGACATTGACAAAAACAAAGAGAAACCCCACCGACTGGGAGAACATTTTTGCACACAACACTAATGATAAAGGATTGATCACAAAAATCTACAAAGAGCTGATGAGACTCAAGAAAATTAAAAAAATAATAATAATCCAGTCAAAAATGGGCAGAAGAGTTAAAAAGAAACCTCTGAAGAGGAAATGCAAATGGCCAACAGGCATATGAAAAAATGTTCAACATCACTTGTAATCAGGAAATGCAAATCAAAACTACCATGAGATACCATCTTACACCAGTGAGAATGGCACATATTACAAAAACTAGCAACAACAAATGTTGGCGAGGATGTGGAGAAAAAGGAACTCTCCTGCACTGTTGGCTGGAGTGCAAACTGGTCCAACCACTATGGAGAGCTGTGTGGAGATTTTTTGACCTACTAAACATAGAGCTTCCATATGATCCAGCAATTCCACTCCTAGCTATTTACCCAATGGACAAAGAAACATCAATTCCAAAGAGCACCTGCACCCCTATGATTATAGAAGCACTGTTTACAATAGCTAAGCTTTGGAAACAACCCAAATGCCCAAAAATAGATGACTGGATCAAGAAGATATGGTACATGTACTCCATGGACTATTACTCAGCATTCAAAAAAGATAAACACATCCAATTTGCAGCAACATGGATGGTGTTGGAAGGGATCATGCTCAGTGAAATAAGCCAGAAAGAAAAAGAAAAATACTGGATTGTCTCACTCACAGCAGGAATCTAGAAAACTTAAATAAGGGACCAGGAAAAATAGTAACTATAAGAAAGTGAAAATCAAAATCAACAAACAACTATGAACCATCGACACTCTATGGGGGTGGGGTGGGGGAGGGGAGGGATTGGGTTCAACATAAGGGAGTCACAATTTTATGGGGAATATAAAAATAAAATTTATAATTAAAAAATATACTGTATCCTGCAAAACTTTCCTTCAGATATAAGGGAGTAATAAAGGGCTTTTTACACATAGAGAATCTCAAGGAGTTTGCAAACAATTTAAATCACCCCCTCAGGAAATATTAAAAGAAGCTTACACATCTAAATCAAAGAGAGGAACATACACAAATAACTCAATAATGAAATAGACCGACTCCCCCAAAATTAAGAAGAAAATGGCAGCAAAAGCCTGTCAAATATCAGTAATCACTTCAAATGTCAAACAAATGAACTCATAAATTAAAACACAACATAGCTAGATGGATCAGGAAACAGAATCCAACCATCTTCTCTTCAGGAGACACACCAAAACTCCAAAGGCTCAAAGAAAGTGTTGCAAAACAATCCTACAAGCAGTCAGGATTCAAAAGGTAGGGACAGCCACACTTATATCAGACAAAATAGATTTCTAGTTAAATAAGGTAACAAGAGACAGTGAGGGACACTATATAATGATAATGGAATGATACATCAAGAAGACATAACACTCATCAACCTATATATATCAAAAGAAGGAACACCAAAACACATTAAACAGCTACCATCAACTCTGGAATTCCTAGCTTGAGCAATTAAACGAGGGAATGATATAAAAGAAATTCTAAATAAAGTTATCATTATGTTCAGATGACACAATAATATACATAGGTAACCCAAAAGATTCAATTAGTGAAAAACTAATTGAAATAATAAATCAGTTCAGCAAAATAGCAAGTTACAAAAGCAGTACTAAAAAATTGATCACTTTCATTTATATAATCAAAAAGATAAAGCAGGAAGAATGTTGTTAAAAGATCCCATTCATAATAACAAATAAAATATTAAATAGCTAGGAGTAAACTAACAAAGGACACTAAGGATCTACATAAAAAAAAAAAAAACTATAGGATATTGTTAAAATAAAGACACATTGGAGGTATCAACCTTGTCAAAATGGCCAACTTACCCAAGGCCATATATTGATTCAATGCAATCCCTATCAAAAGTCCATAACAGGGTCTCCCCAGTAGGGCAGCAGTTGAGCGCTGGGTTGCAAAGCTGCCCACAACCTCTGCAGCGCCAGTTCGATTCCCGGCTGCTCCCTGGCCACCGGAGGAGGGTCCCATATGGCACACAGACGTCTTCTGCCACCCGCTGCTCCCCTCAGCAGTGTACTTCCATCCTTCTGCCTGCTCTGCTCCCCGCTCTGGCTCTGGTGAATTCTCTCACCCTCCCCCACTTCTAACTGTACCCAGTGCTTGTATATAAATAAAATAAAATAAATAAATCTTAAAAAAAATCCATAGAATTCTTCAAAGAAGTAGATCAAATATTACTGAAATTCTTATAGAATCACAGAAGACCCCAAATAGCCAAAATAATCCTCACACAAAGTATGAATCACACAGATTTCAAACAATACTACAAAGCCATAATAATTAAAACAGCATTGAACTGGAGCAAAAAGAGAAACACAGACAGACAGAATAGAATAGAAAGCCCAGAGAAAATCTCACACACATGTGAACAATTAGCCTTTTTACAAAAGAGCCACTGAAGCAAGGATACTCTCTTTAATATGTGAATCTGTGAAAAATGGACATTTAAATGCAAAAGAATGAAACTGAATCACTATTTCTTACCATACACAATAATCAACTCAAAATGGATAAAGGCTTTGAATATGACCTGAAACCATAAAATACATTAAAACCTACGCAAAACACTTCAGATAATATGCATCAGGGACAACTTTGTGGCTTCATTTCCAGTAGCAAGGGAAACAAAGGAGAACATAAACAAATGTGACTACACGCAACTAAAAAAAAAAAAAAAAACACACACACAACCAAAGGAAAGATACCTCATTGAATTAGAGAAAATATTTGCACAACATACATCTAACAATGGGCTGATATCAAAAACTTACAAAGAACTCATATACCCCTACAAAAAGAAAACAAATAAATCAATTATAACATAGACTGAAGAACTAAATAGCCAGTTACTTCTCCAAAGAAGACATACAGATGGCCAACAAGCACATGAAAAAAAAGTTTGTCATTGGGGTCTCCCTGGTGGTGCAGGGGTTAAGTGTCGGCATTATGAAGTTAAGGGCAGCCACTGCATCACGAGTTTGATTCCCAGCCTGGGAGCCAACCCACATGGCACAGCATACCTCTCATGTCTCGCCCACTGCTCCCCTCAGTAGTGTATTTCAGCAGACACACTATCTCTACTCCCTACTCTCTCTGGTGAATTTTCTCACCCTCTGCACCACTGGCCTGTACGCCAGTTCTTCTACATAAAAAATAAATGAAATCTTTAAAAACAAAACAAAATTAAGAATCCAGTCAAAATGTGGGCAGAAGAGCTAAAAAGACACTTCTTCAAAGAGGAAATGCAGATGGCCAACAGACACATGAAAAGATGCTCAATATCACTTAAATGAGGGAAATGCAAATCAAAACCACAATGAGGTATCACCTCACACCAGTAAGAATAGCACACATTAAATAAACCACCAACAACAAATGCTGGTGAGGATGTGGAGAAAAAGGAACCATTTTACATTGCTGGTAGGCATGCAAACTTTCCCCTATGGAAAGCTGTGTGGAGGACCATCAAATTACTAAAAATGGATCTACCTTATGACCCAGCAATCCCAATCCCTCTAGCCAAAGGATACCAAAATGTGAATTAAAAAGGAGACCTGCACTCCTTTGTTCATTGAAGCACTCTTTACAATAGTTTAGATATGGAAACAACCTAAATGCCCCCAAATATATGACTGGATCAAGAAGATGTGGCATATATACACAACAGAAAACTAAACAGCAATCAGAAAAGATAAACTTATGCAATTCACAGTGACATGAATGGAGCTGGAAGGGATGATGCTCAGTGAAATAAGTCAGAAGGAAAAAGAAAAAAATATCAGATGTTTTCACTTATAGGAGGAACATAGGGAAACCGTATAAGGGATCAGAAAAAAAAAAAGACAAAACATGCAGGCAAACTATAAATCGGGGATTTCAGCAAGAGACGGGGAGGCAGGGGGTCGAAAAGGGAGGAAAGAGCACAAGAGTCCATGGTGACGGTTCATGGGCCTCTTGGTAGTAGTAATTTTATGGGGACAAAACCTGAGAGGAGAAATCAAACACTGCACAAAAAATGAACAATGATGTAAAAATATATAAATTAAAATGAAAAAATAAACAAAAACTTCAGAAATCATAACAAATAATAGTGAAAAGGTGGCAACTCGCCAGCGACTGACGAATGGGCAAAAAAACGTGCTATATGCATAGAATGGAATGCAATTTTTTTTACTTATTATTTTTGTCCTTTTTATTTTATTTTTATTTTATTTTTTATTTTTTAAACAATATTTGCTTCTCCCCAGCCACTCAGGTTGAGTCCCCATAGAATTTCCTTCCCCAAGGCACCCATGCACCATCACCACAGACCCCTGTGCTCCTCCCTCTCTCCCTCTGATCCCTCTTCCTCCTCCTCCTCTGCAGTATGTCTCTGATTTATAATTGTCTGTTTTTGCTTTGTTGTATTTTGTACTGTTATTATTTTTTTACACTGATGTCTTATTTGGTTCCCCTATATTCCTGTTATAAGTGAAACCATCCCATATTTTTTTCTTTTTCCTTCTGGCTTATTTCACTGAGCATAATTCCTTTTAGCTCCATCCATGTTGCTGTGAAGGGCATGAGTTTATCTTTTTTGATTGCTGAATAATATTCCATTGGGTATATATACCACATCTTCTTGATCCAGTCATCTATTTCTGGGCATTTGGGTTGTTTCCAGGTTTTACCTAAAGTAAATAGTGCTGCAAAAAACATAGGTGTACAGGTGCTCTTTTGAATAACTGTTTTTGTGTCTTTGGGTAGATCCCTCGAGTGGAATTGCCGGATGGTATGGTAGCTCCATTTTTAGTAGACTGAGGAACCTCCAGACAGCTTTCCATAGTGGTTGGAACAGTTTGCACTCCAACCAGCAATATAAGAGAGTTCCTTTTTCACCACATCCTCGCCAACATTTGTTGTTGCTTTTTATTTGATATGTGCCATTCTTACTGGTGTTGGTTGGTAGCTCAGTGTGGTTTTGATTTGCGTTTCCCTGATGATAAGGGATGTTGAACATTTTTTCATATGCCTGTTGGCCATTTGCTTTTCCTCTTTGGAGAAATGTCTTTTAAGTTCGTCTGTCCATTTTTTTTTTTTAAAGATTTATTTATTTATTATATGCAAGAACTGGGGTACAGGCCAGATGTGGGGAAGGGTGAGAGGATTCACCAGAGACAGAGCAGGGAACAGAACAGGCAGACTGATGAAATACACTGCTGAGGGGAGCAGTGGGCAAGGCAGGTAAGGTCTGCTGTGCCATGTGGGACCCTCGCTGGCCAGGAACGAACCGGTGCTGCAGAGGCTGCGGACAGCTTCACAACGCGGTGCTCAACCGCCTGCACCACCAGGGGAGGCCCTCTGCCCATTTCTTTCTTTTTCTTTCTTTTTTTTTTTTTTTGATTTAATTTTATCTCACATTGTTTTTTTTTTTTTTTAATCTTATTTTTATATTTCCCATACAATTGCAACCCCCTTATTTTGACCCCAATCTCTCCTTTCCCCACACCCCCATAGTGTGTCTCTGGTTCATAGTTGTTTGTTGATTTTGATTTTTTTCTTTCCTATAGTTATTCTTTTTCCTGGTCCCTTATTTAGGTTTTCTAGATTCCTGCTGTGAGTGAGACCATACAGTATTTTTCTTTTTCTTTCTGGCTTATTTCGCTGAGCATGATTCCTTCCAGCTCCATCCATGTTGCTGCAAATTGCATACATTTATCTTTTTTTATTTCTGAGTAATATTCCATTGTGATTATGTACCACATCTTCTTGATCCAGTCATCTGTTTTTGGGCATTTGGGTTGTTTCCAAAGCTTAGCTCTTGTAAATAGTGCTGCTATAAACACAGGGGTGCAGGTGCCCTTTGGAATTAATGTTTCTGTGTCCTTTGGGTAAATATCTAGGAGTGGAATTGCTGGATCATATGGAAGCTCTATCTTTAGTAGGTTGAGGAATCTCCACACAGCTTTCCACAGTGGTTGGAACAGTTTGCACTCCCACCAGCAGTGCAGGAGAGTTCCTTTTTCTCCACATCCTCGCCAACATTTGTTGTTGCTAGTTTTATTAATATGGGCCATTCTCACTGGTGTGAGATGGTATCTCATTGTAGTTTTGATTTGCATTTCCCTGATTGCAAGTGATGTTGAACATTTTTTCACATGCCTATTGTCCATTTGTATTTCTTCTTTGGAGAAGTTTCTCTTTATCTCTTCTGCCCATTTTTTGACTGGATTATTTTCTTTGTTTTTGTTGAGTCTCATTAGCTCTTTGTAGATTTTTGTGATCAGTCCTTTATCATTAATGTTGTGTGCAAAAATTTTCTCCCAGTCAGTAACTCTGCCCATTTCTCAACTGGATTGTTTATTTTGTTTTAGATGAACCCTGTGAGTTCTTTGTATATCTTTGTGATTAGTCCCTTATCAATTGAATGAAGTGCAAATAATTTTTCCCAGTCAGTGGTGTGTCTCTCTGTTTTGGTTATGTCTCTTTTGCTGTACAAAAACTCTTTAGTTTGATTTAATCCCAGATGTTTATCTTTGCCTTCACTATCACTGCTTTGGGTGTTGAATCTTTAAAGATGTTTCTGAGATGTATGTCTTATAGTATTTTAACCTGTATTTTCTTCTATATATTTTATTGTTTCAGGTATTATGTCCAATTCTTTTATCCATTTTGAGTTGATTTTTGTGCACAGTGAGAGGTAGTGGTCTAGCTTCATTTTTTTGCATGTGGAGGTCCAGTTCTCCAGAACCATTTATTGACCAAACTGTCCATGTTCCATTGCATATTCTTTGCTCCTCTGTCAAATATTAGTTGTTCATATAAGTGTGGCTTTATTTCTGGGCTCTGTATTTGGTTCCATTGGTATCTGTGTCTTTGTTCCAATACCAAATTGTTTTAACTATTATGGCTTTGTAGTAAAGCTTGAATTTTGAAATGTGATACTTCCTTTATCTTTTGTTTTCATCAGTAGGGCTTTGACTATCCATGGTTTTTTGTGGTTCCATATGAATTTCTTCAGTATTTGTTCAATTTCTTTGAAGAATGTCATTGAATCTGTATATTGCTTTTGGGAGGATGGCCATGGATTGATTCTTCCAATCCATGAGCAGGGGATGTCTTTCCATTTCTTTGTGTCTTCTTCAATTTCTTTTAACAGCGTTTTATAATTTTCTTTGCATATGTCTTTCACCTCTTTTGTTAGGTTTATTCCCAAGTATTTGATGTTTATCATTTCAATTATAAAAAGGATGCTGTTCTTGATTTCTTATTCTTCAGGTTCATTGTGTATAGGAAGGCTACTGATTTTTGCAGGTTGATTTTGTATCCTGCTAGTTTACTGAACTGGCTGATTATTTTGAGTAGTTTTTCTGTGGAGCTTTTGGCATTCTCTATGTATTATCATATTGTCTGCAAATACTGATGATGGTAGGATTGTTTTCCAGCCTTTTACTTTCAGCCTCTGTTTATCTTTTGTGGTTAAATGTGTTTCCTGGAGACAGCAACAGTTTGGATTTTGTTTTTTAATCCAGCCTGCTACTCTGTGTCTTTTTATTGATGCACTTAATCCACTTACATTTAGAGTTAATAATTATACGTTGGCATCTGTATTTGCCACTTTTTTTGTCTTTTTTTGTGATTTCATTCCTGCTTTGTTCTGTCCTTCTTGCTCATTCCTCTGTTGGTTTTGGCTTTAGGAATTCTTGCAGAATTTTTTTGGAGTGGGGATTTAGTTGTATGAATTTGTGGAGTTTCTGTTTGTCTGAGAAAGTCCTTTTTTTTTCATAAAGGAAGGAGACCTTTGCATGGTAAAGTATTCTTGGTTGGTGGTTGCTGTATTGAAGTTTGCTGAATATGTTACTCCATTCTCTTCTTGCCCGTAATGTTTCTTTTTTTTTTTAAGATTTATTTATTTATTTATACAAGCACTGGGTACAGTCAGAAGCGAGGGAGGGTGAGAGAATTCACCAGAGCCAGAGCGGGGAGCAGAGCAGGCAGACTGAAGAAGTGCACTGCTGAGGGGAGCAGTGGGCGGCAGGAGAGGTCTGCGCGCCATGTGGGACCCTCCTCCGGTGGCCAGGGAGCAGCTGGGGATCAAACCGGCGCTGCAGAGGCTGCAGGCAGCTTCGCAACCCAGCGCTCAACCGCTGCGCCACCAGGGAGGCCCCTTGCCCATAATGTTTCTTCGAAGAAGTCTGACGTTAACCTGATTGGTTTTCCCTTATAAGTTATCTGTTTCTTCCCCCTTGCCAGTTTCATTATTTTTTTCTTGTCTTGGACTCTTGCAAGCTTTATTATTAGGTGTCTTGCTGTAGTTTTCTTTTCATTATGGTAATTGGGAGTTCTTCTTGCTTCTTTATGTCTATATTCGTCTCCTTTTTCATACCTGGGAAGTTTTCTTCAATTATCCCCTTGAATAATTTCTCAGTTCCTTTGTATCTCCTCACCTTCTGGAATGCCTATAACTCTTACATTTCCTCTCTTCATGGAGTCTGATAATTGTCTAAGGGTCTCCTCATACTGCTTCATTTGCACTTCTGTCTCCTTTTCTCTTTTGGCTCTTTTTACTTCTGTATCTTCGATAGTACTGATCTGTTCTTCCATTTCATCCATTCTGTTTTCCTTGCTTTCTCCAAAGTTCTTTATCTCCTCTAGTAATCTTTTTATCTCCTGTATTTCTTTTCTTTCCTTTCTTAAGGTCTCAATTTCATTCTTCAGTTCAGTGATTATTTGTCTTAAATCATTTTTTTTTCTTTTCCGTCTTCTTTCTGCTTTTTTAATCATGATGATCATTTATTCTCTATCTGATAGGCCAAGATGTTCTTCCATGTCATTGTTGAGCTCTGGTGACTGTATTTCTTTTTGTGGTATGTCCTTCTCCTATGGGCTTGCTTGTTATTTTTATTTTTTCTTCTCCCTGTTGTTTGCTTTCTAATTTTTATGTGTTGGGACATTGTGCCACTGGTGTTAGCAGGCATCTCTTTGAAGTGCTCCTTTATGTGCATTGGACACTGTTTACCAGACTGAGACCAGCACGTAGGCCAAAACTCGACCAGGGTGGTGAGGCTGTTTTGCTTGGCATTGTCCATTACAGTTCCCTCCCTCTGTGTTCACTCAGTTCCAACAGGGAATCAGCTAGTTGGTGATTTTATTCTGGAAACAAGGTGGCACCAGAGATCCATACTTGCTGGCCTGTGCTTTTTCCCAGTGGTTTTCTGAGAAACAGAGGTTGGGGGGGGCGGAGGTGACCACCTCAACACATGGGCTCTTATTCAAGTTGGGTGCTTTGTCTTCCCCGTGTTCACCCTGTGCTATGCCCAGAGCTATATGGATCCCACACCCTCAATTCTGCACTCTAGGTCTCAGTTCCAGGGGTAATAAGAAAATATATAGCTATATAGCCTAACATCAAGAAGGAAGAAAGAACACAAAGAAACAACCTAATATACTAACTTAAAAAATGGAAAAAGAACAACAATAACCAAAGCCAGTATAAGGGAGGAAATAATAAAAATTCAGAGCAGAAATAAAAGAATTGGAAATTTAAAAAAATAGTCCAAAAGACCAAGAATACCAAAAGTTGGTTCTTTGAAAAAAAAAATAAATAAGCAGAATAGACCTCTAGCCAGGCTCAAAAACAAAAAGGGGAGAAAACACAAATAAATGTATCATAAACAATAGAGAATTTACAGAAGACTCAGCAGAAAAATCAGATTACTATGAACATTTATATGCAAATGAGTCTGACAATCTAGAAGAAATGAAAAATTTACTAGAAATATACAATGATCCAAAGCTAGATAAAGAAGAAATAGAACACCTAAACAGACCAATTACAAGCAGTGAAATTGAAACAGTAATCAAATCCCTCCCCAAAAACAAAAGCCCAGGACCAGGCAGCCTCACAAATGAATTCTACCAAACATTCAGATACAAAATAGTGCCTATCCTACACAAACTCTTTCAAAAATTGAGAAAGAAGTAATATTACCAAATATGTTTCGTAAAGCCAACATTAAACATTACACTAATACCAAAACTGAACAACAACAAAAAAGCAAACTGCAGGCCAGTCTCTCTAATGAATACTGACACAAAAATCCTCAACACAATCTTAGTGAACAGAATCCAAGAATGCATCAAAAGGATAATTCATTGTGACCAAGTGGGATTTATTCTTGGAGAGCAAGAATGGTTCCACATCCATTGATAATTAAAAAATAAAGTCATGTAATCCAATATATCATCATAAAGAAATATAAAAACCATATGATCATATAATGAGACACTGAGAAAGCATTGTGACAAAATTCAACATCCATTTATGAAGAAGGTCCTCAAAATATCCGGGATATAAGGAACATACCTTAACATAATACTAGCCATATACACAAACCCATATCTCAATGGTGAAAAGCCTTTAACCTTATGAACAGAAACAAGACAAGGGTATCCACTCTACAACTGCTTTTCAATATAATAGTGGAAGTCCTAGCCAGAGCAATAAGACAATAGAAACATATATAAGGAATCCAAATAGAAAAGAAGTAAAACTGGGCCTCCCCTGGTGGCGCAGCAGTTGAGCGCTGGGCTGCAAAGCTGCCCTCAGCCTCTGCAGCGCTGGTTCGATCCCCGGCCACCAGTGAAGGTCCCATATGGCGCGCAGACCTCTCCTGATACCCCCGCTGCTCCCCTCAGCAGTGTATTTCATGTCTGTCTGTTCTGTTCCCCGCTCTGGCTCTGGTGAATTTTTTCACCCTCTTGTACTTCTTACTATACCCAGTGCTTGTATAAATAAATAAATAAATCCTAAAAAAAAAGAAAAGAAGTAAAGCTATCATTATTTGCAGATGATACAACATACATAGAGAACTCTAAAATCGCCACAGAAAAGCTAATAAAATAATCAATAAGTTAAGTAAGGTAGCAGGTTACCAAGTTCCCACCCAAATTCAGTAGCCTTACTATATGCAAATAATCAATCTAAAGAAGAAGTCAAGAAAACCATCCCTTTGTTAATTGAAACAAACAAAAAGTACTTGGGAATAAATCTAACAAAAGAGGTGAAGGAGCTATGCAAGGAAACTTAAAAAACATTGTTAAAGAAACAGAAGACACAATGAAATGGAATGACATCCCCTGCTCATGGGTTGGAAGAATTACAGATTCACCACAATTCCAATAAAAGTTTCAATGACATTCTTCAAAGAAATAGAAAAATATTGATGAAATGAACATGGAACTATAAAAAAAAGCAAATAGCCAAAGCTCTCTTGACTAAAAAGGAGAATGCAGGTATCACACGCTCAGACTTTAAACTATACTAAAAAGATATAATATGTAATATTGTATGGTACTGAAATAAAAACAGATACACAGACCAATGGATTTGAATAGAAAACCCAGAAATAAACCCAGGTTAATTAACAACTAATCTTTGACAAAGGAGCAAAGAATATGCAATGGAACAGTTTGTTAAATAAATAATGCTGGTAAAACTGGACTGTTCATGCAAATGAATGAAGCTAGACTACTACTTCACAAAATGAACAAAAATCTACTTAAAATGGATAAAAGTATTGAAGTGAAGAACTGAAACCATAAAACATATAGAAGAAAATATAGGAAAAAATACATGACACACATCTCAGTAACATCTTTAAAGATACATTCCCCCAATACAAACAAAGTAAAAAGCATCAAAGTAAAAAGCTTCTGTACAGCAAAAGAGACATTAACCAAAACAAAGAAATACCCTAATGATTGGAAGAAAAATTTTGTACACAATACTGATAAGGGACTGATCACAAAGTTCTACAAAGAGCTGATTTGACTCAACAAAAACAAACAATCCAGTCAGAAAATGGGCAGATTTATAGTTGCTTGTTGATTTTGATTTTTACTTTATTATAATTAGTCTTTTTTTCTGGTATCTTATTTAGGTTTCCTAAATTCCTGCTATGAGTGAGACCATCTGGTATTTTTCTTTTTCTTTCTGGTTTATTTTGCTGAGCAAGATCCCTTCCAGCTCCATCCATGTTGCTGCAAATTGCATGAGTTTATCCTTTTTGATTGCTGAGTAATATTCCATTGTGTATATGTACCACATCTTCTTGATCCAGTCATCTATTTTGGGGCACGTGGGTTGTTTCCATATCTTACCTATTGCAAATGGTGCTGTAATTAACATAAGGGTTCGGGTATCCTTTTGAATTAATGTTTCTATGTCCGGTGGGTAGATTGCTAGGAGTGGAATTGCTGGGTCATATGGTAGCTCCATTTTTAGTAGTTTGAGGAGTCTCTGCACATCTTTCCATGGTGGTTGGACAAGTTTGCATTCCCACCCAGTGTAGGAGAGTTCCTTTTTCACATCCTTGCCAAAAATTGTTATTTCCTGATTTTTAATATGTGCCATTCTCACTGATGTAAGGTGGTATCTCATTGTGGTTTTGATGTACATTTCCCTTATTACAGGTGATGTTGAACATTTTTTTTTATACCTGATGGATATTTGCATTTCCTCTTTGTAGAAGAGGAAATATCTAAACAATTCGGAGGAAAGGGAAAAAGAATGGAGGTGTCACACTTCTAGACCTCAAAATATATTATAAACCCATAATAATTAAAACAGCCTGCTACTGGAGTAAAAACAGACACAGAGGCCAATGGAATAGAAGTGAGACCAAACAAATCCACACATTTATGGACAGTTAGTAGATGATAATGAGCTAAGAACTACACTGGAACATGGATGGCCTCTTTAACAAATGGAAGGAGGAAAACTGTGCAGTTGCAGGCAAAAAAAAAAAAAGAAAAAAAAGAAACTGGACCATTATTTTATACCATACACAACAGTAATTCCAAATGGATAAAAGTTCCAATATAATACCTGAACCACAAAATACTGAAGGAAAACATAGGCAAAACCCTTCAAATCTTAACTTCTGTAATGTCATTAAGGATTTTTGTCAACAACAAGGGAAACAAAAGAGAATATGAACACTCAGATTACAGTAACTAAAAAGCTTTTGCGGGCTTCCCGGGTGGCGCAGCGGTTGAGCGCTGGGTTGCGAAGCTGCCTGCGGTCTCTGCCGCGCCGGTTCGATCCCCGGCTGCTCCCCGGCCACCAGAGGAGGGTCCCGCATGGCGCGCAGACCTCTTCTGCCGCCCGCTGCTCCCCTCAGCAGTGTACTTCGGTCCTTCTGCCTGCTCTGCTCCCTGCTCTGGCTCTGGTGAATTCTCTCACCCTCCCGCGCTTCTGACTGTACCCAGTGCATGTATAAACAAACAAACAAACAAATAAATAAATAAATAAAACGTGCCTCTATTTAAAAAAAAATAGTTAAAAAAAATAAAATAAAAAGCTTTTGCACAGAGAATAAAGTGTGACTAAAATGCAGACACCATGTTGAATGTATCAAAATATTTACAAAACATACAATGGACTAGGAACTGATATTGCAGATTTACAAAGACCTCACACAACTGAGAAATAAGAAAACAAATAACAATTAAAAATGGGCAGAAATAGTAAACATACATTTTTACAATGAAAACATGCAGATGGAAAACAGGAACATTAAAAAATGTTGATCATGATTTATATCAAAATCCCAATGAAATACCACCACACAGCTTTAAGAATAGCGATATCAACATGTGATGCTGAGGAGATGGAAAAAAGTGAATACTGATAGTCGGAATGCAGACTTGTCCAGGTCTGATGGAAAGCAGTATGAAGGTGTCTCTGAAGAATAAAAATGGATTTGCAATATTACCCAGTGATTCCACTCCTAGGCATCTATCTGAAAAATTAAAAATGCTAACTTGAAAGGAGACTTGCACTTCCAAGTTTATTGCAGCATTTTTTACAATACCAAGCTATAGAAAATACCTAAATGCCCCCAAATAAATGAGCTGATATATGATCAAAATAGAGAAACTCATGCCATTTACAACAACATGGATGGGCTTGAAAAGATAATACTATGTGAAAAAAGTCAGGAGAAAGGTAAATACTGGATATTGTTACTAATATGAGGAATATAAAGTAACAAAATTAAGAATCAGATAAATACAAACTTTGTATTTAAACTAACTCTTGATAGCTGACCACAAAACTAAAGCACCAAGGAGAAGAGGTGTTGGGCGGGGGGAAAAGAACAAAGAGGGAAGGAAGCACAATGGACTATAGAGGTGGACTATGAGTGAGTGGGTGGTGATAATACCTTATGAGGGTATCCAAATATCATCTCAATTGAAATTTGATGAGTTAAATAAAATGAAAACAAAAATAATTGGGATCGCCAATTCCAACATTCTCTATTTTATTTTATTTTATTTAAGATTTATTTATTTATGCATACAAACACTGGGGTACAGGCCAGAGGTGTGGGGGGTAAGAGGATTCATCAGGACAGAGTGGGGAGCAGAACAGTCAGATCAACTAAAATACACTGCTGAGGGGTACAGTGGGGGGGGCAGGAGAGGTCTGCTGTGCCATGTGGGTAGCTCTCTGACTGAGGATCGAACTTGTGCTTCAGTGATTGCGGATAGCTCCATAGGTTGTGTCCTATCCCCTTGTGCCACCAGGGAGGCCCCATTCTCTATTTTAATAGCAGTTTTAGACAGCATTATAATACCTGAAAAATAAATTATTGATTTGTTTATTAAATTTAAAAAATGAAATGATTAGTGAATCAGAAGATGTCATATATATAACAGTAGAATTTGACTTAGTGATCTAAAGTGATAAACTCAGTTCATTTTTGGCAACATGGATGGAGATGCCAGGGATAATGCTCAGTGTAATAAGTCAAAGGAGAAAGACGAATACCAGATGGTGTCACTAACATGTGGAATATAGAGATACCAAATTAAGAATAAGTTAATGTCAAGCTAAAAACTAAAACTTGAAGGCTGATATAGACTGAAGTATGCACAGGGATCAAAGAGTGGGGTAGGGATAATTACAAAGAGGGAAGGAAGCACAATGTACTATGGTGGTAGAATATGGGTGACTTGGTACTGCATGTGCTATGGTGTCATCTTGATGGGGAGATCCGAATGCTTTCTCAATGTAAATAGATACATAAATGTATAAATAAATAAATAGCAATCATATAAACCTAACAAAAGAGGTGAAAGACCTATACAAAGAAAATTATAAAACAGTGTTAAAAGAAATTGAAGAAGACACAAAGAAATGGAAAGACATCCCCTGCTCATGGATTGGAAGAATCAACATTATTAAAATGGCCATCCTCCCAAAAGCAATATACAGATTCAATGCTATTCCAATAAAAATCCCAATAACATTCTTCAAAGAAATAGAACAAATACTGTTGAAATTCATATGGAACCACAAAAAAACCATGAATAGCCAAAGCCCTACTGATGAAAACAAAAGAGAAAGGAGGTATCACACTTCCAAACTTCAAGCTATACTACAAAGCCATAATAATTAAAACAGTTTGGTATTGGAACAAAAACAGACACACAGACCAATGGAACTGAAGAGAGCCCAGGAATAAAGCTGCACTTATATGAACAACTAATCTTTGACAAAGGAGCAAAGAATATGCAATGGAACATGGACAGTTTGTTCAATAAATGGTTCTGGGAAAACTGGACCTCCACATGCAAAAAAAATGAAACTAGAACACTACTTCTCACTGTGCACAAAAATCAACTCAAAATGGATAAAAGAACTGGAAATAATACCTGAAACCATAAAATATATAGAAGAAAATATAGGCAAAATATGACAAAATATACATCTCAGAAACATCTTTAAAGTCTCATCACCCAAAGCTGTGATAGTGAAGGCAAAGATAAATACCTGGGATTAAATCAAACTAAAGAGGTTTTGTACAGCAAAAGAGACATTAACCAAAATGGAGAGACAGTCCACTGATTGGGGAAAAAAATCTTTGCACTCCATCCAACTGAAAAGGGACTGATCACAACAATATACAAAGAACTCACACAGCTCAACAAAAACAAAATAAACAATCCAGTCAAGTAATGGGCAGAAGAACTCAAAAGACATTTCTCTAAAGAGGAAATACAAATGGCCAACAGGCACATGAAAAAAATGTTCAATATCAACATCAGGGAAATGCAAATCAAAATCACACTGAGATAACACCTTACACCAGTAAGAATGGCACATATCAAAAAAACAACAACAACAACAACAACAACAAACATTGGCTAGGATGGGGTGAAAAAGGAACTCTCTTATATTGCTGGTGGGAATGCAAACTGGTCCAACCACTGTGGAAAGCTGTCTGGAGGTTCCTCAGTGTACTAAAAATGGAGCTACCATATGATCTGGCAATTCCACTCCTAAGGATCTACCCAAAGGACACAAAAACAGTTATGCAAAAGAGCAACTGTATATCTATGTTGATTGCAGCACTATTTACAACAGGTAAAACCTGGAAACAACCCAAATGCCCAAAAATAGATGACTGGATCAAGAAGATGTGGTATATATACCCAATGGAATATTATTCAGCAATCAAAAAAAGATAAACTCATGCCATTTGCAGCAACGTGGATGGAGTTAGAAGGAATTATGCTCAGTGAAATAAGCCGGAAGGAAAAAGAATATAGAGGAACCAAATAAGACATCAGTGTAAAAAAAATAATGACAGTACAAAGCACAGCAAAACAAAAAACAGACAATTATAAATCAGAGACATACTGCGGTGGAGGAAGAGGGAGAGGGATCAGAGGGAGGGAGGGAGGAGCACAGGGGACTGTGATGATGGTACATGAGTTCCTTGGGGAAGGAAATTCTATCAGGACTCAATCTGAGGGGGTTAGGTGAAGCAAATAATGTCCAAAAATATTTAAAAAAAAAGATAAATGTTAAAATTAAAAAATAAATAAAATAAATAAATAGCAATCATAGATGAAAACTTCACAATACGGAAAAGAAACTAAAAATACAAGATCATCAAAATAAAAGAATACAAGAGTATCTATTTTTTTTTCAAATATATTTATTTTTATATATAGTAGATCATTGTTTATTTTTAAATTTATATATATTTTAGGGCCTCCCCGGAGGCGCAGCGGTTGAGCGCTGGACTGTGAAGCTGCCTGCGGCCTCTGTGGCACCGGTTCGATCCCCGGCTGCTCCCCGGCCACCAGAGGAGGGTCTCACATGGCGCACAGACCTCTCGGCCGCCCGCTGCTCCCCTCAGCAGTGTACTTCGGTCCTTCTGCCTGCTCTGCTTCCCGCTCTGGCTCTGGTGAATTCTCTCACCCTCCCGCGCTTCTGACTGTACCCAGTGCATGTATAAACAAAACAAACAAACAAACAAACAAATAAATAAAAACATAACGCTATAAATAAATAAATAAATAAATAGAAATGTATGAAAAAATTTTACATATATTTTACATCATTCTTACTTTTTGTAAAATGAATGCTTTCTCCTCTCGGGTATAGTCCCTGTATAATTCCCACCACCAGTTCACCTGTGCACCATCACCGTAGTCCCTTGTACTCTTCCCTCTCCTGCAGAATGTCTCTGATTCATAGTTGCCTGTAAATTTTTGGTAGTCATTTATTTATTATAATTATTATTATTTTCCTGATCCCTTATTTGATTCCCCTATATTTCTCCTACAAAATAAACCATACAATATATTTTCTTTTTCCTTCTAGCTTATTTCACTGAGCATAATCCTTTCCAGCTTCATCCATGTTGCTGCAAATAGCTGGATTTTATCTTTTTTTTTTTTTGATTGTTGAGTAGAATTCAATTGTGTATGCATAGCACATCTTCTTGAGCCAATCACATATTTTTTGGCATTTGGGTTGTTTCCATATCTTACCTATTGTAAATAGTCCTGCAATAAACATAGAGGTGCAGGTATCCTTTTCAATTAATGTTTCTGTGTCTTTTGGGAAGATTCCTAGGAGTGGAATTGCTGGGTCATATGGTATTTCCATTTTTAGTAGTCTGAGGAATCTCCACACAGCTTTCCATGGTGATTGGCCCAGTTTCCATTCCCACCAGCAGTGTAGGAGAGCTCCATTTTCTCCACATCCTCACCAACATTTGTCGTTTCCTTTTTTTTTAAATATTAGCCATTCTCACTGGTGTAAGGTGGTATCTCACTGTGGTTTTGACATGCATTTCCCTGATTACAAGTGATGTTGAACATTTTTTCATAAACCTATTGGCCATTTGCATTTCATCTTTATAGAATTGTCTTTTTAGCTCTTATGCCTATTTTTTGACTGGATTGTTTAGTTTATTTTTGTTGAGTTGAGTCAGCTCTTTTTGGATCTTTGTGATCAGTCCCTTATCTTTGTGATCAGTATTGTGTGCAAAAATTTTCTCCCAATCATTAGGGTTTCTCTTTGTTTTGGTTATTTTTAAATTAATTTATTCATTTATACAAGCACTGGGTACAGTCAGAAGCTCGGGAGGGTGAGAGAATTCACCAGAGCCAGAGGGGAGAGCAGAGCAGGCAAACAGACGAAGTACACTGCTGAGGGGAGCAGTGGGCAGCAGGAGAGGTCTGCGTGCCATGTGGGACACTCGCTGGCGGCCGGGGATCTAACAGGCACTGCAGAGGCTGCGGGCAGCTTTGCAGGCCAGCACTCAACTGCTGCACTACCAGGGGAGGCCCTGTTTTGGTTATTTTCTCTTTAGCTGTACTGAAGTTTTTAATTTGATGTAGTTCCAGCTGTTCATCTTTTCTTCACTTTCTTTGCTTTGGAAGATGTATCTTTAAAGATGTTACTGAGATTTATGTTATGTAGTGTTTTACATGGTGTGAGGTAGTAGTCTAGCTTCATTCTTTTGCATGTAGCATACCAGTTCTCTCAGCATCATTTATTGAACCAACTGCACTTGTTCTATTGCATATACTTTATTCCTCTGTCAAAGAATAGTTGAACATTCCAATGACCATCTTCAAATGAATAGAATAAATATTGATGTATCTCATATGGAAACATAAAAAAAAAAACTTTGAATACTCAAAGCTCTCCAGACTAAAAAGAAGGAGAATGGTAGTATCACATGTCCAGACTTCAAACTGTACTACAAAGTCATAATAATTAAAATTGCATGGTACTGTACAGAAACAGACACACTGACCAATCCTCAAATAGAAAACCCAGAAATAAACCCACAAGAGTATCAAAAGAAAATGAGACTGACACCAGTATAGAATGCTGAACATTCCAAGAGTTTGAGACAAAGAAGGAACACTGAAACTGACAAAGGGGAAGAAGCAGATAACTTATAGAGGAACTCAAATCTGGCTAACATCAGATTTCTCTGAAGAAATATTTTGAGTAAGAAAAGAATGGAATGGTAGATTAAAATACATAAAGGTAAAAACTGGCATCCAACAATATCTTGCAAATCTCTTCTTCCGATATGAGGCAGAAATAAAGGTCTATTGAAGTTGAAGGATTTTGCAATTCCTAGACCCTCCTACCCAAGAAGCATTAAAAGGAACTGTCTATTTAAACTGAAACCAAAGATTGAAAGAATTGAACAAGGAAGCAGAGCCTCAATATTAAGTACCAAATGGAAGAAAGAGACTGCACATATCAATATTTACTGTCAGTACAAATAGACTGAACTCAATTAAAGGACAAAGATGGTCTGGCTGGATTAAGAAACAGAATCAGAATTTCTGTTGTCTCCATGAAATGAACCTGAGCTCCAAAGATAAACACAAAGTCAGAGTAAAGTGTTGGGAAAGAATCTTACAAGCAAATGGAACCTAAAAGAAGGCAGATACAATCATACTTCTGTTAGATAAAATAGATTTCCTGCTAAAAACAATTACAAGAACAGGGGTGGAGATTATATGATAATAATGGTAACAATACAACAGGAAGACATAACACTCTTCAATGTATACTCATTAAATGAAGGGGTATCAAAATATATAAGGTAATTATCATATCTGACAACTGATATTGAGAAAAACGCATTCATGTTGGTGGACGTCAACACCCCACTATCACCAATGGATAGATTAAATACAAATAAAATAAAAAATATGTTTAAGACATAATAGTCTTAAACAAAATAATAGATGTGTGGTGTTAATAAACATTTCTAAGGCAATGCACCCAAAAGCTAAATACACATTTTTCTCAAATGTACATGAGGTATTGTGCAGGGTTGACCAAATACTGTGTCACAAGACAAGTATCAACAAATTCAATGAGAATGAAATACCAAGCACCTTCTATGAACATAATGTATCAAACTAGAAATCAACCACAAAAATGCAGGAAAAACTTCTAATATATTTGGACTGAGTAACATACTACTGAATGACTATTAGGTGAATGAGGAAATCATGAAGAAATAAAAAAAAAATACCTCAAGGAAATCAGGACACAAATTCTCAGATCTTATGGGACACACTAACAGGGAAGTATATAGCAATACATGCCCACATCAAGAAGCAAAAAGAGCTGATTAAACATTATACTTCACCTTAGTGAGACAGAAATAGAACAAACAAAATCAAAGGCATTAGAAGGAGGAAATAAAAACTAGAGCAGATATAAATAAGACAGTATAAAGGATCAATGAATTAAAAGCTGGGGCTTAGAAAAAATAAAATAGATAAACTCTAGCTATGCTCACAAAGAAAAAAAAGGAGAAAACTCAAATGAATAGGATTAGAAGCAAAAGAGTGAGAAATCACAAGAGATGTTATACAAATTCAGAGGGAAATAATAGTTAACTGTGAACACATATAGGCTAATAAGTTCAATAACCTAGAAGAGATGAACAAATTCTTAGAATTATACACCACCTGATACTGAATATGGAAGAAACAGAAACCTATAATAGACCAATTGAAACAGTAATCAAAAGTCTCTCAAAAAACAAATTGTAGGACTAGATGGCTTTCACAATTGAGTTATATCAAATCTTCAAAGGTGTGCTAATACCAATCATGCTCAAACACTTTCAAAAACTTGAAAAAGAGGGACTACTTCCAAAGACACTTTATGAGGTCAAAATTACTCTACCAAAACCAGACAAAGGCAACATACAAAACATATCTACAGACCATTTTCCCTAATGAATACAGATGTAAAAACCCATAACAAAATCTTAGCAAACCTAGTGCAAGAATGCTTTAAAAGGATGGCACACTATGACCAACTGGGATTTAAACCAGGGAAACAAGGATGGTGCATATGCCAAAATTAATCAATCCCAATTCACCATGTCAATAAAAGGGAATATACATCATACAACTATATCAATAGATGTCAAGAAAGCATTTGATAATATTAAACATCAATTTATGATGAAAACCTTGAAAGACTGGCATAAATGGAACAATATTTCAAAATAATAAAGACCATAATGACAAAGGCACAGCTAACATCATTCTCAATGGTGAAAAACTGAAAGCTTTCCCACTAAGATCTGTTATAAGAAAAAGATGTCTCTTTCCACCACTACTATTAAACACAGTATTGGCAGTTCTAGTAGGCAAGAGGATATAAAAGGAATCCATTTTGGAAAAGAATAAATAAAAGCAATTATTATTTGCAAATTACAAGATAGCATTGTTTGCAAATTACAAAGAGAACCTTAAAGACGCCACTGAAAACTAAATGAAGTAATCAGTTCAGCAAAGTAGCTGGTTACACAATCAATAGATATAAATGAGTTGCCTTCCAATATGCAAACAATGGGCTACAGGAGGGAAATTAAGAAAATTTTCCATTTACAAAGACACAAAAATAATTAAATTCTTAGGGGTAAAATTAACAAAATCAGTGAAGGACACAGTAAACTCTGAGACATTGTTAAAATAGAAGGCACAAAGTAATGGAAAGATATCCCCTGCTTATGGGTTGGAAGAATTAACATTGTCAAAATGGTCATCCTATCCAAAGCAATCTACAAATTGAATACAATCACTATCAAAGTTTCATTGTCCTTCCTCAAACAAATAAAATAAACATTATTGAAATTTATATGGAAACATGAAAGACTCTGAATAACCAAATCAATCCTGACAAAACAGAAATGAGAAAGAATGTTGTGAATCATAATTCCAGGTCAAACTATAAAACAAAAATATAATAATCCAAGCAGTATGATACTTGAAGCAAAAAGAACACAAAAATTAAAAATGAACTGAGAGCATACAGATAAGCACTCACTTATATGAACAGTAAGTGTGCAACAAAGGAGCCAAGATTAAGAATTGGAGGAAGGAAGACCTCTTCAATAAGCACTGTTGGGAAAAATTTATAGCTGCAAGCCAAAGAATAAAAGTGTATCACTCTCATACCACCCACAATGATCAATTTAAAATGCATAAAAGACTACAATCTGTAAGATTGAAACCCTAAAACATACAGAAAAATAGCACTTCATGACATAGGCTTCAAAGGCATATTTGTGGATTGGTCTCATGTAGCAAGAAAAAACAAAGTGAATGCAAATAACTGGCACTACATCAAAATAAAAAGCTTCTGCAAAGTGAAAAGAAATATAATTTAAAAAAATCTCTCCCAGGCCTCCTAAGGTGGTACAGGTGGTTGAGCACAGTGCTGTGAAGCTGTCCGCAGCCTCTGCAGCACCGGTCCAATTCCGGCCAGCTGGTCAGCGAGAATCCAATATGGTGTGGCAGACCTCTCCTGACTCATCCACTGCTCCCCTCAGCAGTGTATTTCAGTCAGCCTGCCTATTCTGTTCCCCATGCTATCTCTGGTGAATCCTCTCACCCTCCCGCACATGTACACTGTACCCCAGTTCTTATATGCATAAATAAAAATAAGTCTTTTTAAAAAAGAAAAGAGTATGGATATTTCTCAAATGATTAAAAACAATCTGCCATATGACCCAGCAATTCCACTCCTAGGTATTTACCAAAAGAATTCAAGAACACTAATTCAAAGGGAAACATGCTGTGGAAACCATCTATGTGGCCTAATGCAGCTGAGTGTTTCAGGAAAGTGTGGTATATATACATAATGGAATATTACTCAGCTATCAAAAAAAGATAAAATCTTGTCATTTGTGTCAAGATGGATGGAGTTGAAGGGCATTACACTAAGTGAAATAAGTCACAATAAGAAAGACAAATACCAGATGGTATTACTTATATGTGGAATATGGATAAACCAAAGTATTAATACTAGAAAACTGACTATAGTACTGAGGCTACCAGAGCAGGGAAGGGTGAGAGGCATGACAAAGTAGGGAGGAAGCACAATGGATTATAGTGGAGGACTATGGTGGAGGATAATGGATGTTTTTGTAGTGGGTTTGGTATGTTAACAACACCTAAAGGGGGAGAACCTATACTTCTAAAACATAAACAGTGATGTAAACTAATGCAATTTGAATTAAAAAAATATTTCCAAAGAGGTGGAAACTCAAAAATAAATAAATAAACAATGCAGTTATCATTAATGAATAAAAATGGCTGAAAGATTAAAAAAAAAGACCAATCCCATTAATACTAAACCCTCATCTTCAACCCAATAATAGCAGTACCCCAGGTGTCAATGCTGTCTCCCCTCATCACCTGTTATAGTCTCACTGAGGCACAGGTATGTTATGTGACTTGCAGGTCTTGTCAGTAATGAATGTCTATTTTTCAATGTTTCTTGATGGTTATTGCTGCAGGTAATCTTGGAAACACAGTAAGAAACAAAATGTCTAGTACAGTTATGAAAAGGGAAATGCCTATAAGAAACTTACCTGGGCTCTGGTGAGTACTCCCAGGAAATTTGGAGCCATTGGTATTATTAACATTAGTCTGACAGTGCTACAAAACAACAAACTAACTGAGAACAAAATATGAGTAAGAAAAGTCTTTCAATAAATGATACTGGGAAAACTAGAAGCTACATAAAAAAGAATGAGACCAGACCACTATTCCCCTACCACAAGCAAAAAGTTAACTAACAGTGGATTAAACACTTGGATATATGACTGTAACTTTAAATTACATAGAAGAAAAGCTCTTTGAAATCAGCCTTACTGATTTATGGACTAGTCTCAAATGGCAATGGGGATAAAGCTAAAATAAATAAATGGAACTACATCAAACTAAAATGCTACACAGTCAGTCACCATCATTGAAACATGAAGACAACCTGCTGAAATGGATGAGAGTTCTGCAAGTCATTTATGAGACAAGGAATTAATCCCCCAAAATATATAAACAACTCAGACAACTTGTTTACACAAAACCAACATCATGATTTAAAAAAACGGGCAGAATATATTTTCACATCATATACCACACAGGAGGCTAAAATCCAAGATCCTCAACAAACTTCTCAAGTCAAAAACAAGAAAACAAATAATCAAAAAAATAGTCACATCTCCAAAGAAGACATACAGATGTCCAACAACCACATTAAAAAATGCCCATTATCACATTAATTATCAGGAAAATGCAAAGGAAAACCATAATGAGATATCATCTCACACTATGATAGAGGCCTGTATCAAAAAGACCAAAAACAGGTATTGGTGAGGGAATGGAGGAAAAGAAATCCACATATACTGTGGGAATGGAGACTGGTCCATGCCCTATGGAAAACAGTATGGGAGTTTAAAACAAAATAAAAATTAATCTATTACATGATCCAGCAATACCACTACTATCTATCCAAAGAATATAAAAGCACTATTTGAAGGAATTATATGCACTCCTAAGTTCATTGTAGCACTATTTACAATAGGAAATCTATGGAAACAAGCTAAGTACACAACGCAGTGAGTAGATTAAAAAAAGATGTGGCATATGTATGTAACAAAATAATATTTAGCTATTTTAAAAAAGCTGAAATCTAGCCATTTGTGCCAACATGTATAAAACCAAAGGGCATTATGTTAAGCAAAATAAGTCAGAGGGAGAAATAAAAAAAAAAGATATTACTCATATGTTAAATATAAAGAAACAAAACAAACTCTACAAATCAGGCTGAAGAACTGAGGCTACCAGAAGGGGAGGTTGGTGGCTGGTGAGCAAAGCAGGGAGTGGGGCCAAAAGATTATGGTAGAGTATTATAGTTTGTTTGGTGGTGGGTGTGGTGTGTAACATACATTTGAAGAAGTGTTAATTTATACCTTTGAATAATATAGTTTTTTAATCAACATTCCTGAATAAAATATTATAAAATTTTAACAAAAGAAAAATTTAAATGGGTGGAAAATCTGGGTAGACATTCACCGAAAAAGATGTACAGATGACCAGACACATGAAAGAATGTTATTAATTGCTAGTGAGGATATGTAGAAAAGAGGGATACACTGAAAAGAGGGATACCCTCATACACTGTTGGTGGGGATGTAAACCCTTAGAGCTGCTATGGATAATAGCATGGTAGTTCTTTAAAAAATTGAAAATGAAACTACCATATGATTCAGCAATTGCACTTCTGGATATTTATCTGAATAAAAAAATTGAACAGATATGTACACCCCTATATCCATTGAAGTATTTACAAGAGCCAACAATAGATGATTGTATAATTTGTGGCATACATCCAAAATGCAATACAACTCCACTATAAAATATTAAAATGATATCTTGTCATGTCCACCAACTTAGATCTTTAGGATAATAATGTTTAGTGAAATAAGTCAGAAAGTGAAAAATAAATACTGTATAATTTCATTCTTATTTGTAAGACAAAGAATCAAAGTAAATTAGCAATCAAAACAAAATAAGCCCTTAGAAAACATAATTGCTGTTTCTGGAGAGAACCAGACAGTGGGTTGGGTGGAAGAGGTGGAAGGGGTTGATTGGATGGTGATAAATGGAAGTTAGACCTTTGGTGGTGTATGTTGTGTGCTATATAGAGATGTACAAAGCTGTATATCTGAAACTTACACAATTTTGTAAGTCAATGTTTTCTCAAAATACAACATAAGAAATCAACAAGTCAGTTAAGAAATGACAAGCAAGCATATGTTTTAGTCAGTTCAAGCTGCTGTAACAAAAAAACTATGGAGCAGGTAGCTTAAGAACAAACATTTCTTGGGCCTCCCCTGAGGGCACAGGCAGTTGAGCTCAGTGCTGTGAAGCTGTCTGCAGCCTCTGCAGCACGGGTTCGACTATAAAGATGTCAGCTGTCTGTCGGCATGCAAGAATCCCACACTGCACAGCAGACCTCTCCTGTTTCACCCACTGCTCCCCTCAGCAGTGTATTTCAGTAAATCTGCCTGTTCTGCTCCCCACTCTGTCTCTGGTGAATCATCTCACCCTCCCGCACATCTGGCTTGTGCCCCAGTTCTTGTATGCATGAATAAATAAATATTGTTTTAAAAAAGAACAAACATTTCTCACAATTATAGAAGATGAAAAATCCAAGATTAAGTTGCCAACTGATCCCTCATCTAGTGAAGGCCTACTCACTACATTCTCACATGGAATGGAGGAGGGGAGAGAAGAGGGCTAGGAAGGTAGGGGGAGACAGAGAGAAAGAGAGAGAGAATGAATCATTTTGTGTATCTTCTTATGGGTGTACCAGTCCCATTCATGAGGGTACCACCTTCAAAAACTAATTATATCCTAAAGGCTTCACCCAAAATATCATCACATTGGGCACTAGGGCTTCAACATGTGAATTTTTAGGGGACATGATCATCAGTCCATAGCACTTTGTCCTTGAAACTCATGTTTTCTCACATGCAAAATATGTTCATTCTATCCCAACACCCCTAAATCTAAATTCACTACAGCTTGAAATCTAAAATTTAAAGTCCAAAGTCTAATCTAAATTAGATATTGAGACAGATGCTGTTTAGCTAGGCAGAGTGGAGGCCCATGGAGAATGAAAGTGGCAAAAGAAAATTATAGAACAACCGAGATTTATAGGCCCTATGTCTGTGAGCAGGAGACCTATCTGTCAGTAGGAGACAGCCAAAAAGTATTTGATAAGAAGAGGGGCAGGAAGGAGGGGGTGATGACCCTGCATATTGGGCTGTGAGATTTAATCTCTAGCAAATTCCCCATGCTTCTAGCTGCCTGTGTGTTAATCTCTGGCAACTTACCTCCCAATCTGTTTATTCAGTAGATAGAGGCCCCTTAGCGAGGTATATAAAGTACAAAAGATGTTACATATGGGTGTTTCAGGGGCACCAATTCTAGTGTCAATATAGGGAGCTTTGTGCTTCTGTATTGCTAAATAAACTCTCTAAAACTCACTCCTCACAGTTCATGTCCTCAATTTTCATGACAAGAGACAAGAACTCGCCAACATCTGCAACAATGTGACTGAGGGTCAAAGTATGGTTCATCCTGAGGCAAAATTTCTCTCCAGCTCTGAACCTGTGAAACCAAACAAGTTTTATGCTTCCAAAATACAACACTAGTCAAGATATAGCATAGATATTCCTATTTCAGAAGGAAAGAAAAAAAGATGTAAGAAGTGACAGATCACCAAAAAGTCACAAACTTAATAAATTATATCTTAAGGCATGAGAATATTTCTCTTTGCTTCAATGCTCTGACTTCCACATCCACTGGACAATGTCACCCCATAGGTATCACTCACACTAAAGCTCTCTGCTGGGTGGGAGGCATCTATAACTTGATTCTCCTAGGTAGGGGTCATGCACCCGGGGCACTGTCAGATAAGGGCCTTCCTCCCATAGCTTTGGTTGGCGACCATGTGACCTGTTGAAACCACAGCAGTGACCTTGATGATTTCTGAATCACCTTCAGAGTCATTCTTCCTTTGTCTTGAAAAATAGTGGGTATGTTAGGGGGAAAGGATGTCCTGAGCTAATTCCATACAGGCTTTGTGGACTCCACTCCCACTCCTTACCAAAGTCATCAATACACTGGAAATGGCAAATTCCATCCTCACCAAAGGGAGGGTTGCTGGGGCCTAAGGGTGGAGTTAAGCTGCCAGGTTTGGTATAAAACCAGACATGTGGGCCTTGGTTCTCTCTCTTGGCCTCATGGTTCTTGGCTCTTCACCAGCTCTCAGTATGCCATTGGGATTCCAGGTTGGCAGAACATGTAGGACACATTCATGAGTTTATCTCCCTCTTTTTTCTCCCTGAGTTATTCATTTCTTCATTTTCCCTTTCTATTGTAAATAAACCTTTTATTAACCTTTTGTGTGTGCCTGCAGTTGAGTATTAATAAATCCCTTTCAAGTGTGCAGGTGAGGACCCACAGTCAGGCAACCTGTTTTATATTGGGGTTGTCCTGTAACAGGTAGCCTTAGCTGACAAGATCTATTGTCTGGTACTGTATGGTCTGAGAAGTCTGACAGCCTTTGTTTAATTCACTCTTTCAGAAAGTTCAAGAAGGCAGTGACCCTGCTGGGCTGAAATAGTATGCTTGATCTCTTCAGAACACGCTTTTTCATTTTGGTAATATGGACAGGCTGAGAAATTTTGCTTAAAGATTCATTCTTAAAATCATTTTTCTCTTCTTATATTTTATTTTAAGCAGTCAGGAGAAACAAGTCTCCTTTTAACACTTTGTTTAGACATCTCCTCAGCTAAATATCCAATTTCATCATTTACACATTCTACCATCCACAACATATTAGAATATAAACAAAATTCAGCCAGGTTATTTGCTACTTTATAAGAAAATTAGCCTTTCCTTCATTGTCCAATAACATGTCTGGTACCTCATCATATGACTTTTACTATTCATTTTTGTATCAACAACTTATACGTGATCATCTATGTACTCACTAAGAAGGTAGAAGCTTTCTGTCCAGTTATCTGTTCTTTCTGAGATCTCATCAGAATTGTCTTTAACATTCCCTCCATGGAAATATTGGTCTTTTTTAACATGCATCTCAAAATTCTTCTAGCCTCTACTCATTTTTTTGTTCAATTGCTGCATGCACATATTTAGATATTTATTACAGGAGCCCCATGCTTTTCTTTATCAATTTCTGTCTTAGTCAGTTTGTACTACTATAACAAAAATAGCTTAGACTGAGTGGCTTAAACAACACAATTTTTTTCTCATTATTCTGGTCACTGGAAAGTTCAATATCAAGGTAACTAGAGATCTTGTGTCCAGTAAAGACTCACTTCTAGATTGTAGTATGCCCCATTATTATCATACGAAAGAGAGAGAGAGAAGAGAGGAAGTTAGTGCTTGTGTCTTGCTATAAGACACTAATCCCATCATGGAGGCACCATTCTCATGATCTAATTATTTCTCAAAGACCCTCAAACACGATTACATTGGGAATGCAATGTAAGGAATGCAAAATAAGCCATAATGAGATAACACAACACACCTATTTGGTTGGTGAAAATTAAAAAGATTGACCAAACCAAGTGTTAGTGAGTGTGCAAACTGGAAATCTTACATATTGTTTGTGGAAATGTAAATGGTACAACCAATTAAGAAAACAGCTTAGCAGTTTCTTAAAATGTTAAACATAATCTACAAAGATCCAGTCATTCCATTTCTAGGGCTATATCAACAAAACAAAATATATTTATATAATGACTTGTGCATTAATATTCATATCATTTTTATTTTTAATAGCAAAGAACCAGAGATAACTTAAATTCCCATCAGCAGATGAGTTGATTCCCATCAACACAATGAAATAGCATTCAGCAATTAAAAGGAATGAACTACTGTTGCACTCTATGGCATGGATGAATTTCAAATACATTATGCAATGTAAAAAGTGTCAGACTCCAAACGGCTGCAAACTTTGTGATTCTATTTATATATAACTAGAAAGTACAAACTAATCCATAGTTACCAAAACTTGACAAGTGTTTCCTAGGGAATTCACAGGCTGTGGAGCAGTATACATGTTTAGAAGTGAGGCAAGGACTATAAATAAGCATAAGGAAATCTTTGGAGTGGGGGATATAATCACTGCCTTGATAGTGTAGAGGGTTGCATGATAACATGACAGCTCAGTCAGAGAACTAACTTTACATGTGTATACAAAATTTATGTATGTAAAAAAAAAAAAAGACTTGAACCATAGCTAATCTGTGTCTTTGAAAAATACCTTTTGATGTATTTGGAACATAAGAGGATGGAAAGCATGTAAGGAGTTGCTCAAATGCTATCTCCCAAAAGCCTCCCTACTTTCTGTGAAAGGCTGTCATGAAATCTTTTCATTATATCCTGTGTTCCAATAAGGTATCAGACTTTTGTTGTACTCCCTTGGAATAGAGCTGCAAACAACAAAACAAATTCACTGCAGTCTAGATTTGACTCCTCAGTAATGGGGCATCCCACAATGCTCATTACAATCATCTGTTCCTTTTTGTTTGGTGTCATCATTTTTAGTGAGTGAACATAGGCCATGGGAAATTAGTACATTTGACTAATTCAAATGTACTATTTTTGTATATTGTCAATCAACTGTCCAAAACTAAAAATGTTTCACTGTATCTTTACCAGTTGAATCAACAGACCTTGTCTTTGACTAGGACTTGGGCTTACATTGTCTTGTGTGTTCTTGATATTTAATAATGGTGATTGCTTCACAGGAGTATGCAAATGTCAAAGTTTTTCAAATTGCAAATTTTAAATATGTGCAGTTTACTGCTTGCCAATTATATTTAAAGTTGGGAAGAAGCCTACGATGTCCCTGCCCACCACTTCTATCTTACATCATATTGGAGATATTAATCCATCCAATAAGATAAGTAAAATAAAAATAAGACATAGTGATTAGAAATAAAGGTACAAAACTTCATACTCAGATTACACAATTGCAAAGAATATACAAAAATAGAAGTAATGACGGTTTCATTAAAGTCACAAGATACAAAAACATAAAAAAATTGAATATAATTTTATATTTCCACAGACTAGCAGCAAACCTTCAAAAATTAGATATAAAATAAAGTACTGAATAGAATAGTATAAAAATCCATGAAAGAATTAGTTATAAAATTCACAAAATTTGTGCGAGATCTGTACATTGAAAATTACAAAACAATGCTGAAAACAATCAAAGAGACCTACATAAACAAAGAGATATGCCATTGTCATAGATTGAAATCCTCAATATTGTTAAGGGGTCAATTTTCTCTAAAACTGTAATATATTAAAAGATTCCTCCCCGGGCCTCCCCGGTGGCGCAGCGGTAGAGCGCTGGGTTGCGAAGCTGCCCGCGGCCTCTGCGGTGCCTGTTCAATCCCCGGCTGCTCCCCGGCCACCGGAGGAGGGTCCCACATGGCGCGCAGACCTCTCCTGCCGCCCGCTGCTCCCCTCAGCAGTGTACTTCGGTCCTTCTGCCTGCTCTGCTCCCCGCTCTGGCTCTGGTGAATTCTCTCACCCTCCCGCGCTTCTGACTGTACCCAGTGCATGTATAAACAAAAACAAACAAGCAAACAAATAAAGAAAGAAAAACATGCCTCTAAAAAAAAAAAAAAAAAAAAGATTCCTCCCCAAAGCAAAGAAAGTGAAGGGAAAAATAAACAGCTGGGATTACATCAAACTAAAACGGTTCTGTACAGTAGCCACATCAAGGAGAAACCCTACTGATTGGGGAAAAAATTTTTGCACTCTATACAAATGATAAGGGACTTATCACAAAGATATACAAAGAACTCGCACGACTCAACAAAAACAAAGTAGACAATTCAGTCAAAAAATGGGCAGAAGAGCTTAAAAGACACTTCTCCAAAGACGAAATGCAAATGGCCAACAGGTACATGAGAAAATGTTCAACATCCCTTATAATCAGGAAAATGCACATCAAAACCACAAGAGAGATTCTACTTTACACCAGTGAGAATGGTACATTTAAAAAAAAAATCTGCAGGGGAGGGAGAGGGATCAAAATGAGGGTGGGAAGAGCACAAGGGACTATGGTGATAGAGCATGGATGAATTGGTGGTGGAAAAATCTATGGGGACTACACCTGAAAAAAGAAAGCAAACATTGTACAAAAACGAACAATGGGGCCTCTCTGGTGGCACAAAGGGTTAAGACACAACCTATGAAGCTATCCACAGCCACTGCTGCATGAGTTCCAACCCCAGCCAGCGAGCTAGACATAGCTCAGCAGACCTCTCCTGACTTGCCTGCTGCTACCCTCAGCAGTGTGTTTCAATCTGCCTGTTCTGTTCCCCACTCTGTCTCTGATGAATCCTCTCACCCCCTTCCGTGCACCTCTGGCCTGCACCCCAGTTCTTGTATGCATAAATAAATCTTTAAAAAATGAACAATGAGAGCCTCCCCTGGTGGCACAGTGGTTGAGTGCTGGGCTGTGAAGCTGCCCGCAGCCTCTGCAGTGCAGGTTCAATTCCTTGCCGCAGGCGAGGGTCCCACATGGCGCTACAGACCTCTCCTGCCATTCCCACTGCTCCCCTTAGCAGTGTATTTTGTAGGTCTGCCTGTTCTGTTCCCTGCTCTGGCTCTGGTGAATTCTCTCACCCTCCTGCACTTCTGACTATACCCAGTGCTTGTATAAATAAATAAATAAATAAATAAATAAATAAATAAATAAATCTTTTTTAAAAAAAGAAAAATGATTTAAAATCTATATAAATAAATAAATTATTTAAAAAAACTGGCAACAACAAATGTTGACAAGGATGTGGAGAATAAAGGAACTCTATTACACTGCTGGTGGAAATGCAAACTAGTCTAATAACCATGGAAAGCTGTGTGGAGATTCCTCAAACTACTGAAAATGGAGCCACCATATGACCCAACAATTCCACTCCTAGGAATCTTCCCAAAGGACACAGAAACATTAATTGAAAAGGATACCTGCACCTCTACGTTTATTGCAACATTATTTACAATAGGTAAGATATGGTACCAACACAAATGCCCAAAAACAGATGACTGGATCAAGAAGCTGTGGTATATATACACAATGGAATTGTACTCAGGAATGAAAAAAAAAAAAAAAAGAAAAAAAACTCTAGCCATTTGCAACAACATGGAGGGAGCTGGAAGAGATTATGCTCAGTGAAATCAGCCAGAAAGAAAAAGAAAAATATTGTATGGTTTCACTTATAGGAGGAATATAGGGGAACCAAAGAAGGAATCAGGGGGGAAATAATAATACGTAAGTAAATAAATTAAAAAAAAAATAGCAGGCAACTACAAATCAGATACATTCTGAAGGGGAAGGGGAGGGAGAGGGATCAAAACAGGGGAGGGAAGAGCACAAGAGACTATGGTGATGGTTCATGGGTGAATTGGTGGGGGAAATTTTACAGGGACTACACCTAAGAGGAAAAAGCAAACATTGTACCAAAATGAACAGTGATGTAATATATATATATATATATATATATATATATATATTTACAATTTTGTTCATGCATTTAAAACAATTCCAATCAAAATATCAGCAGAACTACTTATATAAATCCCAATATTAATTCTAAAATCACTATGTAAAAAGAAAAAGGCTGGGCCTCCTCGGTGGTGCAGCGGGTTTAGCGCAGTGCTATGAAGCTGTCCGCAGCCTCTGCAGCGCAGGTTTGATTCCTGGCCAGCTAGGGAGATCCCCACATGGTGTGGCGGACCTCTCCTGTCTCGCCCGCTGCTCCCCTCAGCAGTGTGTTTCGGTTGCCTGCCTGTTCTGCTCCCTGCTCTGTCTCTGGTGAATTCTCTCATGCCGCTCCCCCCTGCCCAGCACCTCTGGCATGTACCCCAGCTCTTGTGTAAAAATATATAAATCTAAAAAAAAAGAAAAAGGCTAACATAGTCAAAACAATTTATAAAAGAATAGAAATGCTAGAGAATTCACACTACATGATATCAAATCTTAATATAAACATATAGTAATCAATACAGTGCAGTATTGTTATAGGCATAGACACATAGAATGATGAAACAAAATATAGAACAAATGCATACACATGTCATCTATTGAGATTTGACAGCAGGCATTTCAATGAATAAAGAATTGTATTTTCATGAGTGTTGGAAAAATTCAAAATCCACATGTCCAAATGAACCCCAATCATACCTCATATTGTAAAGAAAAATTAACCCTAAATAAGTCATAAATCATAACTAAATATAAAACCTATAACTAAAATTCACATGAAAAATAAGGGAAAATCTTAATAACTTTGTATAGAGCAAAAATTTCTTACATGTAGGAATAAAATATACTATAAAATAAAAATAAGATAAATTAAACTTCATCAAAATAAAATTAAATTGTATGTTCTTTGAAAAGCCCTGATTGTAAAATTAAATGAGACAAACCAAAGAATGGGAGAAAATACTTGGAAAACACATTTTTGATAGGGAATCTGTGTGTCAATTGTCCGTCAAGTTACCCTGAGGTTTGATGATTCACTAGGAGGACTCATAGTACTCTGCATATAGTTGTACTCTATCTTTGAGTTATTACAGTGATATGACATAGAACAAGTGAGCCACCAAAAAAGGCACCTGTGACAGGTTCAAGCTTCCAAAAGTTATATCCCAACAAAGTAACATTTAATTTCTGTAGTAACAAGTTGTTTCATGGGTGAAATGTTGTCTTCCACTTAAACTCACTTGAAACTTTGTGCCCACTTTAGAGATTTTGGGGGGAGGGAGTGAGGAATAACTGGACATATAGGGTCTTATTCCTAATGTGTACCATTGTCCTGGTCTCTCAGAAGAAAACAGGTAGGTGTTCTGCATAAATCATACTGTTTGTACAGTTTATGCACAGTGAGTCATTCATATAAGGAAATGGTGAAAATGCTCCTCAAATTACAAGTTGTCAGATACTGATCAAGGGCCAAATTTACAAGTGAGTTTTTTTTTTTTTTAAGATAGCAGTCTCAGATTTTCTGTGTCAATCATTTTCTATACAATTTGTACATAGACTATACAAAGAAAATTTTAAAACTCAATAGTATGAAAGCAACCAGTCTAGTACAAATTGGGGGTAAGATTTGAACAGATATGTTACCAACGAAGATTTAACAATGTAAATAAGTACATGAAAATGCTCAAAATCATTAGTCACATCTCCAAAGAAGACATACAGATAACCAACAGGTATATGAAAAGATACTCATCATCTCTTATTATTAGAAAGATGCAAATCAAAACAAAAATGAGATATCCTGTATGCCAATGAAAATGGCTATGATGCAAAACAAAGGAAATAACAAGTGTTAGGCTGTAAAGAGAAGGGAGCCCTTGTACATGCTTGATGCACTGCAACTATTATAGAAATCAGTGTAGAGATTCCTACAAAATAGAAATACCATATTGGTATTTCTACAGAAACCTCTCCATTTCCAGGCAATAGGGGCCCCCTCAAGATCTGACCCCATCTCCTCTTTTGGCTGCTAGTCTATTAATTAGGGTTAAGCCATGCTGGGATTGATAAAAGTGAAAAGATATTACACCCTAAGGAGCAGCAAGGATTAGCTAAACATACACTGGCAAGAGCCATAAAATTAAGATTTAATGATGTTGAGCATCTTTTTGTGGACTTTTTTTTTGTAATCTGTATATCCTTTTCAATTAAATGTCTGATCATGTGCTTTACCCATTATCTAATTAGACATTTTTTTAACTATTGCATTTATTGAGTTCCTTGTATATCACTATGGCCTCCTGCTTAGTAGATCATTTTATCACTAAAGTTCTTCTTTTCTTTGTTTTCTTTGCTCTGAAGTTTACTTTATCTGAAATTAATGAAATTACTTTCACAATTTTTGGATTAGTTTTTGCATGGTGCATCAATTCCCAACCTTTTAATGTCAACCTGCATATGTTGTTATATATGAAGTGAATCTCTTGTTGACAGCATATTATTATGTCATTTTCTTTTAATCAAGCTTGTCATCTGTCTTTTAAATGATTTATTTAGGGCATTTATATTTAAAGTAAATGCTGATATGTCAGGACTTAAGTACATCATTTTACTATTTGTTTCCTGTTTGATTACTTGGCCTCCCATTCCTCTTTTCTTCCTTTGGGGATATTTTGATATTAAGGGTCATTTTATCTTGATTTATTTGTAGACCTTTAGAGTACATCATTCTATATAATATCTTTAGTGGTTGATCTAGATACATATATAATTTTTCAGAGTTACTGCCATCAACATTTTTCCACTTCAAGTGAAAATAGATGCCTAAGAAATATAAAAACCATATGATAATATCCATAGATGTTGAGAAAGCATTTGATAAAGTACAACACCCATTTATGATAAAGGCCCTTGAAATTCTCGGGATATAAGGAACATAACTCAACATCATAAAGGCCATACATGACAAGCCCACAGCCAATATCATTCTCAATGGTGAAAAGCTGAAAGCATTCCCATTAAGATCTGGAACAAGACAAGGATATCCACTCTCACCACTGCTTTTCAAGATAATACTGGAAGTCCTAACCAGAGCAATTAGACAAGAGAAAGACATACAAGCAATACAAATAAGAAAAGAAGAAGTCAAACTATCGCTATTGGTGGATGATATGATAATATACATAGAGAACCTCAAAAACTCCACAGAAAAACTTATTAAACTCATCAATCAGTTTAGTAAAGTGGCAGGATACAAAATCTACACACAAACTTCAGCAGCCTTCCTATACACAAACAATAAATCTGAAGAAGAAGAAATCAAGAAAACCATTCCTTTTATTATTGAAACAAAAACAAATCAAATACTTGGGAATAAATCTAACAAAAGAAGTAAAGGACCTATACAAAGAAAACTATGAAACACTGTTAAAAGAAATAGAAGTAGACACAAAGAAATGGAAAGACATCCCCTGTTCATGGATCGGAAGAATTAACATTATCAAAATGGCCATCCTACTAAAAGCAATTTACAGATTCAATGTTCAATGATATTCCAATTAAAATTTCAATGTCTTTATTCAAAGAAATAGAAAAAATATTGATGAAATTCATATGGAGCCACCAAAACCCCGAATAGCCAAAACCCTCCAAAAAAAAAAAAGAAGAAGGGAATGGAGTAGAGGCATCACTATTCCAGATTTCAAACTATACTACAAAGATATAATAATCAAAACTGAATGGTATTGGGACAAGAACAGAAACATAGACCAATGGATCCAAATAGAAAACCCTGAAATAAACCCACAGATTAATGATCAACTAATCTTTGACAAAGGAGCAAAGAACATGCACTGGAGCAAAGAAAGTTTGTTCAGTAAATGGTGCTGGGAAAAATGGGTTGAGACATGATAAAGAATGAAACTTGACTACTACCTCACACCATGCACAAAAACCAAATCAAAATGGATTAAAGAACTAGATATAAGACCCAAAACCATAAACTATATAGAAGGAAATATAGGCGAAACACTACATGACATGCACCTCAAAGACATCTTTACAGACACATCACCCATAGCAGTAATAGTGAAGGCAAATATAAACAGCTGGGACTACATCAACTTAAAGAGCTTCTGCACAGCAAAAGAGACAATAGCCAAAACACAGAGAAACCCTGGGTCTCCCCGGTTGCACAGCAGTTGAGTGCTGGGTTGCGAAGCTGCCCTCCCATCCTCTGCAGCACCAGTTTGATCCCCAGCCACCTGGCGAGGGTCCCACATGGTGCACAGAACTGTCCTGCCGCCCACTGCTCTCCTCAGCAGTGTACTTCATTGGTCTGCTGTTCTGCTCTCCGTTCTGGCTTTGGTGAATTCTCTCACCCTCTCGTGCTTCTGACTGTACCCAGTGCTTGTATAAATAAATAAATCTTAAAAAAAAACAAAAAAAAAAAACAAAGAAAAACCCCACTGACTGGGAGAAAATTTTTGCACACGACAGTAATGATGAAGAGCTGATCACAAAAATCTACAAAGAGCTGATGAGACTCAACAAAAATAAATAAAATAATCCAGTCAAAAAATGGGCAGAAGAGATAAAAAGAAACTTCTCCAAACAGGAAATGCAAATGGCCAACAGACATATGAAAAAATGTTCAACATCACTTGCCATCAGGGAAAGGCAAATCAAAACTACAATGAGATACCATCTTACATAGTGAGAATGGCACATATTTTAAAAACTAGCAACAAATGTTGGCAAGGATGTGGAGAAAAAGTAACTCTCCTGCACTGCTGGCGGTAGTGCAAACTGGACTAACCACTATACAAAGCTGTGTGGAGATTACTCAACCTGCTAAAGCTGGAGCTTCTATATGATCCAGCAATTCCACTCCTAGGTATTTACCCAAAGGACACAGAAACATTAATTCCAAAGGGCACCTGCACCCCTATGTTTACAGCAGCACTATTTACAATAGCTAAGCTTTGGAAACAACCCAATTTCCCAAAAATACATGACTATCAAGAAGATGTGGTACATATACACAATAAAATATTACTCAGCAATTAAAAAAGATAAACACATGCAATTTGCAGCAACATGGATGGAGCTGGAAGGGATCATGCTGAGCAAAATAAGCCAGAAAGACAAAGAAAAATACTGTGTGGTCTCACTCATAGAAGGAATCTAGAAAACCTAAATAAGGGACAAGGAAAAAGAATAACTGTAAGAAAGAAAAAAAATCAAAATCAACAAACAACTATTAACCAGAGACACACTATGGGGGGAGTGGGGAAAGGAGAGGTTGAGGCCAAAATAAGTGGTTGCAATTGTATGGGAATTATAAAAATAAAAAAGAAACAAAAAAGAAAAAAAAGTTTAACAAGGAAAAAAAATAAAATATGAAGACTTACTTCATTTAGCTTCCCCACTTTTTAAATGTAATTTTTTTAAGTAATTCCTCCATACACTTAGAGCACCATACCAAATCAAATGCTTTGATTTTTATTTCAATAACCAAGTATGAATAAAGAAAATTATGAGGCTATTATGTTGTATTAATATTTATGTTTATGCATCCTGATGTCTTTTCTTTCTAAAGTCCGAAGCTTTAATCATTTTAATTTTTTAGTTGATTAATTTACTCTCTTACATCATTGCACATTTTTGCAAAGTAATTTGTTTCCTTACACTCTTAGGTGTATTTCCCATAGTTCTCCCACCACCATAGCACCAAGTAACCATCACCATAGTCCCCTGTGCTCTTCCCTCCGCTGTTTAAACCCCCTCCATCCTTCTTCCATGAAGTATGCCTCGGATCTATGTTCAGATTGCAAGTTTTTTTTCTGACCTTTTGTATGGTTTCTCAATATTCCACATATAAGTGAGACCATCCAATATTTATTTTCCTTCAGACTTATTGTGCTTTGCATAATCCCTTCTAGCACCATCCATCTTGTTGCAAATAGCATGAGTTTATCTTTTTGATTGCCATGTAGTATTCCAATGTGTATACATACCATATATTTTTAATCCATTCATCTCTTTGGGGATGTTTAGGTTGTTTCCATATCTTGACTATTGTAAATAGTACAGCAACAAACATAGGAGTGCATGTTTCCTTTTGAATTAGTGTTTTGGGGGGTAGAATCGTAGGAGTAGAACTGCTGAATCACATGGTAGATCCATTTTTAGCATTTCTAGGGTCCTTCACAAAGCTTTCCATAGTGGCTGAATAAGTATGCCTTCCCTCCAGCAGTCTGGGAAGCTTCCCTTTTCTCAACACCTTCACCAGCAATTGTTGTTGCTCTTTTCTTTCTTCTTTTTTTTTTGTTTATTTGTTTTCTTTTAATTAATACTTTATTTTATATAATTCTTACATAATTTTTCATTTTTGCACAATGTATGCATTTTCATTTTGGTTATATTCCCCATATAATTCCCATCACCCTTACTTTGGCCCTGATCCCTCCACTTCTCCCCCCATCCTGTTAGTTTGTATCTAGTTTATAGTTGCTTGTTGATTTTTACTTCATTATAATTAGTCTTTTTCCTGGTCCGTTATTTAGGTTTTCTAAATTCATGCTATGAGTGAGATCATCCAGTATTTATTTTTCCTCGCCAACATCCGTTGTTGCTAGTTTTTGTAATATGTGCCATTCTCACTGGTGTAAGTTGGTATCTCATTGTAGTTTTGATTTCCATTTCCCTGATTACAAGTGATGTTGAACATTTTTTCATATGCATGTTAGCCATTTGCATTTCCTCTTCAGAGAAGTTTCTTTTTATGTCTTCTGCCCATTTTTTGACTGTATTATATACTTCGTTTTGTTGCGTTTCATCAGCTCTTTGTAGATTTTTGTGATCAGCCCTTTATCATTAGTGTTGTGTGCAAAAATTTTCTCCCAGTCAGTGGGGTTTCTCTTTGATTTTGTTATTGTCTCTTTTGCTGTGCAGAAGCTCATTAATTTGATGTACTACCAACTGTTTATCTCTGCCTTCACTATCATTGCTTTGGCGATGTGTCTGTAAAGATGTCTTTGAGGTGCATGTCATGTAGTCTTTCCATATATTTCCTTCTCTATATTTTGTCTTTTCAGGTCTTATGTCTAGTTCTTTAATCCATTTTGAGTTGGTTTTTGTGCACGTTGTGAGGTAGTAGTCAAGTTTCATTCTTGTTCGTGTCTCAACCAAGTTTTCCCAACACCATTGAATGAACAAATTTTCTTTGCTCCAGTGCATATTCTTTGCTCCTTTGTCAAAGATTAGTTTCCTGTAAATCTGTGAGTTTAATTCTGTTTTTTATTTTCAGTTCCATTGGTCTGTGTGTCTGTTCTTATTCCAATACCATGCAGTTTTGATTATTATGGCTTTGTAGTATAGTTTGAAATCTTGGAATATGGGGCCTCCAGTCACCCCATTTTTTTCAATGCTATTCCAACAAAAATTTCAATGTTATTCTTCAAAGAAATAGAACAATTATTGATGAAATTCATATGGAATCACCAAAAAACCCTGAATAGCTGAAGCTCTACTGGAAAAAAAAAAAAAAGAAGGGAAAGGATGAATCACTCTCCCAGACTTCAAACTATACTACATAGCCATAATCATCAAAACTGCATGGGATTGGAACAAGAACAGATAAACAGACCAATGGAATTTAATAGAAAACCCAGAAATAAACCCACAGATTTATGGTCAACTAATATTTGAAAAAGGAGAAATGAATATGCATTGGAGCAAAGAAAGTTTGTTCAATAAATGGTGCTGGGAAAAATGGGTCGCTACATGCAAAAAAATGAAGCTTGACTACTACCTAACACCATGCACAAAACCCAAATTAAAATAGATGAAAGAACTAGACATAAGACCTGAAACCATAAAATACATAGAAGGAAATATAGGCGAAACACTACATGATATGCACATCAAAGACATCTGTACAGACACATCACCCAAAGCAGTGATAGTGAAGGCAATGACAAACAGCTGGGACTACATCAAATTAAAGAGCTTCTGCACAGCAAAAAAGACAATAACAAAAACAAAGAGAAATCCCACCGACTGGGAGAACATTTTTGCACACAAAACTAATGATAAAGGACTGATCACAAATATCTACAAAGAGCTGATGAGACTCAACAAAAACAAAGAAAATAATCCAGTCAAAAAATGGGCAGAAAAGGGGCTCCCCGCTGGCACTGTGGTTGAACATTGGGTTGTGAAGCTGCCTGAAGCCTCCATGGCACTGGTTCGATCCCCAGCTGCTCCCTGGCCACCGGAGTCGGGTTCCGCATGGCATGCAGACCTCTCCTGCCACTCGCTACTCCCCTCAGGAGTGTATTTCAGTCCATCTGCCTTCTCTTCTCCCTGCTCTGGCTCTGGTGAATTTTCCCATCCCTCCCGCACTTCTCACTGTACCCAAAACTTGTATAAATAAATAAATAAATCTTAGGAAAAAAAAATCCCCTAGACTAAAAAAAGATAAAGAAAGAGGAATCCATCCCTCTCATTAAAAAAAAAAAAAGGCAGAAAAGCTAAAAAGAAACTTCTCTGAAGAGGAAATGCAAATGGCCAACAGGTGTATGAAATAATGTTCAACATCACTTGTAATCAGGGAAATGCAAATCAAAACTACAATGAGATACCGCCTCACATCAGTGAGAATGCACACATTACAAAAACTAGCAACAACAAATGTTGTCGAGGTTGTGGAGAAAAAGGAACTCTCCTGCACTGTTGGTGGAAGTGCAAACTGGTCCAGCCACTATGGAGAGCTGTGTGGAGATTTCTGGACCTACTAAACATAGAGCTTCCATATGATCCAGCAATTCCACTCCTAGGTATCTACCCAAAGGACACAGAAACATCATTTCCAAAGAACACCTGCACCCCTATGTTTATAGCAGCACTGTTTACAATATCTAAGCTTTGGAAACAACCCAAATGCCCAAAAATAGATGACTGGATCAAGAAGATGTGGTACATGTACACCATGGAATATTACTCAGCATTCAAAAAAGATAAACACATGCAATTTGCAGCATCATGGATGGAGCTGGAAGGGATCATGCTCAGTGAAATAAGCTAGAAAGTAAAAGAAAAATACCAGATGGTCCCACTCATAGCAGGAATCTAGAAAACTTATATAAGGGACCAGGAAAAAGAATAACTGTAAGAAAGAAAATATCAAAATCAACAAAAAAACTATGAACCAGAGATACTCTATGGGGGTTGGGGGGCGGGGAATGGAGGGATTGTGGTCAAAATAAGGGGGTTGTAATTGTATGGGGAATATAAATATAAAATTTAAATTAAAAAAAAAAGGAATAGCATTTACTCTTTAAATTGCTTTTGGTAGGATGGCCATTTTGATAATGTTAATTCTGCCAATCCATGAGCAGGGGATTTTTTTCCATTACTTTGTTTCTTCTATCTCTTTTAACAGTGTTTTATTGTTTTCTTTGTATATTAATTTAAAATGAATGAATGACTTGGATGTACGTTCCGAAACTATGAAATTCATGGAAGAAAACATGAACAAAACACTCTACAACATTAGCTTCATGGATGTCTTTGGTGACTCTGAAAATATTGGAAGATTTCGCTCATATGTGGAATACAAAAATATAAAACAGAGAATAGAACAAAGTAAACCAAAATAAACCCTACAACTCTGACTGTAGAATGGAGCCTATCAGAAGAGGAGGTGGAAAGGTGGAGAGCAAAATTTGGAGGGAGAACAATGAACTATGGTGGCATATTAGGTGCCTTCTTTGTGGGTGTGGTATGGTAACACACATCTCAATTAGTGTGAACCTATACCCATAAATCATATACAGTGTTGTTAACCAACAATATCTCAATAAAATAGTATAATTTAAAAATTTTTAAACAGAGAGACATACTTTTTATTTATACAGTCACATTTCTACTTCTGAATATTTCTGAATACCATATCCTCCAATACCATTTAAAGACTCATATACCTCATTTCTCTTTTTCCTTTCTCCCCCCCCCCCAATTTTTCTCTATTTGGGAAGCAATATCACTTAATAATTATGAGTATAGTCTATATAATCAGAACTTGAATGTCCAAATTTTGACACTATTACTTATTTCTGCAATCCTAGAAATCTCTCTCTCTTTCTCTCTCTGTCTCTCTCTGTCTCTGTCTCTCTCTGTCTCTTTGTCTCTCTCTCTCTCTCTCATTGTCATAAAGATTAAATGAAACAACATGTACTCAGTACTTAACAGATATTCTGATACTGAACAAGTATGAGAGAGAGAGAGAGAGGGAGAGAGAGAGAGAGAGAACAAGAGAGAGAGAATGAGGGAGTATCCTACCTACATTTATTATTCCACTCCATTCAAAGCTGTATTTCTTCAAAGTCTATTTATAGTCTTATCTCCTATGCATATCTCAAATGAATGAAAGCTGGTTTTCCTCCCATCATTCCACTAAAAATGTCCTTTCTGTTCATCAATTGCCTCCCAGTTTTCAAATGAAATAATTACTTTTCAGATTTTATGCTGCTAAACTTCTCTATGGTAATAGATACTGTATTCTGTTCCTATTACTTGAAACTCATTAAGATAAAATCTTCTAATTTCAGTTTTAGTTGTGAGATAATTTCTTTTCATATTTCTTCATGGGATCATCTTCCCCTTGCATCCTAAATGTTTATATTTTATTTTGTTTTGTCTTTAGTTCCTTTCTCGTCAAACTTTGAAACCTTTCTATAGGAGATCTAAACATACATACATCTTCCAATCCCATCTCTACACTGACAACTCTCAGAAATAGTTTTTCCGCCTTATCTTCTTTCAGTCCTAGGTTCAAACATCTTATTTTCACTAGAGAACTGTACCTGAGGAATGATGGATGAGATCTAAGATTTTATCATTCAAGTCCCCAAAAATCTCTTAGTGTTTTAGTCAATATTGGCTGGATAACCTGTGAATAAATAACATGTATTTTTCACCATTCTCACAGTTCTGGAGGCTGGGAATTTATGATAATGGTGCTAACATATTCAATGTCTGAGAAGGGACTTCTAAGACTACCATATTTTCACTACATTCTCATTTGGCACAAAGAGTGAGCTAGTTTCCTGGGTTCTGTTTTATAAGGGTGCTAATTCTAATAATGAAGGCAGAATCTAATAATTACTTAATCACCTCCCACAAGCTCCACATCCCAAACACCTGGGGGGAGTTAGGGTTTCAACATATGAATATTGTGGGAACACAGATATCCATACATTAGCACTTAGTAAAAACTTTTGTTTTCTCTATCAAACTATTTTGGCCATTCTTATATTTTACTTAGTTTCACATCATATATTTGCTCATTTTATATCTTCCCAGACTGCTCTCCCACTGCCTATTGCAGCTACTTGATCAAACAAGATCAAACTAGTATTTGTCAAACTTTAATGTTTGTGCTAATCATCTACAGGCATTATTATAATGCAGATTCAAGAAATCTAGGGTTGGACCTAAGAATCTGCATTTCTAACCAGCTGCCAAGTGATGCTAATGCCGCTAATCAGTGGACTACATTTTGAGTAGTATTAGTCATCCTAGCAAATAATCTGTGAAGGTGAATTATGTTTTGTTTGCTACTGTACTTCACTACCTGATATATAGTAATTGCCAAAAAAATTGTCAAATGAATGAATTAAATAAATCATGGCTTTACTGAATACATGTTTCAAGACTTACCACTTCCTTAAAAGAAATTATACTCTGACTTGACCTAGAAAAATCAGATATTCATTCTTATTTTTTGCTTCACTCATGCATTACTTATTTATATTTATGTTAATGACAACAATGTTTTTTTAATATTATTAAATAATTCTTTTTAAAAAAAGATTTATTTATTTTATTTTTATAAGCACTGGGTACAGTTAGAAGCACAGGAGGGTGAGAGAATTCACCAGAGCCAGAGTGGGGAGCAGAGCAGGCAGAAGGACCGAAGCACACTGCTGAGGGGAGCAGTGGGCGGCAGGAGAGGTCTGCGCGCCTTGTGGGACCCTCCTCTGGTGGCCAGGGAGCAGCCGGGCATCGAACCAGCGCTGCAGAGGCTGCGGGCAGCTTAGCAACCCAGTGCTCAACGGCTGCGCCACCGGGGAGGCCCCAACAATGATTTTTGATAAGACATTTTATCATCACTAGTATTGTTAACATAATAGTTACACACAATATCAAGGGCATAAAGATGTGTTTTCAACATGGTTTTCCTCACTAACTCACTAATGAGTGATGTTGTAGTGGTTTAGGATTTTCTTTCTGTGTTTCTTTGGTTCTACAACAAATAGGCTAAAAGAATTTCAAGGAAAAATGAGCCAAGTACAAAAATTCACAAAAGAGATCATATAAATGACATTTGAAAATTATGAAATCTTTAATAATTAAACACATCATCAGTGGATGTGTAAACTCAGACAATATTTTTGGAAAGCAGTGAGACATATAAACTTTTTTATATTTTTTATATCCTTGTTCATTTTTAAAAAATATTTGCTTCCCCACCCTCTCAGGTGTAGTCCCCATAGAATATCCTTCACCAGTGCACTTGTGAACCATCATCACAGTCCCCTGTGCTCCTCTCTCCTTTCCTTCCTCTGATACCTCTCCCTCCTCCTTCCCTGCAGGATGTCTCTGATTTATAAATCTGTTTTGTTTGGTAGTGGTTTGTATTGTTATTATTTTTACACTGATGTCTTAATTGGTTCCCCTATATTCCTCCTACAAGTGAAACCATCCAAGATTTTTCTTTTTCCTTCTGACTTATTTCACTGAGCATAATTCCTTCTAGCTCCATCCACATTGCTGTGAATGGCATGAGTTTATCTTTTTTGATTGCTGAGAAATATTCCATTGTGTAAATATATCACATCTTCTTGATCCAGTCATCTATTTTTAGGAATTTGGGTTGCTTCCAGATTTTACCTATTATAAATAGTGCTGAAATAAAAATAGGGGTACAGGTGTTGTTGCTAGTTTTTTTGATATGTGCCATTCTTAGTGGTGTAAAGTGATATCTCAATGTGTTTTGGATTTGCATTTCCCTGAGTATAAGAAATGTTCAACATTTTTTCATATGCCGGTTGGCCATTTGCATTTCCTTTTTGGAGAAATGTCTTTTAAGTTATTCTGCCCATTTCTTGCATTGTTTACTTTGTTTTTGTTGAGTCCTGTGAGATCTTTTATTATCTTTCTGATCAGTCCCTTTTCAGTTGTATGGAGTGCAAATATTTTTTCCCAATCAGGGGGGTGTCTCTTTATTTTGGTTAATGTCTCTTCTGCTGTACAGAAGATTTTTAGTTTGATGTAATCCCAGGTATTTATTTTTTCCCTGACTTTCTTTGCTTTGGGTGATGAGTCTTAAAGATGTTACAGAGATGTATGTTTTGTAGTGCTTTACCTATATTTTCTTCTATATATTTTATGGTTTCAGATCTTATGTCCAATTCTTTTATCCATATTGAGTTTATTTTTGCATGGTGAGAGGTACTGGTCTAGTTCATTCTTTTCTATGTGGTGGTACAGTTTTTCCTGTACCATTTATTGAATAAACTGTCTGTGTTCCATTGCATATTATTTTCTCCTTTGTCAAAGATTAGTTGTTCCTATCAGTGTGGCTTTATTTCTGGGTGCTATTCAGTTCCATTGGTCTGTGTGTCTGTTTTTGTTCCAGTACCATGCTGTTTTAATTATTATGACTATGTAGTTTAGCTTGAAGTTTGGAAGTATGATACCTCCATTCCCCTTTGCTTTCATCAGTAGGGGGTTGGCTATTTGTGTTTTTTTGTGTTTCCATATGAATTTCATCAGTATTTGTTCTATTTCTTTGAAGAATGTCATTGAGGCTTTAATTGGAATAGCACTGAATTTGTATATTGCTTTTGGGAGGATGGCCATTTTAATAATGTTCATTCTTGCAATCCATGAGCAGGGGATGATCTTTCCATTTTTGTGTGTCTTCTTCCATTTCTTTTAACATTATTTTATAATTTTCTTTGTATAGGTCTTTAGCATTTTTTGTTAGCTTTATACCCAAATATTTGATATCTTTTTTTTTTGGTTCATTTATAAAAGAGATGGTTTTCTTTTTCTTTTTTTTTTTTTCTTTATGATTTCCTTATCCATGCACACAAAAGCTCGACAATGCCAGAGGTACAGGGGGAGAGAGGATCTACCAGAGACAGAGAGGGGAACAGAACAGGCAGACCAACAAAATACACAGCTGAGGGGAGCAATGAGCAGTGAGGGGAGCAGGGAAGCAGTGAGCGACAGGAGAGGTCTGTTGCAATATACGGGCCACCCCAGTGGCTGGGATCAAATTCATGCTACAGTGGCAGCGAAAAACCTCCCAGCACTGATGATTAACCCCCTGTGCCACAAGGGAGGACCTGGGATGGTTTTCTTGATTTTTTTTTCCTCATATCATTGTTTGTGTATAGGATTATTGCATGTTGATTTTGTATCCTGCAACTTTGCTAAACTGGTTGATTATATTGAGTATTTTTTTCTGTGGAGTTTTTAGGGTTCTCTATGTATATTATCATATCATCTGCAAATAGTGATAGTTTTAATTTTTTCCCTGTTTGGATTCCTTCTATGTCTTTCTCCTTTCTTATTTCTCTGACTAGGGCCTCCAGTATTATATTGAAGAGCAGTGGTGAGAGAGGACCTCCTTATCTTGTTCCTGATCTTAGAGGAAAGGCCTTCAGCTTTTTGCCATTGAGAATAATATTGGTGGTGGGTTTGTCATATGTGGCTCTTATAATGTTAAGGTATGTTCCTTCTATTCTGAGAATTGCAGAGGACATCATCATAAATGGATGTTAGACTTTGTCGAATGTTTTCTCAGCAACTATTAATATATGATCACATGGTTTTTATTTTTCTTTTTGTTGATGTGTTGGATTACACTGATGGATTTTTGTATGTTGAACCATCCTTGTGCCCCTGGGATAAATCTCAGTTGATCATGGTGTATGATCCCTTTGATGCATTGTTGGATTGTGTTGGAAAGGATTTTGTTGAGGATTTTTGCATCAGTGTTCATTAGGGAGATTGGCCTGTAAATTTCTTTTTATTGTGTTCTCTTCTTTGGGCTGGGATTTAGTGTAATGTTGGCTTCGTAGAAGTTATTTGGTAGTACAACTTCTTTTTCAATGTTTTGAAAAAGTTTGTGTAGGATAGGCACTAATTCACTGATGAACATTTGGTAGAATTCATTTGTGTAGCTGTCTGGGCTTGGGCTTTTATTTTGAAGGAGTGTTTTGATAACTACATTAATTCCAATGCTTGTAACTGGTCTGTTTAGGTGTTCTATTTCTTCTTTATCTAGATTTGGATGATTATATCATTATAGGAATTTGTCCATCTCTTCTAGATTGTTGAATTTATTTGCATATAGGTGTTCATATTAATCTCTGATTATTCTTCTGATTTCTACTGAGTCTGTTGTGATTTCTCCTCTTTCAATTATAACCTATTTATATGTGTTTTCTCCCATTTTTTCATTGTGAGCCTGGCTAGAGGTCTGTCTATATTATTTATTTTTTTCAAAGAACAAACTTTTAGTTTCATTGATCTTTTGGTCTTTTGGATTTTTTTTTAAACAAGTGGATTTTTTTTTAAGATTTATTTATTTATACAAACACTGGGTACAGTCAGAAGCACAGGAGGGTGAAAGAATTCACCAGAGCCAGAGCAGGGAACAGAACAGGCAGACTAACAAAATACACTGCTGAGGGTAACAGTGGGCACGGCAGGAGAGGTCTGTCACGCCATGTGGGACCATCGCCAGTGGCCGGGGATTGAACCAGCACTGCAGAGGCTGCAGGCAGCTTTGCAGCCCAGCACTCAACCACTGTGCCACCAGAGGAGGCCCAATTGTTTTTTTTTTTTTAATTTCTATTTCATTTATTTCTGCTTTGTTATCATTTCCTTCTACTGGTTTTAGAGTCTTTGTTGTTCTTTATCTAGTTCTTTGAGATCTGAGATTAGGTTGTTTCTTTGAGTTCCTTCTTGTTTCTTGATGTGAGCCTGTATTGCTATACATTTTCCTCTTATTACTGCTTTTGTTGCATCCCATACATTCTGGAAATTGGTGTCCTACCTGTCATTCAGCTCAGAGTATTTTTTAATTTCTTCTTTGATATCCTCATTGATCCAATGGTCTTCCAGTAGTGTGGATTTCAATCTCCATGAAGTGGTAGGATTCCTTGTTTTCTTTTCATGTTTTATTTCTAGTTTGATATCTTTATGATCACAGAAGATAGTTTGAATGATTTTTTTTTTCTTCATGCATCGGTTGATGTTTGTCTTGGGGCCCAGTATGAGAATGATTCTGGAGAATGATCCATGAGCCCTTAAGAAAAATGTGTACTTGGATTTTTTTTGGGTGCAGTGGCCTATAGATGTCTGTTAAGTCCATGAGTTCTGTCTTTATTTAGGGCTCTAGTGTCTTTATTTTTTTTGTCTTTTTGATCTGTCCATTGGTGAGAGTGTGGTGTTGATGTCTCCCACTATATATGTATTTTCTTCAATGTCTTTTATCAGAACTGATAATAATTGTCTAGTATATTTTGGTGCTCCTTCATTTGGTGAGTATATGTTGATGAGTGTTATATCTTCCTGATGTATTATCCCCTTGATAGTGTTCATCTAGAGACATATAAACTTAAATCTACCCTTTAGAATCTACCCTAAAGACACATACAGGGCCTCCCCTGGTGGTGCAGGCAGTTGAGGGCTGTGCAGTGAAGCTGTCCACAGCCTCTGCAGCACCGTTTCGATGCCGGCCGGTGAGGGTCCCACATGGCACAACAGACATCTCCTGTCACGCCCACTGCTCCCCTCAGCAGTGTATTTTGTCAGTCTGCCTGTTCTGTTCCCCGCTCTGTCTCTGATGAATTCTCTCACCCCCCCACCCCCACACATCTGGCCTTTACCCCGGTTCTTGTATAAAATAAATATAAAATCTTTAAAAAAAAGAATAAACATACAAAATGCAAATATTTATGCCATAAATCGTTTATCACAACTTTATTTATAATAGCAAAATAAAACATGACTGCCTAAATGGCTAATAGGGAAATGCTTAAGTAAACCATAGTGTTGCTGCAGGGGGCCTTGCTGTCCTAGCCAGGTAAGACACTGGCAAGCAGCTAAGAAAAAGGCCTCTCACCATGGGGACAAAGACTTTTAAAGAGCCTCACACCATGGGACTGAAGATTAAACATCCCTTTTGTTTTTTATTCTTGGTCATAAAAAGAAAAAAAACTTCATGGAATATACATTGGGCAATAAATTATACGTATAAGAATATTGTAAATACATGGCACAGAAAATTACTTACTTAAAAATTAAACACTGAATGATTTGGCCCACTTGAATATGGGAAATAATTACTGTGCAAGGGCATGTCTGATAAGCAACCCAGAGCTGGTCATAATATTCCTTATATGGAAGTTCCGTAAAGAAGCCTTATAATGAATCATAAAGTTGATTACGCTAGGAGTTTCTAGGTAGAAAAAAGTTCTAATAACTGATTACCAGAAAGCAACCGGTTTTTAGCTGCAGGCCATATAGATAGAGCAGTCTCCTGATATTGTAGCCTTGGCGATAGGGCAGTACCAAGGACTGTTAGCTGACCTAGGTAGTTGTTTAGGCTGAAATAATGAGTCTAAGTTTTAATTATATATTAACTTTTGTTGTTGTTGTTGTTTTAAAGAGGCATGTATTTTCATTTATTTATTTGTTTGTTTGTTTGTCTGTTTATACATGCACTGGGTACAGTCAGAAGCGCAGGAGGGTGAGAGAATTCACCAGAGCCAGAGCAGGGAGCCGAGCAGGCAGAGCAGGGAGCCGAGCAGGCAGAAGGACCGAAGTACACTGCTGAGGGGAGCAGCAGGCGGCAGGAGAGGTCTGTGCGCCATGTGGGACCCTCCTCCAGTGGCCTGGGAGCAGCTGGGGATCAAACTGGTGCCATAGAGGCTGCGGGCAGCTTCGCAACCCAGTGCTCAACCGCTGCGCCACCAGGGAGGCCCAATTATCTATTAACTTTTAAGGTTGCTTCTTTTCTCAAAACATGTAGACACCAAAATGTCTATGGGAAAGTAAAGTACTGATTGTTTTGTTTTGCTTCTATGCATAGGATGATGTAATCACATTGCTTGCCTTAATGTATAAATAAAGACCCGCTGTGACCCTCAGCAGGAGATGCTTTCACCAATACAAGAGTGTTTGTGTCTAGCTCACTCCCCTTCCCTTCAGCCCTTAAAGTTTCACCTAGGCCATCTCATCTTTTCAGGGACACCTGACCTGACATTTTGCTGGAGCAAGTCTCTGTGTTTGTTTGTGTCTGTTTTTGTGTTTTGTTTTGTTTTGTTTTTTGCCTCCGGAGAATCAATTATAACTGGTGCAAAAAAAATCCTAAATTTTAAGATCGAGATCTATAATTGTGGTAAATAAAAACTAATTTGAAACTTAATGACCTTTTATTTTTTACTTTAATGCCTTTTCTAATTGGCATGTCTTTAAAGTATTTTTCTTCCTTGATTAAAAATGTGTGATTGCAATTGTATGGGGTATATAAAAATAAAATTTATTAATTAAAAAAAATGTGTGTGTGTATGTATTTTTTTTTTAGTCATATTTACTTTACCAAGTAAATGCAAGCCATACTGGTTTTGAGCCAATTTAAAAAAAAAAAAAAACTGCAATGTTTACTTAAATGCTTAAGTAAACCATAGTGTATTTATTAAATTAGTTTTTATGTCGTTATTAAAATGATCCCAAATAATTTAATGTCATGAAATATTTAAACAAAAATAATTTCAATGAAAAAATGGAGGATAAAATTGTTAACCAGTATGATCTCAATTAGTGCAGACAACACAGAAAGAAGGAAAGAAATTACCCGAAATGATAACAATGTTTTTCTCAGGAAATGGAGATTTGTTACAGATGATTTATTAATATTTTCTTTATATATTTGAAATTTTATTCTTCTTTTTTATTTTATATATTTCACATAATTCTTCATATTGTACAATTTATGTTTGCCCCGTGAAATTCCCACCACCAATTCACCCATGAACCAACACCATAGTCCCTTGTGCTCTTCCCACTCCCGTTTTGATTCTATTCCCCTTTCCCCCATGTAGAATGTCTCTGGTTTATAGACGTCTATTGATTGTTATAATTGTTATAATTGTTATAATTTATTTTTCCTGATTCCTTATTTGGATCCTCTACATTGCTCCTATGAGTGAAACAATTCAATAATTTTTTTATTTTTCTTTCTGGCTAATTTTACTGAGCATGATCCCTCCCAGCTCCATCCATGTTGCTGCAAATGGCATGAGTTTATCTTTTCTGATTGTTGAGTAATATTCCATTGTGTATAAGTACCACATCTTGATCCAGTCTTCTATTTTTGGACATTTGGGTAGTCTTCTATTTTTGGACATTTGGACTAGCATTTGGGTAGATTCATAAAAGTGGAATTGCTGGATCCTATGGAAGCTACATTTGAGTCATTTTGAGGAACCTCCACACAGTTTTCCATAGTGGATGGACCAGTTTGCATTCCCCCCAGAAGTGCAGGAGATTTCCTTTTTCTCCACATCCTCGCCAACAATAGTTTTTGCTATTTTTTTTATAAGTGCAGTTCTACTAGTGTCAGATATTATTTCATTGTGGCTTTGATTTTCATTTCCCTGATTACAAGTGATTTTAACATTTTTTCATATGGCTTGTTGGCCAATTGCATTTTGTCTTTGGAGAAATGTCTTTTAGGTTCTTCTGCCCATTTTTTGACTGGGTTGTTTACTTTGTCATTTTTGAGTTTTGTCAGCATTTTGTAGATCTTTGTGATCAGTCCCTTATCATTAGTATCGTGTGCAAAATTGTTCTCCCAATAAGTAGGGAGTCTCTTTGTTTTGATTAATGTCTTTTTTGCTGTGGAGAAGCTCTTTAATTTTATGTAGTCCCAGCTGTTTATCATTTCCTTCACTATGAGTGTTTTGGTTGATGTGTCTTTAAAGATGTTACTGAGGTGTAAGTTATATAGTGTTTTGCCTATATTTTTCTATATATTTTATGGTTTCAGGTCTTATGTCTAGTTCTTTAATCAATTTTGAGTTGATTTTTGTGAATGGTGTTATGTAGAAATCAAGCTTCATTTTTTTGCATGTAGTATCCCAATTTTCCCAGCACCATTTATTGAACAAAATTTCTTTGCTCCATTGCATATTCTTTGTTCCTTTGTTCAAGATTAGTTGTCCATAAATCTGTAGGCTTACTTCTGGGCTTTCTATATGATTGGTCTGTGTGTCTGTTCTTGTTCCAGTGTCATGCAGTTTTGATTATTATGGCTTTGTAGTATAGTTTGAAGTCTGGGATTGAAAACTCTGGCTTCTGTTTCTTTTTTTTTTTTTTGACTCCATATGAATTTCATCAATATTTGTTCCATTTCTTTGAAAAATGTCATTGGAATTTTTATTGGACTAGCATTGGGTTTGTAAATTGCCCTTGGTACAATGAACATTTTGATAACATTAATTCTTCCAATCCACGGGCAGGGTATGTCTTTCCATTTCTTGGTGTCTTACTTTTTAAACAATGTTTTATAGTTTTCTTTGTGTAGGCCCTTAACTTCTTTTGTTAGGTTTATTCCCTAGTATTTGATTTTTGTTGTTTAAATTATAAAAGAGATGGTTTTCTTGATTTCTTCTTCAAATTTATTTTTTGTATATAGGAAAGCTACTGATTTTTGTGTATTGATTTTATATCCTGCTTCTGTACTAAACTGGCTGATTATTTTGATTACTTTATCAGTGGAGTATTTATAATCCCCTATGTATATTATCATATCATGTGCAAATAGTGATAGTTTTACTTCTTTCCCTATTTGGTTTCCTTGTCTTTCTCTTATCTTATTGGTCTGGCTAGGAATCCCAGTATTATATTAAAAAGTGGTGAGAGTGGATATCCTTGTCTTGTTCCCGGTCTTAAGAGAAAGACTTCACCATTGAGGAAGATATTGATTATGGGTTTGTCATATATGGCCTTTATTATGTTAAAGTATGTTTCTTCTATTTTGAGAATTTCTGGGGACTTTATCATAAATGGATTTTGAAATTTATTGAATGCTTTCTTAGTATCAACTGATATCATCATATGGTTTTTATTTTGCTTTTTATTGATGTGATTGATTACATTAATTTATTTCTAGAGGTTAAAAAATTCTTATGTCCCTGTAATAAATTCTACTTGTTCATGAAGAATTATCTTATTGATGCATTGTTGGATTCTTTTGGCTAGGATTTTATCCTGGATTTTTCCATCAGTGTTCATTAGAGAGATTGGCCTGTAGTTTTTTTGTGATGTCTTTGTTGGGTTTTGGTATTATTGTAATGTTGGCTCCATAAAACATGTTTGGTATTATCCCTTCTTTCTCAATTTTTTTTGAATAGCATTCTATTCATTAGCAAATGTAGCACAAATGGATTTGTTATGCATGCATGAAACATGAGTTCTTCCAGAGAAAACTGTGACATTGGCTGTATGTGAACTGCTTTGTCTTGATTTGCAGTTCTCAATATTTTGAAGGAGTTTGCATAGGATAGGCCCTAGTTTGTTTTTACACATTTGGTAGATTTCATTTTTTAAACCCATGTGGACCTGGTCTTTTGTTTGGGGGGAGGGTTTTGATTAGTTTTGATTTCACTTCATTAATTGGTTTGTTTAGGTGTTTTTTTTTTTTTTTAATCTAGCTTTGGATGATGGTAAAGTTTTAGGAATTTATTCATCTGTTCTAGATTGTTGATGCTGTTTGCATATACCAGTTCATAGTAGTCTCTGATTATTCTTTAGATTTCTTCTGTGTCTGTTTTGATGTCTCCTCTTTCATTTATGATCCTATTTATATGTGTTTTCTCCCATTATTTCTTATTGAGCCTGGCTAGAGGCTTATTTTTATTGTTTTTTTTTTTTTTTTTTTTGAAGAACCGACTTTTGGTTTCATTGGTCTTTTGGATTGTTTTTGTAACTTAAATTTCATTTATTTCTGTTTTGATTTTTATTATTTCCTTTCTTCTACTGGCTTTTTGGTATTTTTGTTGTTCTTTTTCCAGTTATTTAAGGTGGGAGATTAGGTTGTTCCTTTGATGTATTTCTTGATTCTTGATGGGAACCTGTATTGCTATATATTTTCCTTAGTGTCCATGCTTATTTTCTGTCTTGTTGATCTATCCATTGTTGAGAGTGGTGTGTTGTAGTCTACTACATAGACATATTTTCTCTAATGTCTGTTTTCAGAGATGAAAATACTTGCCTGATATATTTTGTTGCTCTTTCATTTGGTGAGTATATGTTAATAAGTGTTTTGTCTTCTTGATGTATTGTCACTTTAATCATAATGTAGTACTGTCTATGTCTCTTTATTTTATTTTATTTTATTTTTTTAGTTTGAAGTTATTTTATCTGTATAAGTATAGATGTTACTGTCCTTTTTTTTTTTTTTTGGTCCATTTGCTTGTGGGATTGTTTTCCATCCCTTTACTTTAATTCTATTTTTATCTTTTGTAGTTAAATGTGTTTCCTGAAGACAGCAAAAGCTTGGGTTCTGTTTTTTAATCTAGCCTGTGACTCTGTGTCTTTTTATAGATGAGTTTATTCCATTTACATTTAGAGTTAATATTAACATGTTGGTGTCATATTTGCCATTTTGTTTGGGTTCTTGGGAGCTTTAATCGTATGTGTCTTGCTGAGATTTTTCCTTTCATTGTTGAAGTTCAGTGTTCTTCTCACTTCTTGTATGTCTATTTTCCTCTCCTTCTTCACACTTGTGAAGTTCTCTTTGATTGTTTCCATGAATATTTTCTCTGTTCCTAGGTCACTCTCCTTTCCTTCTGGGATTCCTATTACTCTCATATTTCCTTTCCTCATGGAGTCAGATAGTTCTTAAAGTGTTTCTTCATTCTTTTTCCTTTGTACTTCTCTCTTGTTTTCTGTTTTGGTTCTTTTTATTTCTGTATCTTGGAGAGTACTTATTTGTTCTTTATTTCATCTATTCTGCTTTCATTGCTTTTCCCAGAGTTTCTAGTTCCTCCATTAATCTTTAAATATCCTGTGTTTGTTTAATTTCCCTCTTTAGGGACACAATTTCATTATTCTGATCATTGATGATTTTTTCATATCATTCTTTTCCTTTTCATCTTCTTTTAGTTTTTTACTAATGGCAATTTTAAATTCTCTATCTGGCAGGCTGAGAAGTTCTTCCTAGTCATTGTTGTGGGTTAGGGTGGTTGGTTTTATATTTGTGGTGTGTTTCTCTCCTAAGGGCTTGCTTGGTTGCTTGTGTTTTTTCTTCTGCCTGATGTTTGTTTTCTAATTTGTCCTATGCACTGGGACACCGTGCTACTTGTTTTGGCGGGCATCTCTTTGGATTGCTCCTTCTGGGATGGTGGGAACTGGTGGCAAGACGTAGTTCAGCTCTGTTATGCTAAACCTCCACAAGGGTAATGATATTGTGGGTATGTTGGTGGGTGCTGTCTCTGAGTATCCCCTCCCTCAGTATGTACTCTGTTTTACAAGGGGATCTTGGGGCCCCTGGTTTCGTTTGCGGAGTCATTCCTCTCTCAGTTCCCAAAGGGAATTTTGGGTCCCTGTCTTCCAACAATGGCACAGAGGCTGTGCTTTCCTTGTTTGGTGCCTGCAGTTCACTTTGCTAGCGGATCCTGTGCCCCAGTTCCACTCAGTACCAAAGCACAGGCAGGTGGGTGCCAGAGGCCTATAGCAGTGCTGTTCAACTTGCTCTTCCCTACTCAGCCCATTTTTGGGGTCCTCCCTCTGTCTCTGATCCACAGCATGGTTGTGGAGGTCCCTGGCTTTCCCTGATGGTGCAAGGTCCACACTTCACTTCCTGGTGTCAGGGATTTACCTTGATGGCAGACCCATGCCACAGTTCATCTTGGTTCCACAGCTCAGTTGGGTGGGTGTCGGAGACCTGAAGCAGCTTTGCTCAACATACACTTCCTTACTGAGCCTGTTTAGGGTAGCTGTGGGGTCCCCTCTATATGTTTGAAAGTTTCTACAATAAATATACATTTCCTTCAATGTTTAAAGTATTATAAAGATAACATTGGTTTGCTACACATTATATGATTTAGAAATATAGGATCCCACCTCTTCAGGTATGTTAACCACACCTACCACCAAGGCACCTATAGTCCTCCACCAGTCCATTTTTTCCCCTTGCTCCTTTCTTGTCCACTTTCACTTTTCCCCTCTGGTAGCCTGAGATTTAGAGTCACATGCCTAGGGTTTCTTTTACATTTGGTGCTGCCTGACTCTTTATTTTGTTTCTTTATATTCATATATGTGAAACCATTTGGTATTTGACTCTCTCTTTTGCCTTTTAGCTTATATAGCTAAGCATAATTTTCCTTCAATTCCATCCATTATAGCAAATCAAAACAGTTCATCTTTTTCAGCTATATACATCTATATGGCTATAAAAGATGAAATGTTGCCATATACATATACACATATACATGTATATAACATGCAGATTGCATTTTCATTATATTATTGAGGCAATATTGATTTACAACACTATATATAATTTAAGGGACTAGGGTCACATTTCCTTAGATGTATGTCACTGCACCACATCCACTACCAAAGCACTATACAACCTCTTAATACGTTAATATGCCCTTGGGCGCTGAGGTTATTTCCATACTTTGACCAATGTAAATAGTGCTGTTATGAACACATAATAGTAAAACTCCCAAGAATTCAAGACAAAGAAAAACTAGTGAAGCTGACAAGATGGAGAAACAGATAACTTACAAAGGAACATCAGTTAGACTAATGTTGGATCTTTCTTAAGAAACAGTGGGAATTTCATGGGGAAACCATACATTGTACAAAAATGATCATACATTGTACAAAAATGAAGGATGATGTAATAAAAATATATAAAAATAAATAAAAAATAATAAAGACACTGAGTTTAATGACATCAAAAAAAAAAGAAATAGTAATCTCAAGAAGACAATGGGATGACATATTTAAAATATTCTTTTTTTTTTGCAACCATGTAAGCTTCTATATTTATTTGTTTCTGAAAAGCTTTCATTGTTACATTGATTAAATAGAACAGTAAGTATTGTTTCATAATGATCTGTGAATCTTTTGGTCAAGTATCTAAAACCTTTTAATATTTTTGAGAAACTTGCCAAAATCAAATTCTAAATGAAATCCTTTTGATGTTAAACTAACAGAATTTCCAAAGACTCTGAAACTCCTCAGAAGGTAAGTTCTCTCTCCTTATAAAAAAGTAATGGTTAAAATAATTAGGCTTATTTGATATGTTAAATTACACGGGAAACATTTGATAAAATAAGAAACATTATTGTCTTCTTTATATGGTATATTTAAATGCACATGTATTCCAGAAATTGTATGAATTTCCTAGAAGTCTGATAGATCCTGGTATAATGCTATTGCAGTAATTTTTTTTTTATAAATTTATATTCCCCATACAATTGCAGCCCCCCCATTCTGACCCCAATCCCTCCCCTCCCGCCCCCACCCCCCTAAAAGTGTCTCTGGTTCATAGTTTTTTGTTGATTTTGATTTTCACTTTCTTATAGTTATTCATTTTCCTGGTCCCTTATTTAAGTTTTCTAGATTCCTGCTATGAGTGAGACCATCCGGTATTTTTCTTTTTCTTTTTGGCTTATTTCGCTGAGCATGATCCCTTCCAGCGCCATCCATGTTGCTGCAAATTGCATGTGTTTATCTTTTTTGAATGCTGAGTAAAATTCCATGGTATATATGTACCACATCTTCTTGATCCAGTCATCTATTTTTGGGCATTTGGGTTGTTTCCAAAGCTTAGATATTGTAAACAGTGCTGCTATAAACATAGGGGTGCAGGTGTTCTTTGGAATTGATGTTTCTGTGTCCTTTGGGTAAATACCTAGGAGTGGAATTGCTGGATCATACGGAAGCTCTATGTTTAGTAGGTCCAGAAATCTCCACACAGCTTTCCACAGTAGTTGGACCAGTTTGCACTCCCACCAACAGTGCAGAAGAGTTCCTTTTTCTCCACACCCTCACCAGCATTTGTTGTTGCTAGTTTTTTTAATATGTGCCATTCTCACTGGTGTAAGATGGTATCTCATGGTAGTTTTGATTTGCATTTCCCTGATGGCAAGTGATGTTGAACATTTTTTCATATGCCTGTTGGCCATTTGCATTTCCTCTTCAGAGAAGTTTCTTTTTAGCTCTTCTGCCCATTTTTTGACTGGATTATTTTCTTTGTTGTTGTTGAGTCACAATCAATGCCTGCCAAGAGTATTCTATCCTACAAATCTCTCCTTCCAGTATGAAAGAAAAAAAAATGACCTTCTCAGACAAAGGCAATCTTATGGAGTTTGTATCCACCAAAACCTCCTCCAAGAAATATTATAAGAAGATTTAGGATCTAAGCCATAGGGAGGAATAAATGAAAACAATTGAACAAGGAATTAAATTGCACCACAAAGCTAGGAACAAAATGGCAGTGATGCACATTAACATGTCAATAGTTACTTCAATGGTTAATGGTCTGAACTCACTAATAAAAAGACACAGTATGTAGTTGGATTAGGAAAGAGAAGTCAACATTCTGCTGCTTCCAGGAAACACACACAAACACCATGAATAAACACAAGAAAGAAAAGAGATAGAAAACAATCCTACAGTCAAGTGGCACCCAAAGTAAGTCAGGAACAGCCATACTTATATAAGGCAAATTTGATTTCCAGCTTAAAAAAGTAACAATAGACAAGGATAGACAGTATATAATGATCAAGGTAACAATACAACAGGAAGATATAACACTCATCAATAAATACTCACCAAAGGAGGACCAAAATACATCAGTTGCTATCAAACTTAACACTAGAGAAAATACATATGTGCTTGGAGACTTCAATACCCTACTCTTACCAATGGACAAATCAAGAAGACAAAAAATAAGTAAGGCCATATTTGCCTAAACAAAGAACTAGACCACATGGATCACACAGACATTTACAGGGCACTACACCCAAAAAGAGCTGAAAGCACATTTTTCTCAAATGCACAAGGGTCATTCTTCAGGATTCACCATGTACTTGGTCACAAAACAAACATCAAGTAATTCATGAATATAGAAATCATACCAAGTATCTTCTATGACATAAAGATACTGAACTACAAATCAATTATAAAAGGAAAATATACATGGAGACAATAATATACTACTCACTGACCACTGGGTTAATGAGAAAATCAAAGAAGAAATAAAAAAAAACTAGCTTAAAGAAAATGATAATGACAAACTTTTACAATGCATGGAACACACCAAAAGTTGTTCTGTGAGGGAAGTATATAGCAATAAAAGTCCACATTAAGAAACTAGAGTGGATTGGTGGGCGGAGCAACATGGCGGCGAGGAGACGCTGCGAGTAAGATCTCCCATTAAAAAAAGTTAATAGGGAGGAAAAGCGGCAGGTCCCAGTGAGAACTGGGACACGGAAGATAAACGGACGACTCCAGCAAACTGCCCGAAGAAGAAAGTTGCCATAAAAGAGGACGAGAAGGGAGGGAAGCGCAGAACCCTGCTCCCCTCCCCCGCCCACAGAGGCGGCACTCTCCGACCAGCAGAAAGGAGGGAAACAACAAACCAAAACGGCCAACAAGAAAAACGGACGCAGCAAGTGGGACTGTGAGTGGAAAGGAACTATTTCAGCCACCACACCCCGTGAACGGGAGCAGAGGCGAACCCTGCAGGATCCGCCGCGGTGGTGAGCTCCAGGCGCCATTAAAGAGAGCCACGCCCCCCAGGAGGAGACCAGCACCAGCACACAGCCCCGGCCGCCCGGTAAGGTTGCGTGCGGAAAGCGGCGCGGATCCGGACCGGATCGCAGCTGCCCAGGTCCCCGCGCCTGCGACCTAGGCTTGCGGGGAGACGGCGGAGGCCCTCCCTGAGTGGGCAGGAACAAGGCGCCCAGGCAGGGGAGGGGGATTCAAAAGGCGCCATTCCCGCGCCACTGATCTGGGCTACAGCCCGCGTCCTGGAACTGAGGGCTTTGGAACTGAGACCCGGGGCACGAAATTAGGGGGAGACTGCGGAGGCCCTCCCTGAGTGAGCAGGAACAAGGCGCCCAGGCAAGGGAGCTGGATTCAAAAGGCGCCATTCCCGCGCCACTGATCTGGGCTACAGCCCGCGTCCTGGAACTGAGGGCTTTGGAACTGAGACCCGGGGCACGAAATTAGGGGGAGACTGCGGAGGCCCTCCCTGAGTGAGCAGGAACAAGGCGCCCAGGCAAGGGAGCTGGATTCAAAAGGCGCCATTCCCGCGCCACTGATCTGGGCTACAGCCTGCGTCCTGGAACTGAGGGCTTTGGAACTGAGACCCGGGGCACGAAATTAGGGGAAGACTGCGGAGGCCCTCCCTGAGTGAGCAGGAACAAGGTGCCCAGGCAAGGGAGCTGGACTCAAAAGGCGCCATTCCCGCGCCACTGATCTGGGCTACAGCCCGCATCCTGGAACTGAGGGCTTTGGAACTGAGACCCGGGCACGAAATTAGGGGGAGACGGCGGAGGCCCATCCTGAGTGAGCAGGAACAAGGCGCCCAGGCAGGGGAGCAGGATTCAAAAGGCGCCATTCCCGCCCCACTGATCTGGGCTACAGCCCGCGTCCTGGAACTGAGGGCTTTGGAACAGAGACCCGGGGCACGAAATTAGGGGCGTGGGTTCCCCACGACGGTGGGGCACAAGGCAGACACAGCACCCCAAAGCCGTTGAGGTGTACCCTACCATCCCCGCTCTGCTCCCTGTCCCACGGGGTGGAAAATCAGCTCCCCAAGGGCTCTAGGAGAGATCTCTGGCACCACCTAGCGACTTGAAGCCAGCAGAGGCTCCTGAAGGAGCTAGTGGCCAGCTGGGGAGTTTGCCCACACCGGGCCCCTTCCGAACAAGTAGTCTGAGCCCACAGGGAGAGCGAGCACCCACAGCCGGGGCAGACCAGGTGCACAGAAGAGTGTGCCTGAGACCAGACACGCAGGGAGTGTGTCCCACATCACCATTTTAGAACAGGGACATTTCTTCAGTAAAGACTACCTGCAGAAGGCTTCCTCAGGAGCCAGAGGTGAGCGGGGGAAGTTCGCCCACGCCAGACCCCCTCTGGCCTGCAGTCCAAGCCCAGAGGGGAGCAGGAACCCACCGCCGGGGCAGACCAGGCGCACAGGGGAGTGTGTCCCTACATCGGCATTTTAGAACAGGGACCTTTCTCCAGTAAAGACTGCTTGAAACTGACAGATGACTCCTGGAAGAACCAGAGGGGAACAGAGAAGCCCACCCAAGATGCCGGCCAGTCCCAACTACACAGTGTCCCAACGCATACGGCAAATTAGAAAACAGACAGTAGGGAAGAGAAGAACCACACGCAACCTAGCAACTCTCCAGAGAAAAAGCACACCACAAAAAGAAAGCCAGCCCCCAGATTGCAAAGACAATAACTTGGAAGAATTTCTGAGCCTTCCAGAAAGAGAATTTAAAATTGCCGTGATTAAAAAACTAACAGAAGTCATAAAGGAAAACAATGATAAGGGAAAAATAATCAACGATCAGAAGAATGCAATTGAGTCCCTAGAGAGGGAAAACAATGGTCAGAAGAAAGAAATTGAGTCCCTAAAGAGGGAAGTAAAAGAAATGCAGGAGATCAAAGAATTAATGGAAGAACTAAAGAATTCTGGGAAAAGCAATGAAAGCAGAATAGATGAAATGGAAGAACGAATAAGTAATCTTGAAGACATAGAAATAAAAAGAACCAAAACAGAAAAGGAAAGAGAAGTACGAAGGAAAAAGAACGAAGAAAGACTTCGGGAACTATCTGACTCCATGAGGAAAGGAAATATAAGAGTTAAAGGAATACCAGAAGGAGAGGAGAGAGATGTAGGAACAGAGAAAATATTCAAAGAGATAATTGAAGAGAACTTCCCAAATATGAAGAAGGAGCTGAAAATTGATATACAAGAAGCAAGAAGAACACCAAACTTCCACGACGAAAGGAAAAATACAGCAAGACACATAATAGTAAAGCTCCCAAGAATCCAGGACAAGGAAAAAATAATGAAGCTGGCAAGAGGGAAGAAACAGATAACATTCAAAGGAAAACCAATCAGGCTGACATCAGACTTCTCCGAAGAAACACTACGGGCAAGGAGAGAGTGGAGGGACATAGTCAACAGACTCCAAGAAAACAGATGCCAACCAAGAATACTCTATCCCGCAAAGCTCTCCTTCCTCTTTGAAGAAAGAATATGGACCTTTCCAGACAAACAGAAACTCCGGAATTTCATTGCAACTAAACCCCCACTCCAAAAAATACTACAAGGAGTCCTAAAGCCAGAACCTCAGAGGGACGAATAACAATGAAAGAAGGCCAAAAAAAAAAAAAGTTATTAAAAGAATAAATAAATAAAATCAAAGGAAAGACAAACACAATGGCAAATACAGATGTTAACATATCAATAATAACTCTGAATGTAAATGGACTAAACTCTTCAATAAAAAGACACAGAGTTGCAGCCTGGATTAAGAAACAAAACCCAACCTTTTGCTGTCTCCAGGAAACACATTTAGCTACAAAAGATAAAAATAGGCTCAAAGTTAAAGGATGGAAAACAATCCTACAAGCAAATGGACCAAAAAAGAAAGCAGGAACAGCTATACTTATATCAGATAAAACAGATTTCAAACTCAAAAAGATAAAAAGAGACCCCAAGGGTCACTACATTATGATCAAGGGGACAATACTTCAAGAAGAAATAACACTCATTAACATATACTCACCAAACGAAGGAGCACCAAAATATATCAGACAACTGTTGTCCTCTCTGAAAACAGACATCAGAGAAAACACATACGTAGTGGGAGACTTCAACACACCACTATCAACAATGGATAGATCAACAAGACAAAAAATAAGTAAAGAAACTAAAGCTCTAAATAAGGACCTAGAGCAATTGGGCTTAACAGACATCTATAGAACACTAAACCCCAAAAAAACGGAGTACACATTTTTCTCAAGCGCACACGGATCATTCTCCAGGATCGATCACATACTGGGGCACAAGACAAACATCAACAGATACACCAAGATTGAAATCATATCAACCATCTTTTCTGACCATGAAGGCATCAAACTAGAAATAAACCATAAAAAGAAGGCAAGGAACTTTCCTACCTCATGGAGATTAAAAACCACACTACTGGAAGACCATTGGACTAATGAGGAGATCAAAGAAGAAATTAAAAAATTTTTTGAATTGAACGACAAGGAGGACACCAATATCCTAAATGTATGGGATGCAGCAAAAGCAGTAATAAGAGGAAAATATATAGCAATAGAAGCTCACATCAAGAAACAAGAAAGAACGCAAAGAAACAACCTAATCTCGAAGCTCAAAGATCTAGAAAAAGAACAACAAAAAAACCCCAAAACCAGTAGAAGAAAAGAAATAATAAAAACCAAAGCAGAAATAAATGAAATTGAAACTAAAAAAACAATCCAAAAGATCAATGAAACCAAGAGCTGGTTCTTTGAAAAAATCAATAAAATAGACAAACCCCTAGCCAGGCTCACAAAGGAAAAAAGGGAGAAAGCACAAATAAACAGGATCATCAATGAAAGAGGAGAAATCACAACGGACACAGCAGAAATCAAAAGAATAATCAGTAACTACTATGAACAGTTATATGGAAACAAGTTCAACAATCTAGAGGAGATGGACAAATTCCTACAACTCTACAATCACCCAAAGCTAGATAAAGAAGAAATAGAACACCTAAACAGACCAATTACAATTAGCGAAATTGAAATGGTAATCAAAAACCTCCCCAAAAACAAAAGCCCAGGACCTGATGGATTTACAAATGAATTCTACCAAACATTCAGAGACGAATTAGTGCCTATCCTTCACAAACTCTTCCAAAAAATTGAGAAGGAAGGGACAATACCAAACACGTTTTATGAAGCCAACATTACACTAATACCAAAACCGAACAAGGACAACACAAAAAAGGAAAACTACAGGCCAATCTCCCTAATGAACACTGATGCAAAAATCCTCAATAAAATTTTAGCTATCAGAATCCAACAATGTATCCATAAGATAATTCACCACGACCAAGTTGGATTCATTCCAGGGGCACAAGGATGGTTTAACATCCGAAAATCAATCAACGTTATCCAACACATCAACAAAAAGAAATATAAAAACCATATGATAATATCAATAGATGCTGAGAAAGCTTTCGACAAAGTGCAACACCCATTCATGATAAAAGCCCTTGAAATTCTTGGGATACAAGGAACATACTTCAACATCATAAAGGCCATCTATGACAAGCCAACAGCCAGTATCATTCTCAATGGTGAAAAGCTGAAAGCAATTCCATTAAGATCTGGAACAAGACAAGGATGTCCACTCTCACCATTGCTTTTCAATATAATACTGGAAGTCCTAGCCAGGGCAATAAGACAAGAGAAAGACATCCAAGGAATCCAAATAGGAAAAGAAGAAGTCAAACTATCACTATTTGCAGACGATATGATATTATATATAGAGAACCCCAAAAACTCCACAGAAAAGCTAATTCAACTCATCAATCAGTTCAGTAAAGTGGCAGGATACAAAATCAACACGCAAAAGTCAGTAGCCTTCCTATACACAAACAATAAATCTGAAGAAGAAGAAATCAAAAAGACCATCCCTTTTGTTATTGAAACAAAAAAAATCAAATATTTGGGAATAAATCTAACAAAAGAGGTAAAGGACCTATACAAAGAAAACTATAAAACACTGTTAAAAGAAATAGAAGAAGACACAAAGAAATGGAGAGACATCCCCTGCTCATGGATTGGAAGAATAAACATTATTAAAATGGCCATCCTTCCAAAAGCAATATACAGATTCAATGCTATTCCAATCAAAATTTCAATGTCATTCTTCAAAGAAATAGAACAATTATTGATGAAATTCATATGGAATCACAAAAAACCCCGAATAGCCAAAGCTCTCCTGAAAAAAAAAGAAGGGAATGGAGGCATCAGACTCCCAGACTTCAAACTATACTACAAAGCCATAATCATCAAAACTGCATGGTATTGGAACAAGAACAGACATACAGACCAATGGAATCGAATAGAAAATCCAGAAATAAACCCACAGATTTATGGTCAACTAATCTTTGACAAAGGAGCAAAGAATATGCATTGGAGCAAAGAAAGTTTGTTCAATAAATGGTGCTGGGAAAACTGGGTCGCTACATGCAAAAGAATGAAGCTTGACCACCACCTCACACCATACACAAAAATCAACTCAAAATGGATTAAAGAACTAGACATAAGACCTGAAACCATAAAATATATAGAAGGAAATATAGGCGAAACACTACGTGATTTGCACATCAAAGACATCTTTACAGACACATCACCCAAAGCAGTGATAGTGAAGGCAAAGATAAACAGCTGGGACTACATCAAATTAAAGAGCTTTTGCACAGCAAAAGAGACAATAACAAAAACAAAGAGAAACCCCACCAACTGGGAGAACATTTTTGCACCCAACACTAATGATAAAGGACTGATCACAAAAATCTGCAAAGAGCTGATGAGACTCAACAACAACAAAGAAAATAATCCAGTCAAAAAATGGGCAGAAGAGCTTAAAAGAAACTTCTCTGAAGAGGAAATGCAAATGGCCAACAGGCATATGAAAAAATGTTCAACATCACTTGTCATCAGGGAAATGCAAATCAAAACTACCATGAGATACCATCTTACACCAGTGAGAATGGCACATATTAAAAAAACTAGCAACAACAAATGTTGGCGAGGGTGTGGAGCAAAAGGAACTCTTCTGCACTGTTGGTGGGAGTGCAAACTGGTCCAACCACTGTGGAAAGCTGTGTGGAGATTTCTGGACCTACTAGACATAGAGCTTCCATATGATCCAGCAATTCCACTCCTAGGTATTTACCCAAAGGACACAGAAACATCAATTCCAAAGAACACCTGCACCCCTATGTTTATAGCAGCACTGTTTACAATAGCTAAGCTTTGGAAACAACCCAAATGCCCAAAAATAGATGACTGGATCAAGAAGATGTGGTACATATATACCATGGAATATTACTCAGCATTCAAAAAAGATAAACACATGCAATTTGCAGCAACATGGATGGCGCTGGAAGGGATCATGCTCAGCGAAATAAGCCAAAAAGAAAAAGAAAAATACCGGATGGTCTCACTCATAGCAGGAATCTAGAAAACTTAAATAAGGGACCAGGAAAATGAATAACTATAAGATAGTGAAAATCAAAATCAACAAAAAACTATGAACCAGAGACACTTTTAGGGGGGGCGGGAGGGGAGGGATTGGGGTCAGAATGGGGGGGCTGCAATTGTATGGGGAATATAACAATAAAATTTATTTAAAAAAAAAAAAAAAAAAAAAAAAAAAAGAAACTAGAGTGATCTGAGAAACCACCTTGTCTCACATCTCAAAGAACTAGTAAAGGGACCTCCCCAGTGGCACAGTGGGTTGAGCGCAGTGCTGGGAAGCTGTCCACAGCCTCTGCAGTGCAGGTTGAATTCCCAGCCAGCCAGGGAGATACCCACATGGTGCAGCAGACCTCTCCTGTCTCATCCACTGCTCCCCTCAGCAGTGTACTTCAGTCAATCTTCCTGTTCTGTTCCCCCCTCTGTCTCTGGTGAATCCTCTCACCCCCCACACCTCTGGCCTGTACCCCAGTTCTTGTAGGCATAAATAAATATTTAAAAAGTTATGTGCAAACAAGTTCGATAATCTAGATGAAACTGACAGATTCTTAGAATTATAGAATTATACAATCATCTATGACTGAGTGGGGAAGAAATATAAAACCTGAACAAACCAATCACAAGCAAGGAAATTGAAACAGTAATAAAAACTCCCCTTCCCCACACACCAGAAAAACAAAACAAGACAGAAATTCAAGACCAGATGTCTTCAAAAGTAAAGTTTAACAAACAGTCAAAGATGAAATAATACTAAAGGACAGAATGGAAGTATTAGGTTTGTATATAAAAGGAAAGCAAGGAGGGTCTCATCCTTAAGGAAAGAAGGGGAAACAAAAGAAGTGAGACAAATGTGGTCCAGTTTTTCATGTGGTGGTCCAGTTTTCTCAGCACCACTTATTGAACAAACTGTCCTTGTTGCACTGAATATTCTTTGCTCTTTTGCCAAGGATTAATTGTCCATATATGTGTGGCTTTATTTCTAAGCTTTCTATTCAATTTTATTGGTCTGTGTGTCTGTTTTTGTTCATACCATACCATTTTAATTATTATTGGCAGTATAATTTGAATTCTGGAGAGTGATATCTCCCTTCTCCTTCTTTTTAATCAGGAGAGCTTTGGCTATTCAAGGTTTTTTGTAGCTCCATATGAATTTCATCAATTTTGTTCTATTTCTCTGAAGAAAGTAATTCAGATTTTTATCAGAATTGTGTTGAATCTATAGATTGCTTTCAGTAACATTGTCATTTTAATAATGTTCTTTCTTTCAATACATGGGTAGGGTAGGGGATGTCTTTCAATTTCTTTGTGTCATCTTAAATTTATTTTAACAATATTTCATAATTTTCTTTGTATATGTCACTAACCTACTTGGTTAATTCCCAGGTATTTGAGATATATATATATATATATACATATATATATATACATATATATATACACACACATATATATACACACACATATATATATACACATATATATATATTTTGTTTCAACTGTAAATGGGATGGTTTTCTAAGTTTATTCTTCTTCAGAGTGATTTTTTGCATATAGAAATTCTACTGATATTTGCGTTTTGATTTTATATTCTACTATTTACTAAACTGGTTGAGTATTTTAGTTTTTCTGTGGAGTTTTTAGGGTTCAATATGTATATTATCATATTGTCTGCAAATAGTGATACTTTTTCTTTCCCTATTTGAATTCCTTGCATGTCTTTCTCTTGTCTTATTTCTCTAGTTAGGACTTCCAGTATTATATTGAAAAGCAGTGGCGAGAGTGGACACCCTTTTCTTGTTTCTGATCTTAAAGGAAATGCTTTCAGCTTTTCACCATTGAAAATAATATTGGCTGTGGATTTTTCATATATGGCTTTTATAATGTAAGGTATGTTACTTCTTTCCCAAGAATTTTGAATTTTAAGGGCCTTCATCATAAACGGATATTGAAATTTGTCAAATGCTTTTTAGCATCTATTGATATGTTCACATGGTTTTGGTATTAGTGTAGTTGGTTTTATAAAACTTATCTGGTAGTATTGCTTCCTTCTCAATTTTTTGAAAGAGTTTGTATAGGACAGGCACTAATTCATTTCTGAACATTTGGTACAATTCATTTGTGAAGCCATCTGGTCCTGGGATTTTCCTTTTTGGGAAGGTTTTGATTACTGCTTCAATATCACGGCTTTGTTATTGGTCTATTTAGGTGTTATATTTCTTTTTATCAACCTTTGGATGATTATATCCTTCTAGAAATTTCTCATCTCTTCTAGATTGTTGACCTTGTTTGCACATATATGTTCATAGTAATCTGATTCTTCTTTCAATTTCTGCTGAGTCTATTGTAATTTCTCTTCTTTAATTTATGATCCTATTTATTTTTGTTTTCTCCTGTTTTTTCTTCATGCGCATGCTGGAGGTTTATTTTTTTTTATTTTTTTGAAGAACTAACTTTGTTTTTTGTTGATCCTTTAGATTGTTTTTAAAATTTCTATTCCATTTATTTCTGCTTTGATGTTTATTATTTCCTATCTTTTACTGGTTTTGGGGTTTTTGTTATTCTTTTTCTAGTTCATTGATATGGAAGATTAGATTGTTTCTTTGAGTTCTCTCTTGTGTCTTGATGTGAACCTGTATTGCTGTATACTTTCCTCTTACTGCTTTTACTGTTTGCCATACATTCTGGAAAGTTGTGTCCTCATTGTGACGCATCTCATGTTATGTTTTAATATCTTCTTTGATTTCCTCTTTAATCCAATGGTCTTCCATTAGTGTGGGCTTCAATGTCCATGGATTGGGGAGGTTCCTTGTTTTCTTTTCATGGTTTATTTTTAGTTTGATGCTTTTATGATTAAAGAAGATAATTTGTATGATTTTGATCTTTATGTATCTGTTGATGTTTGTCTTGTGGCACAATATATGATCAAATCTGGAGAATGATGCATCTGAACTTGAGAAAAATGTGTACTTGGATTTATTGGGTGCAGTTTCCTATAGATTTAAATTAAGCCCATGAGGTCCACGTTCTTATCTAGGGATACAGTGTCCTTGTTTCATGTTTGTCTCATTGATCTGTCCATTGGTGAGAGTGGAGTGGTGAAGTCTCCTATTATATATGTATTTTCCCTCATGTCTATTTTCAGAGCTGATAATAATTGTCTGATAAATTCTAGTGCCCATTTATTTGGTGAGTATACATTGATGAGTGTTATATCTTCCTGGTGTATTATCTTCTTAATCATAATGTAGTGTCCATCTATGTCTCTTTTTGCCTTTTTTAATTTGAAGTCTATTTCTTTTGCTATAAGTATAGGTGTTCCTGCCTTCTTTTTTGGGCCCATTTGCTTGAAGGATCATTTGCCAACCTTTCACTTTCAGTCTAAGTTTATATTTTGTATTTAAATGTGTTTCCTTGAGTCAGCAAAAGGTTGACTTTTGTTTTTTTAATCCAGGTCACTATTCTGTGTCTTTTTCAATGATGAGTTTAGTCCATTTCCATTTAAGGTTAATATTGAGACATTGGCATCTGCATTTGCCATTTTGATTGTCTTTTGTGACTTTATTCCTTAGCTTACTCAATTCTTCTTATTCATTCCTCTATTGGTTTTGGCTTTAGGACTTCTTGTGGTATTTTTGGAATGGGGTTTATTAGTAATGCATTTCTGTGGATTCTGATTGTCTGAGAAGGTCCTTATTTTTCCTTCAGAGACTAAGGAAAGCTTTGTGGGGTAAGTATTCTTGCTTGGCACTTGTTGACTTGGACTTTGTTGAATATGTCACTCCATTCAGTTTCTGCCTGAAGTTCTTCTTTCGAGAAGTCTGATGTCGGCCTGATTGGTTTTCTTTTTTACGTTATCTGTTTCTTCCCCCTCATCAGCTTCATTATTTTTTTCCTTGTCTAGGGCTCTTGGAAGCTTTACTAGTATGTGTCTTGCTGTAGTTTTCCTTTCATTGTGTGGTAATTTGGTGTTCTCGCTTTTTGTATGTCTATTGTCATCCCCTTCTTCATGCTTGAGAAGTTCTTTTTTATTATCTCCTTGAACCGTTTTTGGTTCCTCACCTCTGGGATTTTTGTAACTCTAAGATTTCCTTTTTACATGGTGTCATATTGTTCTTGAAGTTTTCTTCATTCTTTTTCCTTTGTACTTCTTATTCCTTTTCATTTTTTGTTCTTCATATACCTGTATCTTCTAAAATACTGATTCATTCTTCCATTTCATCAATTCTGTTTTCATTACTTTTCCTAGAGTTTAGCTCCTCCATTAATCTTTTAATATCCTGCATTTCCTTCATTTCCTTCTTTAAAGACTCAATTTCATTTTTCAGTTCATTAATTATACAACCTCATATCATTCTTTCCCTTTCCATCTTCTTTATATTTCCCCCCACCCATGGCAATTCTAAATTCTCTGACAGGCAGAGAAGTTCTTCCATGTCATTATTATTGAGTTCTGGGGATGATTTTCTTTTTGTGGTGTGTCCTTCCCCAGAGGGCTTGCTCTGTTATTTGTATTTTTCCTTCCCCTGTTATTTGTTTACTAATTTGTTCTATGTTTTTGGCCACTGTGCTCCTGGTACTGGTGGGCATCTCTTTGGAGGTGCTTCTTCTGGGACATTGGAAACCGGTGGCCAAACTGAGTCCAGCACTATTAAGTCAGACACAACAAGGATAGTGACACTGTGGATGGGTTGATGGGCACTCTCCCTGATGATCACCAAGTCTCTGTATGCTGCTGGTCTCTTTCCCTGCATGCCTGTCTTAACCTTTGTTTGCTGAGCCCTCCCACTGTCTTTTCTCAATTCCAGAGCAGGATTGCATGGTTTTGGCTTCCAACTGCCCCACCAGCAGTTCTACACTTTCCTGGGACTCAAGATTCACCTTGATGTTGGAACCCTCCCTCTATTCTATTCAGTTCTGAAAGGGGGTACAGGCCTCCAGTGACCTTGTGCAGGCCTGTGTTTTCCTGCTCACTTTTGTTTGCAGAGCTCTCCCTCCCTTTACCCAGTTCCAGAAGGAGATCTGATTGTGGCTTTTAAAAATAGAAAAGAATGTATGGTTTTATAGATATTAATCACATTTTTAAAAATTCAAAGCGGTGTGACTTTATAGCTCTGATTGATATATGCTGTTGTAAGCCAAGATTACATCAATAATCTTTCTAAAACAAAAACAAAACTGAAGTATTCAGTATTTCTTATCAATTGTGAAGGTCCAGAAATATGGGCTCATTTGATTTAGAAGATAAAAATATGTTCATTCATAGTCCTAAATTAATCATTTTCATACTGTTTTATCAGTCAATTTTATGTTCAGTAGCTATAGTCCAGAAAGACAAAAAATAAGTAAGGGCATATTTGCCCTAAACAAAGAACTAGACCACATGGGTCATACAGACATTTACAGGGTACTGCACCCAAAAAGAGCTAAATGCACATTTTTCGCAAATGCACATGGGTCATTCTCCAGCATAAAATATGTACTAAAGTAGAATAATAAAAAGCTATGTAGAGCTGTGGCAATGTGAAAGCAAAGAAAAATAGATAAGATATTTAAAATGAAGTATACAAATTTTTCTAAATTACATATAATGGGTAAAACAAAAAAAAAAAACTAAACTTGACATTGAGATTTCAAATAAAGGAAGCATACATTCAATAGATATTTAACCTTTAATATAGACACTTTTTAATTAGCTTGAGTCCTTAAGTAATCCTACCAGGTCACTAGCTTTCTATTAACTTTTACTTAGAAAGTGAATATTTCATTTTTATATTATTTTTTAAAATATATTTACATCATTGTTCATTTTTAAACAATATTTGCTCCCCACCCCAACTCAGGTATAATCCCCATAGAGTTTCCTTCACCAATGCACCTGTGCACCATCACCTCAATCCCCTGTGTTCCTCCCTCCCTCTGATCCCTTTCTCTCCTCCTCCCCTGCAGTATTTCTCTTATTTATAATTGTCCATTTTTGCTTTGTTGTGTTTTGTACTGTTATCATATTTTTTACATTGATGTCTGATTCGGTTCCCCTATATTTCTGTTATAAGTGTAACCATCCGATATTTTTCTTTTTCCTTCTGGCTTAATTCACTGAGCATAATTCCTTCTAGTACCATCCACGTTGCTGTGAATGGAATGAGTTTATCTTTTTGATTTCTGAATAATATTCCATTGTGTATATATGCCACATCTTCCTGATCCAGTCATCATTTTGGGGCATTTGGGTTGTTTCCAGGTTTTACCTATTGTAAATAGTGCTGCAATAAACATAGGAATACAGGTGTTCATTTCAATCAATGTTTTTGTGTCCTGTGGGGGATTCCTAGGAGTAGAAATACTCGGTCATATGGTAGCTCCATTTTTAGTAGACTGAGGAAACTCCAGACAGCTTTCCAAAGTGGTTGGACCAGTTTGAACTCCCACCAGTAATGTGGGAGAGTTCCTTTTTCACCACATCCTTGCCAACAATCGTTGGTGCTTATTTTTTTGTTATGTGCCTTTCTTACTGGTGTAAGGTGGTAACTCAATGTGGTTTTGATTTGCATTTCCCTGATTGTAAGGGATGTTGAACATTTTTCATATGCCTGCTGGGCATTTGCATTTCCTCTTTGGTGAAAGGTCTTTTAAGTTCTTCTGAACATATCTTGACTGGATTGTTTATTTTGTTTTTGTTGAATCCTGTGAGTTCTTTGTATATCTTTGTGATCAGTCCCTTATCAATTTAATGGAGTGCAAAGATTTTTTCCCAATCAGGGAGGTGTCTCTCTGTTTTGGGTAATGTCTCTTATGCTGTGCAGAAGCTTTTCAGTTTGATGTAATCCCAGGTGTTTATCTTTCCCTTGACTTTCTTTGCTTTGGGTGTTGAGTCTTTAAAAATATTACTGTGATTTATGTCTTGTAGTGTTTTACCTATATTTTCTTTTTTTCCTTTTTTAAGATTTATTTATACAAGCACTGAGTACAATCAGAAGTGCAGGGGTGGGGGGTGGTGAGAGAATTCACCAGAGCCAGAACGGGGAACAGAACAGGCAGACTGATGAAACACACTGCTGAGGGGAACAGCTGTCATGGCAGGAGAGGTCTGTCGTGCCAGTGGGACCCTCTCCGGCGGCCAGGGATCGAACCGGCACTGTAGAAGCTGCAGGCAGTTTCGCAGCCCAGCGCTCAATGGCTGCACCACCAGGGGAGGACCTTACCTATATTTTCTTCTCTATATTTTATGGTTTCAGGTCTTATGGCCAGTTCTTTTTTTTTTTTTTTAATTTATTTATTTATACAAGCACTGGGTACAGTCAGAAGCGCGGGAGGGTGAGAGAATTCACCAGAGCCAGAGCGGGGAGCAGAGCAGGCAGAAGGGCCGAAGTACACTGCCGAGGGGAGCAGCGGGCGGCAGGAGAGGTCTGCGCGCCATGTGGGACCCTCCTCCAGTGGCCGGGAGCAGCCGGGGATCGAACCGGCGCCGCAGAGGCCACGGGCAGCTTCGCAACCCAGCGCTCAACCGCTGCGCCACCAGGGAGGCCCCCAATTATGGCCAGTTCTTTTATCCATTTTGGCAAAAGTTGTTTTTGGTACATGGTTGAAGGTAGTGGTCTAGTTTCATTTTTTTGCATGTGGTGATCCAATTTTCCCAGTGCCATTTTTTGAACACACTGTCCATGTTCCATTGCATATTCTTTGCTCCTTTGTCAAAAATCAGTTGTCCATATAAGTGTGGTTTTATTTCTGTGATCTCTATCTGTTCTATTGGTCTGTATCTGTTTTTGTTCCAATATCAAATTATTTCAATTATAATGGCTTTGTAGTCTAGCTTGAAGTTTGGAAGTGATACCTCCTTTCTCCTTTGTTTTCATTAGTAGGGCTTTGGCTATTCGTGGTTTTTTGTAGTTCCATATAAATTTCATCAGTATTTGTTCTATGTCATAGAGATTTTTATTTAATAGCATTGAATCTGTATATTGCTTTTGGTAGGATGGACATATTAATAATGTTAAATCTTCCAATCCATGAGCAGGGGCAGTTTTTCCATTTCTTTGTGTCTTCTATTTCTTTCAACATTGTTTTATAATTTTCTTTGTATAGGTCTTTCACCACTTTTGTTAGGTTTATTCCCAAGTATTTGATTTTTTTGTTTCAATAATAAAAGGGATGGTTTTCTTGATTTCTTCTTCTTCATATTGATATTGAATAGTAAGGTTACTGATTTTTTTAAATAAATGATATTTTTAAAATAAATTTTATTTTTATATTCCCCATACAATTGCAACCCCCTTATTTTGACCCCAAGCCCTCCCTTCCCCACCCCCCACCCCCCATAGAGTGTCTCTGGTTCATAGTGTTTTGTTGATTTTGATTTTCACTTTCTTATAGTTATTCATTTTCCTGGTCCCTTATTTAAGTTTTCTAGATTCCTGCTATGAGTGAGACCATCTGGTATTTTTCTTTTTCTTTCTGGCTTATTTCACTGAGCATGATCCCTTACAGCGCCATCCATGTTGCTGCAAATTGCATGTGTTTATCTTTTTTGAATGCTGAGTAATATTCCATGGTGTATATGTACCACATCTTCTTGATCCAGTCATCTATTTTGGGGCATTTGGGTTGTATCCAAAGCTTAGCTATTGTAAATAGTGCTGCTATAAACATAGGGGTGCAGGTGCTCTTTGGAATTGATGTTTCTGTGTCCTTTGGGTAAATACCTAGGAGTGGAATTGCTGGATCATATGGAAGCTCTATGTTTAGTAGGTCAAGAAATCTCCACACAGCTCTCCATAGTGGTTGGACCAGTTTGCACTTCCACCAACAGTGCAGGAGAGTTCCTTTTTCTCCACACCCTCGCCAACATTTGTTGTTGCTAGTTTTTTTTTTAATATGTGTCGTTCTCACTGGTGTAAGATGGTATCTCATGGCAGTTTTGATTTGCATTTCCCGGATTACAAGTGATGTTGAACATTTTTTCATATGCCTGTTGGCCATTTGAATTTCCACTTTGGAGAAGTTTCTTTTTAGCTCTTCTGCCCATTTTTTGAATGGATTATTTTCTTTGTTGTTGTTGAGTCTCATCAGCTCTTTGCAGATTTTTGTGATCAGTCCTTTATCATTAGTGTTGTGTGCAAAATGTTCTCCCAGTTGGTGGGGTTTCTCTTTGTTTTTGTTATTGTCTCTTTTGCTGTGCAGAAGCTCTTTAATTTGATGTAGTCCCAGCTGTTTATCTTTGCCTTCACTATCACTGCTTTGGGTGATGTGTCAAGAAGCAAGAAGAACACCAAACTTCCATGACGAAAGGAAAAATACTGCAAGACACATAATAGTAAAGCTCCCAAGAATCCAGGACAAGGAAAAAATAATGAAGCTGACAAGAGGGAAGACACAGATAACATTCAAAGGAAAACCAATCAGGCTGACATCAGACTTCTCTGAAGAAACACTACGGGCAAGGAGAGAGTGGAGGGACATAGTCAACAGACTCCAAGAAAACAGATGGCAAACAAGAATACTCTATCCCACAAAGCTCTCCTTCCTCTATGAAGAAAGAATAAGGACCTTCCCAGACAAACAGAAACTCTGGAATTTCATTACGACTAAACCCCCACTCCAAAAAATACTACAAGGAGTCCTAAATCCAGAACCTCAGAAGGACGAATAACAATGACAGAAGGCCAAAAAAAAGTTATTAAAAGAATAAATAAATCAAAGGAAAGACAAACACAATGGCAAATGCAGATGCTAACATATCAATATTAACTCTAAATGTAAATGGACTAAACTCTTCAATAAAAAGACACAGAGTCGCAGGCTGGATCAAGAAACAAAACCCAACCTTTTGCTGTCTCCAGGTTACTGATTTTTGTATGTTGATTTTGCATGCTGCTACTTTACTGAACTGGTTGATTATTTTGAGTAATTTACTGCAGAGTTTTTGGGGTTCTCTATGTATATTATCATAGCATCTGCAAAAAGTTAAAGTTTACTTTTCTTTCCCTATCTTTATTCCCTGTATGTCTTTCTCCTTTCTTTTTAAAAAAATATTTATTTATTTATTTATTTATACAAGCACTGGGTACAGTCAGAAGCTCAGGAGGGTGAGAGAATTCACCAGAGCCAGAGTGGGGAACAGAACCAGCAGACTGACGAAATACACTGCTGAGAGGAGCAGTGGGTGAGACAGGAGAGGTCTGTCATGCCATGCAGGACCCTCGCCCAGCAGCCAGGGATCGAACCGATGCTACAGAGGCTGTGGGCAGCTTCGGCGCTCAGCGCTCCACTGCTGCACCACCTGGGAAGGCCCATCTTTCTCCTTTCTTATTGCCCTTGCTAGGACCTTTATTATTATATTGAAGAGTAGTGGTGAGAGATAACATCCTTTTCTTGTTCCTGATCTTAATGGAAAGGTCTTCAGCTTTTCATCATTGAGAATAATAATGGTGGTGGGTTTGTCATATATGGCTTTACTCATGTTAAGGTATGTTCCTTCTATCCCGTGAATTTCAGGAGCCTTCATCATAAATGGATGTTAGACTTTGTTGAATGCTTTCTCAGCATCTATTGGTATGATCATACGGGTTTTATATGTTTTTTTTGTTGATATGTTAGAATACACTGATGGATTATCGTATGTTGAACCATCCTTTTGTCCCTGGGATTAATCCCACTTAGTCATGGTGTATTATCCCTTTGATGCATTGTTGGATTGTATTGGCAAGGATTTTGTTGAGGATTTTTACATCAGTGTTCATTAGGGAGATTGGCCTGTAATTTCCTTTTTATGCTCTCTTGGTTTGGTTTTGGTATTAGTGTAATGTTGGCTTCATAGAACGTATTTGGTAGTATTCCTTCTTTTTCAGTTTTTTGAAAGAGTTTGTGTAGGATAGGTACTAATTCACTGCTGAACATTTGGTAGAATTCATTTGTGAAGCAATCTGGGCCTGGGCTTTGTTTTTTGGGGAGTGCTTTGATTACTGACTCAATTTCACTGCTTGTAACTGGTCTGTTTAGGTGTTCAATTTCTTCTTTGTCCAGCTTATGATGACTATATTGTTCTAGGAATTTGTACATCTCTTCTAGGTTGTGAATTTTTTTGCATATGTTTTCATAGCAATCTCTGATTTTCTTTTGATTTCTACTGAGTCTGTTGTGATTTCTCCTCTTTCATTCATAATCCTATTTATGTGTTTTCTCCCATTTTTTCTTTGTGAGCCTTGCTAGAGGTTTGTCTATTTTGTTTATTTTTTCAAGAGCCAACTTTTGGTTTCATTGATCTTTTGGATTTTTTTTTAATTTCTATTTTGTTTAATTCTGCTTTGATTTTTATTATTTCCTTTCTTCTACTGGTTTTAGGGTTTTTTTGTTGTTCTTTTTCTAGCTCTTTGAGATGTGAGATTAGGTTGTTTCTTTGAGTTCTTTCTCATTTCTTGATGTGAGCCTGTATTGCTATATATTTTTATTACTGCTTTCGCTGTCTCCCATATATTCTGGAAACTGATGTCCTCCTTGTCGTTCAACTAAAAGTATTGTTTAGGGCCTCCCCGGTGGCACAACGGTTGAGCGCTGGGCTGTGAAGCTGCTCGCAGCCTCTGCAATACCGGTTCAATCCCTGGCCGCCAGTAAGGGTCCCACATGGCAGGCAGACCTCTCCTGCCACCCGCTGCTGCCCTCACCAGTGTATTTTGTCCGTCTGCCCGTTCTGTTCCCCACTCTGGCTCTGGTGAATTCTCTCACCTTCCCATGCTTCTGACTGTACCCAGTGCTTGTGTAAATAAATAAATAAATAACTCTTTAAAAAATAAACAAAAGTATTGTTTAATTTCTTCTTTGATCTCCTCATTAGTCCAGTGGTCTCCCAGTAGTGTGGATTTCAATCTCCTCCAGTAATCTTTCAGTCTCCTCCTTTTATTTCCTTTATTAAAGTCTCATTTTTGTTCTTCAGTTCATTATGTGTCTCATCTCATTATACTTTTTATTCATGATGATTATTAATTCTCTATCTGACAGAAGTTCTTCCATGTCATTGCTGTTGTGTTCTGGTGACTGATTTTCTTTTGTGGTGTGACCTTCTCCTGAGGGCTTGCTTGGTTATTTCTATTTTTCCTTTTCCCTGCTATTTCCTTCCTAATTTGTTCTATGCTTTGGGACATTGTGCCATTGGTGTTGGCAGTCATCTCTTTGGATTGCTCCTTCAGGTGTATTGAAAACGTTTACCACACTGAGACCAGCACTGGTAGGCCAGAACTCCACCAGGGTGTTGATGCTCTGGCTGTGTTGCTGGACACTGTCTCTTACACTTTTCTCCCTCCATATTTACTCAGTTCCAGCACAGAATCAGTTAGTTGGTGATTTTTCTGTGGTCACTAGGTGGCGCTACAGACCTGCACTTGCTGACCTGTGCTTTCCCCTGTATTTCTCTGAGAAAAAGAACATGGGGGCACCTCAACACAGGAGCTATTGCTCAAGCTGGGTGCTGTGTCTGCCCCGTGTTCACCTGGTGCTGTGCCTGCAGCTGTGTAGATCCTGTGCCCTGAAATCTGTGCTCTAGTTCTCAATCTCAGGGTCTCAGATCCAAAACAACGGCCGTCACCCTGTGCAGTGCCCACTTTTATGGCAAGTTCCACACCCTGAATCCTGTGCTTAGCTCGCAGTTCCAGAATGGGGTCTTGCTCCATGCCTTGTTTCCCTCCTTACCCCCATTTGCGTGGCCCACCCCCTCTCAGAGCCTGAGTGTGATTTTGGAAAGCCTGGCTTCCAACTATTAGGAAGTTGGTGATTTTGTTCTGATCACTAGGTGGCACCAGAGATCTATCTTTCCTAGTATCTTTCCAGAGCTGTGCTTTTTTCCTGTGGGTCTCTGGGGAACTAAGAGGGGATGGCATGGAATGGCTCAACAGCGCAGGGTGTTGTGTCTGCCCTGTGCTGTGTGTCGTGGGGATCCCATGCCCCGAATTTTGTGCCACGGTTCTCAGTTCCAAAGCCCTCAGATTCAGGACACAGGAGGTAGCCCAGTTCAGTATCCACATAGATGGCACATTTTGCACCCTTCTGCCATGCCCCAGTGCCTGGTTTTTGATTACTCAGTGAGGGTCATTCACCTCAGTAATGGTTCACGTGTGTCTCTCCAGGAACATAGGTCATGGGCATGGGAGCCTGGGCAGTCTAGCATGTGCGAGCTTTTCCACACAAGCTTACAGGCTGGCTGGCCTTGGGCTATTTGCAGATCTCTCCCTGGAGTCCTTTTCTTCCTCTAATGGAGCCCATAGCTGTTGGCGATTCCTGCATGGTTCTGCACAGTTCCCATTCATGGGGTGCATTGCCTGCAATAGTTCCTTTCAACTCACAGTCCCGCTTGATCTGTAGTTTGTTCTCATTGTTGTTGTTGTTTTTCTTTCTGTTGGTCGGAGTTTACTGGCTATGTGGGTGGAGGAGGGTAGCAGGATTCTGAGCTTTCCTCTCTTTTCACCCTCTTTATTTTTTTTCTCTTCTTCCCCAGTTTATTGAGATAGAATTGACATATATACATGATCTCTAATAACATGTTTATGGATAAATCTGAGAGGGCTTTTATCATGCCCCCATTAGCAGGGTTATTTTTAAAGGGGAGACTCATTTACTCTAATGTCAATCTCCACAGATGAGAATTGACACTGGAAAAAATTTCCCATTTTAATTAATTGGTTAGTTTATATTTAAAAAGAAAAAAACAGTTGGATTTGTTGAAATTGACTCAGAGATTATACCAGATTGAATAAACTATTACTATTCAAAGAGATAAATAATTCAAACTTAATCAATATGAGGCATTAAAACAGAAAAATTATAGCATATTAACAAAGACAAGTAAATTTTTAATTTCTTTCTGCTTGTTTTTTTTTTTTTTTGAAGGGAGGAGGGCTGGATGGAGAAAGACTGTAAAATCTCCCTCTTCCAGCATATGCAAACACGCATTGTCTTGATTTATTTTAATCAGAACAAGTATTTCCATCTCCTTAAAAACAATTTTATGAACTATCTCTAATTTATAGTACTATAAAGACAGTGCATCCAGTCTGCACAAAATTTCATGGCAAACTTTACTATAAAACCTCAAACCTTTATAAACTGTTTTAAATTAGCTTTCCTATGCTTTGGTAAACGTGTTTAATAGTGACTTAAGTAAATCTAAGGTAGTAAGACTGTGATTGATTGTTAGGAGTGAAGAGTTCACCCTCTTTATTTTTAAGAACTGAAAGTTGAGTTGCCCATGCCATACTTTAATTTTTAAATATTTTTGTGAACCGATTTCCATTTTATTTTATTTTTTAATGTTTTTTTCCATTTATTTCATATCATTAGAATCTGAAGAGTAGAAAACAATATTGACAGGATTTTTTTTTAAGATTTATTTATTTATACAAGCACTGGGTACAGTCAGAAGTATGGGAGGGTGAGAGAATTCACCAGAGCCAGAGCAGGGAGCAAAACAGGCAGACTGACAAATTACATTGCTGAAGGGAGCAGCAGGCAGGGCAGGAGATGTCTGTCACGCCATGTGGGACCCTCGCCAGCGGCCAGGGATCAAACCAACACTTCAGAGGCTGCAGGCAGCCTTGCAGCCCAGGGCTCAACCACTGTGCCACCTGGGAGCTCCTTGACAGGATTTTAGATAAGGCAGGATTTGGTGGGGGGACTGATCCTACTACACTATGGAAAAAATATTTTCTATTATAATGTGATGTTATAATGTTTTCTCATAGTTTGTCTCCTTTCCAAATTTCCACCCTTTCTATTCTTCATTTTTAATCTTTCTTTTTCAAATTTATTTTTATTTAAAGTAATATCTGGATATCCTTATCAGGTATTACCCCCATAGTGCAAACAGCAAATCACTCTTATTCCATCATCATGGTCTATCGTGTTTTCTTTCGTTTGGGGTCTTACCACTCTCCCACTCCCTTGTTGTTTCAGTTCTGTAGTTAACTATCAAAGGTTAGTTTTTAAGCTTGTCTTTATCTGAATCCTAGCTTAGCTACTTTATATTTCACATATTAGTGACACCATTAGTATTTATCTTCCCTCTTCTGACTTGTTTCACATAGCATCATCCATTCCAGCTGCATCCATATTGCTCCATCCATGATGCTGCCATGTTGTGGCATAAGTTTTTCATTTCTGAATGTTAAGTAACAACATTAAGTAATAAGTAATTTCTGAATGTTGTATATATATATACCACATCTTCTTGATCCATCTATTTGGGGGCACTTAGGTTGTTTCTATAATTTAGATATAATAGAGTGTGCTGCAATAATCAAGAGTGCAAATTTCCTTTCAATTAGTGTTTTTGAATTTTTTGGGTGGATGCCTGAGAATGGGATTACTGGGTCAAATGGAAGACCTCCAAATTATTTGTATAAGGACTGGAACAGTTTGCATTCCCACCAGGAGTCTAGGAGGGTCCCTCTTTCTTCACATCTTCACCAGCACATGTTGTTTCTTGTCTTTTTGATATGGTCCATTTTCAAAAGTGTGAGATGGTACCTCATTGTGTTCTTGATTTGCATTGCTCTAATAGGTGAAGGTGAACATTTTTTCCTGTACCTGTTTGCAGTCTGAGTGTCTTTGGAGAATCGTCTGTTTCAATCTGCCTACTTTTTTTTTATTGGGTTGTTTTGTCTTTATAAACTTTTATTAGTTATTTGTATATCTTTGGTATCAGTCCTTTGTCAGATGTGTGGCGTACAAACTTATTCTCTGATTCAGTAGGGGATTTTGTTTTGCTTTGCTTTTGTTTAAGTTATGGTTTCTTTCACTATCCAGAAGATGTTTAGGTTGATGTAGTACCAGTTGTTTATGTTCTCTTTTGTTTTCCTTGCTGTTGTGGATGAATTCCTAAAGGCATCACTGAAGCTTATATCATTATCTGTTTTTCCTAAGTTTTCTTCTATGTATTTTGTGATTTTAGGATTTAAATCCAAGTGTTTTACCCATTTTGATTGATAGTTGTGTACAGTGTGAGATAGTGGTCTAGTTTCATTCTTTTTTATTGCAGCTGTCCAGTTTTCCCAACACCATTTATTAAAGAGAATATCCTTATTCCAGTATACGTCTCTGACTCATTTGTCATATAGGTGTTGTTATATTTATGGTTTCTAAATTTTATTCTATTGGTCTGTGTGTCTGTCCTTTGATCCAGTACCAGTTTTTAATTTATTTCTTTTATTTTTTATTTTAAATATCCTTGTTTATGGTTTTCACAATATAGGATTTCTCTCCACAGGTGAAGTCACCATAGTTTTATCACCACCAAAGTGCTCATAGTTCTGTACCACTCCCAGCTGTGCTCTTCTCCTCCCAGGATCTCTACTCTTCTCCTTTCCCTCCCCCTTCCTTCCTGTCTCAGATCAACAGTCTGCTTTCAAATGTCAGTCTTACAGTATGCCTTTTTTTAATTTCTCTAGATTCCATACAAAAGTGATACCATCTGGTATCTATTTTTCCCCTTCTGGCTCACTTCTCTTATAATAATCCTGTCCAGCTCCATTTATGCTGCATATATAGTATGAGTGTTTCTTTTTGATCACTGAGTAGTACTTCATTTTGTATATGCACCATATGTTCTTGACCCACTCATCTCTTCGGATACATTTAGATAGTTTCCATATCCTGGTTACTGTAAGCAGAGCTGCTATTACTTGGGAATGCAGGTTTCTTTCAAATTGTTCAATAGTACTTTTGTGCTCTTGGATAAATACCTGGGAGTGTAAATGCTGTGTCTCATGGTAAATCCATTTTTTAAGCTTTTGAAGAATCTCCACATTTATTTTCATAATGTGCTAGACAGTCTACATTTCCAACTGTAGTGTAATAGGGTTGCATCCTTTTTCTCTGCACTCTCATCAGCACTTGTTTGTTTGTATGTTTGTTTGTTTTTGATGTGAGTTGTTAAGGAGAAAAAAAAAAAACAACTTGAACTATGTTAAACCAAAAAATATCTGTACAGAAAAAGAGACAGTGACCATTCTGACCCTACTGAATCGGGGAAAATATCTGCACACCACATATCTGATAAACGATTGATATCAAAAATCTACCAGGCTGTTTAACTATTATGCAGTTAAAATATGATTTGAAGTCTGGAAGTATGATACCTCCAGTTTCTTTTTCTTTCAGGATTGCTTTTGCTATTAAGGTTCTTTGTAATTCTATATGAAATTCAGTAGTGTTTGCTCCAGTTCTAAGAAAAATGCCATTGATATTTTTATTGGGATTGTGTTGAATCTGTGTATTAATTTGGGTAGAATACCCAGTTTGACAATGTTGATTCTTCCAATCCATGAGCGGGGAATATTTTTTTTTCCATTTCTTTGTGTCTCTTCTATTTCTTTCAACAACATCTTATAATTTTCTTTGGTTAGATATTTTACATCCTTTGTTAGCTTTACTGCTAGGTTTTTCTTTTTTTTTCCCCTTTGGTGTAGATGTAAATTGGATTGTTTTCTTAATTTCATACTCTTCTATATCAATCTTTGTATATAAGAAGGCTACTGATTTATGCCTATTGATTTTATCCCAGTACTTTATTAAACAGATTGTTTCTGTTAGTTTTTTCATAGACTCTCAAGGGTTCACTATATATCTTATCATGTAATCTGCAAATAATGACAGCTTCACCTCCTTTCCAATTTTGACTCCTTGTTTTATATCTTTCTCTTGTAATAATTCATTTTTTAGCCTGAAAGTGTTACATAACTATCCACTATGTCATATCATCATAACAACATCTGAACTACACAAGTGTTGCTATATTATTATTACTATCGCTATTGTTATTATTAGCATTAGTTTTATTTTACTGACAATGAAACTAAGGCATAGAAAACTCAAAACACCTCATGTCCATTAATTCTTTAGGGCCCTAGTTCAGACTAAGATGCAGTCCATCAGGAGCTCAGGAGCAGTTACTTTCTTATGTGACTGAAGGTCATGTGGGCTTGATAGGATCCAAACAAATGTCTCATAGGGAATGCTAGTGTGCATCACTTCCTGTACTTTCAATATTTTGGAAGTCTCAGATCTCGGCTTCAGGGATAGGTAGTGGTAAATATTCATGACAATATACACAGAAAAGGAATAATATTTTAAACCCTAAATAACTGAATTTATTTTTAAATGGCACTGTGCAAACAGGACCCAGAAAAATGAGAGAGTGAGACACAATGAAGAATAAAAAGAATAATGAACAGAAAATGCCAAAGACAGACTGCATTCAAAATTATCTCAACACTATGGCATAAAAATCTAAGTTAAGTTTGCAGTAAATTATCTTTCACATTACCTTTTCAATACATAATATTTAGCTCTTTCAAAAGAAAATTATCTGGACATAATTCAAAGTCTGCTGCAACATATTCATGAAAGTATTTTCAGAGTTATAAGACTATGATCAAACAGTACAGACTAAAGTAGAAACTACAAATCCTAATTTAATGTCTTTAAATTTCAGAGCTTGATAGTATTCCAAAATATGGTCTAAAATAAAAATGAAATGTGGTGAGCGGAGAAGTTCACCCAAGATGCCGGCCAGTCCCAGCAAAACAGTGTCCCAATGCATACAGCAAATTAGAAAACAGACAGTAGGGAGTAGAAGAACCACACGCAACCTAGCAACTCCTCAGGAAAAAGGCACACCACAAAAAGAAAACCACCCCCCAGATTGCTACGACAGTAACTTGGAAGACCTTCTGAGCCTTCCAGAAAGAGAATTTAAAATTGCCATTATTAAAAAACTGACAGAAGTCATAAAGGAAAACAATGATAAGGGGAAAATAATCAACGATCAGAAGAATGAAATGGCATCCCTAAAGAGGGAAATGCAGGAGATCAAAGAATGCAGGAGATGTAAAAGAAAATCAGGAGATCAAGATGTAAAAGAAATGCAGGAGATCAAAGAATTAGTGGAGGCACAAAAGAACTCTGGGAAAAGCAATGAAGGCAGAATAGATGAAATGAAAGAATAAATAAGCACTCTTGAAGACACAGAAATAAAAAGAACCAAAACAGAAAAGGAAAGAGAAGTAAGAAGGAAAAAGACCAAAGAAAGACTTTGGAAAATATCTGACTCCATGAGGACAGGAAATACAAGAGTTATAGGAATACCAGAAGGAGAGGAGAGAGATGTTGGGACTGAGAAAATATTCAAGGAGATAATTGAAGAGAACATCCCAAACGTGAAGAAGGAGCTGAAAATTGATATACAAGAATCAAGAAGAACACCAAACTTCCACAACGAAAGGAAAAATACAGCAAGACACATAATAGTAAAGCTCCCAAGAATCCAGGACAAGGAAAAAATAATGAAGCTGACAAGAGGGAAGACACAGATAACATTCAAAGGAAAACTAATCAGGCTGATATCAGACTTCTCTGAAGAAACACTATGGGCAAGGAGAGAGTGGAGGGACATAGTCAACAGACTCCAAGAAAACAGATGGCAAACAAGAATACTCTTTCCCGCAAAGCTCTCCTTCCTCTATAAAGAAAGAATAAGGACCATCCCAGACAAACAGAAACTTTAGACTTTCATTACGACTAAACCCCACTCCAAAAAATACTACAAGGAGTCCGAAAGCCAGAACCTCAGAGGGACAAATAACAACAAATAAGGACAAAAAGAAGTTATTAAAAGAATAAATAAATGAAATCAAAGGAAAGACAAAAACAATGGCAAATACATATGCTAACATATCAATATTAACTCTCAATGTAAATGGACTAAACTCTTCAATAAAAAGACACAGAGTCACAGGCTGGATTAAGAAAAAAAAACCCAACCTTTTGCTGTCTCCAGGAAACACATTTAGCTACAAAAGATAAAAATAGACTCAAATATAAAGGATGGAAAACAATCCTACAAGCAAATGAACCAAAAAAAGAAAGCAGGAACAGCTATACTTACATCAAATAAAACAGATTTCAAACTCAAAAATCCTCAATAATCCTCAATAAAATTTTAGCTATCAGAATCCAACAATGTATCCATAAGATAATTCACCACGACCAAGTAGGATTCATTCCAGGGAAACAAGGATGGTTTAACATCAGAAAATCAATCAACGTTATCCAACACATCAACAAAAAGAAATATAAAAACCATATGATAATATCAATAGATGCTGAGAAAGCTTTCGACAAAGTGCAACACCAATTCATGATAAAAGCCCTTGAAATTCTTGGGATACAAGGAACATACCTCAACATCATAAAGGCCATCTATGACAAGCCAACAGCCAATATCATCCTCAATGGTGAAAAGCTGAAAGCAATTCCATTAAGATCTGGAACAAGACAAGGATGTCCACTCTCACCACTGCTTTTCAATATAATACTGGAAGTCCTAGCCAGAGCAATAAGACAAGAGAAAGACATCCAAGGAATCCAAATAGGAAAAGAAGAAGTCAAACAATCACTATTTGCAGATGATATGATAATATACATAGAGAACCCCAAAAACTCCACAGAAAAACTAATTCAACTTATCAATCAATTCAGTAAAGTGGCAGGATACAAAATCAACACGCAAAAGTCAGTAGCCTTCCTATACACAAACAATAAATCTGAAGAAGAAGAAATAAAAAAAAAAACATCCCTTTTATTATCGAAACAAAAAAAAACCAAATACTTGGGAATAAATCTAACAAAAGAGGTAAAGGACCTACACAAAGAAAATTATAAAAAACTGTTAAGAGAAATAGAAGAAGACACAAAGAAATGGAAAGACATCCCCTGCTCCTGGATTGGAAGAATAAACATTATTAAAATGGCCATCCTACCAAAAGCAATATACCGATTCAATGCTATTCCAATCAAAATTTCAATGTCATTCTTCAAAGAAATAGAACAATTATTGATGAAATTCATATGGAATCACCAAAAACCCCGAATATCCAAAGCCCTCCTGAAAAAAAAAGAAGGAAATGGAGGCATCACACTCCCAGACTTCAAACTCTACTACAAAGCCATAACCAACAAAACTGCATGGTATTGGAACAAGAACAGACATACAGACCAATGGAATCGAATAGAAAATCCAGAAATAAACCCACAGATTTATGGTCAACTAATCTTTGACAAAGGAGCAAAGATGATGCATTGGAGCAAAGAAAGTTTGTTCAATAAATGGTGCTGGGAAAACAGGGTCGCTACATGCAAAAGACTGAAGCTTGACCACTACCTCACACCATACACAAAAATCAACTCAAAATGGATTAAAGAACTTGACATAAGACCTGAAACCATAAAATATATAGAAGGAAATACAGGCGAAACACTACGTGATTTGCACATCAAAGACATCTTTACAGACATATCACCCAAAGCAGTGATAGTGAAGGCAAAGATAAACAGCTGGGACTACATCAAATTAAAGAGCTTCTGCACAGCAAATGAGACAATAACAAAAACAAAGAGAAACCCCACCAACTGGGAGAACATCTTTGTATCCAACTCTAATGATAAAGGACTGATCACAAAAATCTGTAAAGAGCTGATGAGACTCAACAACAACAAAGAAAATTATCCAGTCAAAAAATGGGCAGAAGAGCTAAAAAGAAACTTCTCTGAAGAGGAAATGCAAATGGCCAACAGGCATATGAAAAAATGTTCAACATCACTTGTCATCAGGGAAATGCAAATCAAAACTACCATGAGATACCATCTTACACCAGTGAGAATGGCACATATTAAAAAAACTAGCAACAACAAATGTTGGCGAGGGTGTGGAGAAAAAGGCACTCTTCTGCACTGTTGGTGGGAGTGCAAACTGGTCCAACCACTGTGGAGAGCTGTGTGGAGATTTCTGGACCTACTAAACATAGAGCTTCCATATGATCCAGCAATTCCACTCCTAGTTATTTACCCAAAGGACACAGAAACATCAATTCCAAAGAACACCTGCACCCCTATCTTTATAGCAGCACTGTTTACAATAGCTAAGCTTTGGAAACAACCCAAATGCCCAAAAATAGATGACTGGATCAAGAAGATGTGGTACATATATACCATGGAATATTACTCAGCATTCAAAAAAGATAAACACATGCAATTTGCAGCAACATGGATGGCGCTGGAAGGGATCATGCTCAGCGAAATAAGCCAGAAAGAAAAAGAAAAATACCGGATGGTCTCACTCATCGCAGGAATCTAGAAAACTTAAATAAGGGACCAGGAAAATGATTAACTATAAGAAAGTGAAAATCAAAATCAACAAAAAACTATGAACCAGAGACACTTTTAGGGGGGCGGGGGCGGGAGGGGAGGGATTGGGGTCAGAATGGGGGGGGCTGCAACTGTACGGGGAATATAAAAATAAAATTTATTATTTATAAAAAAAAAAGATAAAAAGAGACCCCAATGGTCACTATATTATGATCAAGGGGACAATACTTCAAGAAGAAATAACATTCATTAACATATAATCACCAAACAAAGGAGCACCAAAATATATCAGACAACTATTTTCATCTCTGAAAACAGACATCACAGAAAAATACATAGTGGGAGACTTCAACACACCACTAACAACAATGGATAGATGAACGAGACAAAAATATAAGTAAAGAGACTAAAGCTCTAAATAGGGATCTAGAGTGCTAGGGCTTAACAGACATCTATAGAACACTATACCCAAAAAAACCGGAGTACACATTTTGCTCAAGAACACACGGATCATTCTCCAGGATCGATCACATACTGGGACACAAGACAAACATCAACAGATACACCAAGATTGAAATCATACCAACCATCTTTTCTGACCATGAAGGCATCAAACTAGAAATAAACCATAAAAAGAAGGTAAGGTACTCTCCTACCTCTTGGAGATTGAAAACCACACTACTGGAAGACCACGGGACTAACAAGGAAATCAAAGAAGAAATTAAAAATTCTATGAATTGAATGACAAGGAGGACACCAATATCCTAAATGTATGGGATGCAGCAAAAGCAGTAATAAGAGGAAAATATATAGCAATAGAGGCTCACATCAAGAAACAAGAAACAACTCAAAGAAACAAGCTAATCTCGAAGCTCAAAGATCTAGAAAAAGAACAACAAAAAAAAAAACAGTAGAAGAAAAGAAATAATAAAAACCAAAGCATAAATAAATGAAATTGAAACTAAAAAAAAAAAAATCCAAAAGATCGATGAAACCAAGAGCTGGTTATTCGAATAAATAAATAAAATCGACAAACCCCTAGCCAGGCTCACAAAGAAAAATAAGGAGAAAGCACAAATAATCAGGATCATAAATGAAAGAGGAGAAATCACAACGGACACAGCAGTAATCAAAAGAATAATCAGTAACTACTATGAACAGTTATAAGGAAACAAGTTTAACAATCTAGAGGATTTGGACAAATCCCTACAACTTTACAATCACCCAAAACTACATAAAGAAGAAGTAGAACACCTAAACAGGCCAATTACAAGCAGTGAAATTGAAATGGTGATCATAAACCTCCCCAAAAACAAAAGCCCAGGACCTGATGGATTTACAAATGAATTCTACCAAACATTCAGAGACGAATTAGTGCCTATCCTTCACAAACTCTTCCAAAAAATTGAGAAGGAAGGGACAATACCAAACATGTTCTATGAAGCCAACATTACACTAATACCAAAACCGAACAAGGACAACACAAAAAGGAAAACTACAGGCCAATCTCCCTAATGAACACTGATGCAAAAATCCTCAATAAAATTTTAGCTATCAGAATCCAACAATGTATCCAGAAGATAATTCACCACGACCAAGTAGGATTCATGCCAGGGACACAAGGATGGCTCAACATCTGAAAATCAATCAACATTATCCAACACATCAACAAAAGAAATATAAAAACCATATGATAATATCACTATTTGCAGATGACATGATAATATACATAGAGAACGCCAAATACTCCACAGAAAAAGTAATTCAACTCATCAATCAGTTCAGTAAAGTGGCAGGATACAAAATCAACATGCAAAAGTCAGTAGCCCTCCTCTACACAAACAATAAATCTGAAGAAGAATAAAAAAAAATCCCTTTTATTATCGAACCAAAAGAAATCAAATATTTGGGAATAAATCTAACAAAAGAGGTAAAGGACCTATACAAAGAAAACTATAAAACACTGTTAAAAGAAATAGAAGAAGACACAAAGAAATGGAAAGACATCCCCTGCTCATGGATTGGCAGAATAAACATTATTAAAATGGCCATCCTACCAAAAGCAATATACAGATTCAATGCTATTCCAATCAAAATTTCAATGTCATTCTTCAAAGAAATAGAACAATTATTAATGAAATACATATGGAATCACCAATACCCTGAATAGCCAAAGCTCTCCTGAAAAAAAAAAAAAAAGAAGGGAATGGAGGCATCACACTCCCAGACTTCAAACTATACTACAAAGCCATAATCATCAAAACCGCATGGAATTGGAACAAGAACAGACACACAGACCAACTGGAATCGAATAGAAAATCCAGAAATAAACCCACAGATTTATGGTCAACTAATCTTTGACAAAGGAGCAAAGACTATGCATTGGAGCAAAGAAAGTTTGCTTAATAAATGGTGCTGGGAAAACAGGGTCGCTACATGCAAAAGAATGAAGCTTGACCACTACCTCACACCATACACAAAAATCAACTCAAAATGGATTAAAGAACTAGACATAATACCTGAAACCATAAAATACATAGAAGGAAATATAGGCGAAACACTACGGATTTGCACATCAAAGACATCTTTACAGACATATCACCCAAAGCAGTGATAGTGAAGACAAAGATCAACAGCTGGGACTACATCAAATTAAAGAGCTTCTGCACAGCAAAAGAGACAATAACAAAAACAAAGAGAAACCTCACCAACTGGGAGAACATTTTTGCACACAACACTCATGATAAAGGACTGATCACAAAAATCTGCAAAGAGATGATGAGACTCAACAACAACAAAGAAAATAAGCCTGTCAAAAAATGGGCAGAAGATCTAAAAAGAAACTTCTCTGAAGAGGAAATGCAAATGGCCAACAGGCATATGAAAAAATGTTCAACATCACTTGTCATCAGGGAAATGCAAATCAAAACTACCATGAGATACCATCTTACACCAGTGAGAATGGCACATATTAAAAAAAAAAAAAAACTAGCAACAACAAATGTTGGCGAGGGTGTGAAGAAAAACGCACTCTTCTGCACTGTTGGTGGGAGTGCAAACTGGTCCAACACCTATGGAGAGCTGTGTGGAGATTTCTGGACCTACTAAACATAGAGCTTCCATATGATCCAGCAATTCCACTCCTAGGTATTTACCCAAAGGACACAGAAACATCAGTTCCAAAGAACACCTGCACCCCTATGTTTATAGCAGCATTATTTACAATAGCTAAGCTTTGGAAACAGCCCAAATGCCCAAAAATAGATGACTGGATCAAGAAGATGTGGTATATATATACCATGAAATATTACTCAGCATTCAAAATAGATAAACACATGCAATTTGCAGCAACATGGATGGCGCTGGAAGGGATCATGCTCAGCGAAATAAGCCAGAAAGAAAAAGAAAAATACCGGATGGTCTCACTCATAGTAGGAATCTAGAAAACTTAAATAAGGGACCAGGAAAATGAATAACTATAAGAAAGTGAAAATCAAAATCAACAAAAAACTATGAACCATAGATACTTTTTGGGGGGTGGGGGCCGGGAGGGGAGGGATTGGGGTCAGAATGGGGCATGTGCAGTTGTATGGGGGAATATAAAAATAAAATTTATTATTTAAAAAAAAAACAATAAATACATAAAAAAATTAATTAATTAAAAAATCCCCAAAAGTAACAATAAAAAAAGTAACAATAAAGTCTTTCAAATAACAAAAAAACAAATTTTATATCTATAAAAAACTTGCAGGCAAGCCCTGGCTTACATTTAAAAGGTAACAATAATAAACTCATTATATGCTAATATAAATAATATATCTTTATTAAAAATAACTACATTTTTAAAAACTATATTTTACAAAACAAACAAAAATTAGTAAGCAGCACTGCTTTTATGCCTTGCAAATCACTTTAATGGATGAGAGCTGGATTCTCATATCTCTCTCTGCACTGAAATATGCTGCGAATGTTAGGGTTGAAGTATATTAAGAAAATTCCAGTTGTTTTACACAATATGTAATTGAAAAGAGGTGGATTTTTTAAAAATATTTATTTATTTATTTATACAAGAACCAGGGTACAGGCCAGATATGCGGGAGGGTGAGAGGATTCACCAGAGACAGAGTGGGGAACAGAACAAGCAGACTGACGAAATACACTGCTGAGGGGAGCAGTGGGTGTGACAGGAGTGGTCCTCCATGCCATGTGGGACCCTCAACCGCCGGCTGGGATCGAACCAGTGCTGCAGAGGCTGCAAACAGCTTCACAGCGCTGCGCTCAACTGCCTGTGCCACCAGGGGAGGCCCAGGTGGTGGATTATTTTAACATCTTTTTAGATACGGATTTTCTTTGATGCCATGCCAAATTTTGACAAATAACAGTTTCTTAAAGTTTGGTTGCAATTTTGAATATTAATTACTTCAATGAATTTTTGATGCTGTTCCAAGGTTAAAAGTATTTTATGTCAAAAGGTTGAAGTGATAGTATTATAACTTAAACAGTTTGTACATGAAATTTCCCTTTTGCAATTTTTAAGGTTTGGATTCCAATATATATGCCTTGTTCTTTCCTCAAATCTAGAAAAAAATATGCAATTTATTTTTCAACAATTATTTCTTCCATTCCCCTGTTTAGAAATCTTTATAATCCCTCTGACAATTCACTTTTATAGTCTCTAGGATAAGGACAATAAGTCAGTCATATGAATGATTCGTCACTGGTTTCAATGAACTTTTTTTACTCCATTACAGTAAAATTTGCTTATCTGTCTTAAGATTTCACTCATGCAATTACAAGCCATGTTGTTAGGCACATACACACTGTATCATTATGTCTTCTTGGAGAATCGATGCCTTTATCATTGGATAATGTCCCTCTTTAACCCTGATAATTTTTCTTGCTGTGAAGTTTAATGTGTCTGAAATTAATATAACTGCACCAGCTTTCTTTTTATTAGTGTTGCCATGGTATATCTTTCTCTACTCCTTTATATTTAATCTATATGTGTTTTCATATGGCTCCATTTTCTCTCCTTCCTTAGGATACCAACTAGAAAAATACCAGATGGTCTCACTCATAGTAGGAATTTAGAAAACCTAAATAAGGGACCAGGAAAAAGACTAATTACAATAAACTAAAAATCAAAATCAACAAGCAACTATAAGCCAGAGATACACTACAAGGGGGGAGGAGGGAGTAGGATCAAAACAAGGGGGGTGGGAATTGTATTGGGAAGATGAAAATGCATACATTGTGCAAAAATGAAAAATGGTGTAAAATATATATAAAATAAAAAAAGAAAAATAATAACAAAAAATTAAAAACTTACTTCTAGTGGTTGACTTAGAGTTTCCAAAATACATTTAAATCTTATCCAAGTCTACTTTCAAATAATAGTATATGACATCACAGGTTTCATAAGTAGCCTCATAATAATAAAGCATTCTTAATTTTTCACTCTCAACCCTTGTATTGTTGCTGTCATTCATTTTGCTTATACATAGGATGCAATCATCAAATAAATCACTTGACATTGCTATTTTGAAGAAATTGTTATCTGATACTGATAGGCTAGAATAACAAAATAACAAGATTAAACAAAATAGGCATATATTACTATTAAATGGCTCCAGAAATATATTACCAGAAACTGAGTGGCTTGAAACAAAGCATATTCAATGTATAGTTTTAGCAATAAAGCCTATGCATATGTATATATTATGTCTATTCACATATATGCATACATGTACATAATACATATATATAGTAAAATTGTATACATGCATGTTTATATTTTCTAATACAAGTTATTAAAAGCCATCGCACTTAGGAATATCAGGCAAACATGACTTTGTAAGTATCTCCCCATTCTATGGTAGATATTGACATGTGAAGGAACTATTAGTAAGCATTTTAGGGTTTACAAGCTACACACAGTCTTTCTCAAAACTACTCAACATTGACCATTATAGCAAAAAAAAAAAGTCATAAATGATACATATATGATGAGCATGTCCATGTTCCAATAAAACTATTGGGAAAAATAATTTTCTCCTATAGTTTTAGAAGTCAGAAGTTCAAAATCAATTTCACTTGACCAAAATATGGTGTTAGAAGGTTCACACTAGAGTTTACTACCACTAGAGTTCCTTCTGGAGTTTACTACCTTTTCTACCTTCTACTACTACATCCCTTGTGACTTCTTCCCCTATATTTAAACTCAGTGGTATAGAATCTTGTTTCAGTTGTCACAATTCATCTTTCTTTTCTGGTCACATCTCCTTATAATAACATGTATGATGCCACTTAGGGACCACTCAGATAAACCAAGATAATCTCCCCATCTCAGGATGATTAATTTAATCATACATGCAGAATTCCCTTTTACCATATAAGGCATCATTCACAGATTCCAGATATGAGGAGTCCACTTACCTGGAATAAATATAAAGTGGGTATCTAAGTTATATATAAAAAAAAAAGAAGACAGCTACTTCAAGTTCAGGGTACAGAAGCAAAAGCAGTTAATTTGTTTTAAATAATAAATTTTATTTTTATATTCCCCCATACAACTGCACATGCCCCATTCTGACCCCAATCCCTCCCCTCCCGGCCCCCACCCCCCAAAAAGTGTCTCTGGTTCATAGTTTTTTGTTGATTTTGATTTTCACTTTCTTATAGTTATTCATTTTCCTGATCTCTTATTTAAGTTTTCTAGATTCCAACAGCAGTTAATTTTGAAACAATATTAGATGATACACTCAATGTGATCAGTGTGATTTGCTCACCCCAAAAATATCTACCATATTTCAATTTTATGTTGTATCAAAAGAAGTAGAGAGTTCAGAATAAGAAAGACAACACATGTAGTCAGATGACAATTGGATTATTATGGGTTATGTTTTGTTTTTTTACAGTTGGTTTATGATATATGACCTTTATTATATTGAGGTAGGATCCTTTTATTCCCATCATATTTGGAGTATTTTAATCAGAAAAGGGTAATAAATATATCAAATGATTTCTCTGCATCCATTAATACTAAAAAGTGATTTTTTTTTATTCTATCGATATGCTACATTGCATTAGTCAATTTATGTTTACTAAACCATCCTTACATCCCTGGGCTAAAACCCACTTAAATGTGGTATATAATTCTAATGACATAGAGTTAAATTTTATTTGCTAGTATTCTGCCAAAAGATTTTGCATTAATGTCCATGAAGGATATTGGTCTCTAACTTTCTTATACTTTACTTGATTATTATTTTTTTATAAAGTCCAAAGTTTTAAAAAGAGAGAATGAAAAACTGATACAAATCCAGAGGTAAATACTCTAACTGGGATGATAAAGGTATTAAAAAAAAAAGTTTCATAATAAATAGCTAATATTGAGCCTCCCCGGTGGCGCAGTGGTTGAGCGCTGCGTTGCAAAGCTGCCCGCAGCCTCTGCAGCGCTGGTTCGATCCCGGCTGCTCCCCGGCCACCGGAGGAGGGTCCCACATGGCGCGCAGACCTCTCCTGCCGCCCACTGCTCCCCTCAGCAGTGTACTTCGGTCCTTCTGCCTGCTCTGCTCCCAGATCTGGCTCTGGTGAATTCACTCACCCTCCCACGCTTCAGACTGTACCCAGTGCTTGTATAAATAAATAAAAATAAATCTTTAAAAAAAATCTTAAAATCTAAATAAATAGCTAATATCTATTTACTTATTACATGTCAGTGTCTGTTTCAAATAAATTACTTAGCTTATCTAAATCTTTCAACAATTCCATGATGTTGATACTCAGTTAACTGCCCCCATTTTCCAGGTACAGATTAAGTAATTTGCTGAGTATCACTAATGTTAGTTAACTACTAGGCATGATGCCAAAGTTGGCAATATGGCTCTGGAACCCAAAATTTAGGTACTACACTTACAATATTTTTCTAAGGTACCAGGGAATAAGAAGAGTAATTTCAGGAGGTAAGAAAAACTGTCCTTAGATAACTGAAGGATTATTAGATAAGATTATTAGGTAGAGAGCTATAATACATAGTTTGTGTCATTATAGAAAACAAGATCAAGAGTAAAGGCTGAAAAGTAAAGCATTTGAAGAAGTTCAATGGAGTTATTCTGTGATGCTGTAAGTCTCCGATTAATGGAAATGATTATGCAAAAATAAACACCTTATATGGGGTATAAGGAATACATAGTAAGCAAAGTCAAAAATTTTCTAGAAACTGGACAGAGTGATGTGAAATACAACTATACTACTGTAGCCATGGTGGAAGAAAGATCTGTGTAAATTTGCAAAAGCACATCAAAGGAACTCATCTATGACCACCCAAAGAGCAGTCTTCTTACCTCACTCTTGAGAATCACTATCAAAAATGTTTCCTGAAAAAAAGTTACAAGATTCATCAATAGCTTAGAAAGACTTTATGAATGCTAATTTTATCCAGGTACCTTATAAAGGTCTACAGGTAAATTCAACTCTTGCCACCATTACTACATTGCCACGGAATATCTATAATATGGAGACAACAAATTATATTAACATAATGGTCTCCAAACACTTTAACCATGAGCATAAATTTAAAAAATACATTTAAAACATCACTAAGTGCAAAAGAGTTTCATTAATAGCATTTACCCTTACATATAAACTGATATTTTCTATTATTAAAAATAATATCAGAGCCTCCCCTGGTGGCGCAGGTGGTTGAGTGCAGCGCTGTGAAGCTGTCCACAGCCTCTGCAGTGTGGGTTTGATCCCGGCTGGCCAGTGAGAATTCCTCATGGTGGGGCAGACCTCTCCTGTCTCATCCGCTGCTCCCCTCAGCAGCATACTTTGGTCATTCTGCCTGTTCTGTTCCCCGCTCTGTCTGGTGAATCCTCTCACCCTGCCGTGCATCTGGCCTGTACCCCGTTCTTGTATTAATAAATAAATAAAATCTTATAAAAATAATATCATTATTTTCATATAAAAAATTTCTGATACCACATTAAGTTAATTTCATGATTCCACTGATGATTTTAAGATTACAGTATAAAAATATTTGAGCTAAGAATAGTATTTACCTATTTTTCCAAGTATTTTTGATGTTTTCTACTGCTATATATTTACTAACATAAACAACAGCTCTCTGTAACCCCACTTCCTTGACAAATTTCTTCAGCTACAGTGATCTTTCCCTTCACATTACCTCAGTTATCCTAACCCATTGCCTAGATCTTTGTCTATAATAATACCACTTCTAAAATCTCATTTTCTATCATCTACTCTCTGAGCATCACCCTTATATTTTCTTACTTGAAAACCACTATTCTTAAATGTATGATTGGGCAACTAATCTGTTCACCCCACACCTTTGAAAATCCATTGACCCATTTATGCCTTCTTTACTAGGCTTAGATTCCAGAGTTCATCACAATTTTCCTCTGTATATACTCTCAACTCCCTTTCTACTCTCTCAACTTGTCCTATTTTCTTGCTACACCACCAAACATACTTAAGTTCAAATACTACTTTCCTGTTCTCAAGCATTTTAGCCCATCAAAGCCATTAAGTAGAATAAAGCAAAACCAAGGAAAGTATGTACACAGTAAAGGGGTTAGCTATGGTAATGTGATGTGGAGCTATAGGACCTTGAAAGGTTGAGGGCAGCCTCTCACACAGAATCCTGGTGTGGAGTTTCATAGCCTATGGGGTGTAAGGAATACATACATGATGAAGGGGAGGGGAGGGTACTTATTGTGGGGTATTAGAGCTCAGTTATAGTAAGCAGTCCTTATTAGACTCAGAGAGGAGACTCTGAGCCTAAGAGAAGAGACTGTGAGCCTAAGTGGCTAGAGAGAGGATCTGCATGGAAGGGTGATCAAGGTATAAGAGCCAAAGCAAAGTAAGGGATGCATTAGTGGCAGGTGGTCTAGCATGGGATGTTAGAGTCCCAGCAGGATGAGATGGGTATGTGTGTGTGTGTGTGTGTGTGTGTGTTTGTAGGGGGGAGTGTCCTGGATTGGGGAGTCATAGAATAGGCAAGATTACAGTATCATCCCTTATAGGGAAGGGAATGGTGGCAAAAATAGTAGATTGATCATCAAAGGATTTTCAAAGAAGTAAACATATTAAAGATAATAGAAGTTGGGTTTCTTACTGTTACAAATAAAGGTAGAAAATTAGAACAAACCCTGTGGTATTAGATTGGCTTTATAACTCTTTAGTTTTAACATTTATAAAGAAATAAATAGACATGTAAATGACTATGTGTGTAATCCTCAAAAGTATCAAGGTCATCAAAGTCAAGGTATAAGGAGGGAACCATTCCAAACTAAAGAAGACTAAAGATAAATGACAGATGAAGGCAAGACATGATTCTGAAATAATCCTTCCAAAAAGTAAAATATTGAGAAAATTGCTATAATATGAATGGATCTGAAGATGTGATTATAGTATTGTATCATTTTTTTATTATTTTGCTGTATGTTTTATGATCATATAGAAGAATGTCCTTGTTTTTACATTAAAGTACAGTAAACCCTCACTTAATGTAGTCAATAGTTTCTTTGGAAACTGAAGACTTAAGTAAAAGAAATCTATAACAAAAGAAGATATTTCAACAATGTCATATCATTCAAAATCAGTCGGGATACTTTTTTTCTCATCAACATTATAATGAAACAACATTGAATAAAATAATGCTATTGGAGGACTCAACTGTGATGGCACATCAAGGGTGATATCACAATAGATTAGTAACTTACTCTCAAATGACAGTTAAGGAAAGTTATTTGCACAATACATCCAAATTTTCTCCAACTCTATTATTGTTTTCAAACTTTAAGAATGAAAACAAAGGGGCCTCCCTGGTGGCACAGTGGTTGAGCACTGGGTTGCAAAGCTGCCAGCAGCTTCTGCAGCGCTGGTTCGATCCCCGGCTGCTCCCCAGCCACCGGAGGAGGGTCCCACATGGTGTGCAGACCTCTCCTGCTGCTCGCTGCTCCCCTCAGCAGTGTACTTTGGTCCTTCTGCCTGCTCTGCTCCCCGCCCTGGCTCTGGTGAATTCTCTCATCCTCCCATGCTTCTGACTGTACCCAGTGCTTATATAAATCGATAAATAAATCTTTAAAATAAAGAATGAAAACAAAACCATGATTTTATTTTACTACATAGTTATAACCACAAATCAAAAGGTCAATAAAAATTACTTTTTTTCCTTCCCTAGTTGTAAACTCTTCTACTTCTTGGGATTGCTATTTCTATTATCCTTTCTCCTCTAATCTTAATCATTTCTTCCCTTTTCATTCTATACTGGTGATTTTGCTTCTAGTTTCATAAAAATAAAATATAATTGTAAATTCTAAGATTTTTTTCTAGCTTTTCTAGGCTATTGAATTTGTTAGCATGGAGATGTTCATAATAGTCTCTATTCTTTAAATTTCTGCAGCAACTGTTGTGATTTCTCCTGTTTAATTTTTTGATCTTTTTTTTTTTTATGTCTCCCTTATTTTCTTGGTGATCCTTGCTAGAGGTTTGTCTATTTTGTTTACATTTTCAAAGAGCCAGTTTTTTGGTTTCATTGATCTTTTCGACTGTCTTTTTAATTTCTAATTTTCTTCTGCTTCTGAATAAAACACTCACATAAAACAAGAGCCCAGGAACAGATGGTTTTACAAGTGAATTCTATCAAACCTTCAAAGGCGATCTAATTCCTAATGTGCTCAAACTCTTCCAGAAAAGTGAAAAAGGAATACTTCCAAATACTTTTTATGAAGCCAAAATTACCCTAATACCAAACCAAACCAAATAAACAGAAAAAAGAAAACTAAAGATCAATCTCCCTAGTGAACATAGATGCTAAAATCAATAATCAAATCTGAGCAAACCAAATCCAACGATCTTTAAAAGGATTATACACCATGACCAAGTGGGATTCATACCAGGGATAAAAGGATGATTCAACATCCAAATTATCAGTCAACGAGAAGAAGATCATACCAGAGTGAAGATGCTGGGCTTATCACCTCCAGATACACACAGTACAGATACCAAGCAAAGACAGAATATTGATTATCAGCTTACATACTGGGAGCACCAGCCTGACTGAAAGTGGTAGGAAAAACTGTAGGTGAACTTCATTTAAAGTGATGATGGGGACAAGATCTGCCAACAGGTTGTCCTGCTAGCAATGGGAGTGCACAGCCCTAGTGCCATTGCTGGAAGCTAATGGCTGCACCACCCCCCCCCCAACTTTGGAACTGAGAAAGGGAGAGCTCCATGAAAAGGCAGGGACCAGAAGGGTGGTATGTGCATAAAGGACAAGGGCTTCTGCAGACACTGAGCCTGGAATCTGGAACTGAGCCTGCTGGTGCAGGATACTCCCGCAGGTTGATCGGTTGGCAGCAGAGGTGTACAAACCCAGCACCATTGCTGGAAGTGAGGAATAATACCAGTCCCCACCTTTGTAAATGAGAAAGAGAGAGAGCTCCACGAAGAGGCAGGGCCAGCAGGGTGGCATGCACTGAGCGGAGTGAGGCTTCTGCAGACCCCAAGCATGGGATCTGGAGCTGATCTGGCAGAGGAAGACATGCTAGCACCAATAGCAACTGGAGTATACAGTAAGTACAGCAGGAATGCAAAGCCTCTGCACCTCTACTGGAAGTTAGAGACAGCACCACCCCCACTGGAACTGAGTAAATACAAAGGGAGGGGATCATCACGCACAACTCCTTCAAAATGCCCACAGAATAACTACACCTGTGGAGTTTTGGCACAGTAGTGCTAAACTTGATCTGACTACCAGCTCCAAAATCCCAGAAGGAGGATCCCGAAGGGACGCCTGCCAGTACTAACAACACAGTGTCCCAACACATAGAACACAATAGAAAACAACAGAGAGGAGTAAAAATACAAACAATCAAGTAAGCCCTTAGAGGAAGGACACAACACGAAAAGGAAACTAAGCGGCAGAACCCAACAACAATGACCTGGAAAAACTTCTCTGCTTGCCAGGTAGAGAATTTAAAATCACCATGATTAAACACTGAAAGAAGATGAAAAGGAAAAGAATGACATGATGAAAATAATCAACTATCAAAAGAATGAAATTGGGTCCCTAAAGAGGGAAGTAAAAGAAAGGCAGGAGATGAAAAGATTAATGAAGGCCATTTTAGAACAGGGACCTTTGCATCTAGAACCCACCTAGACTGCATGGAACTGGGAAAGGGCTGCCCGCACAGCCAGGGGTGAACTGAAAAGTCCCCACAAGTCAGGTCCCATCTGGTCACCAGTCAGAACCTGGAGGGGGATACAGCCACTGCCAGGGAAAACTGCAGGCACAGGGAAATGCCTTTCTGACTCACCATTTTACAACAGGGATCATTGCATCCTGAACCCACCTAGACTGTGTGGAACTGGGAAAGGGCTGCACTCACAGCCAGAGGTGAGTTAAAGGTCCCCACAAGCCAGGCCCTGCTTGGCAGTGAATCGGAGCCCAGAGAGTGATCCATTGCTTTGGAGCACAGCAGGCAATCAAGCCACCGCGGCAGCAGTCTGTGGGACCTTAAGACCAAGCTCAGCAATTAAACAAATATAGAAGGAGGAGATTTTCTGTGACAGTGACCATTAACATTGTCATAGGACCACTGCCCTACTGGACTTCTGGCATAATAGTATTTGACTCGATTGGACCACCAGTTTCTGACATCCCAGAAAGAGCACACCAAAAAAGATGCTGGCCAGTACCAGTGACAGTGTCCCATTGCACAAGACAAATTAGAAAACAAGCAGCAGGGAGAAGAAATACTAAAAGCAACCCAGCAGGTCCTCAGGGAAAAAACACACCAGAAAAAAATTCACCCACCAGATTGCAACAACAGTGACTTGGAAGAAATTCTGAGCCTCCCAGATAGAGAATTTAAAATCGCCATGATAAAAAAAAAAAAAAATGAAAGAAGTCATAAGGGAAAACAATGATAAGGGAAAAATAATCAAGGATCAGAAGAATTAAATTGAGTCCCTGAAGAAGGAAGTGAAAAAAATGCATGAGATTAAAGGATTAATGGAGGAGCCAAAGAAAAGCAGTGAAAGCAGAATAGATGAAATGGAAGAACAAATAAGTACTCTTGAAGACACAGAAATATAAAGAACCAAAACAGAAAAGGAAAGAGAGTACAAATGAAAAGAATGAAGAAAGACTTCAGGAACTATCTGACTCCATGAGGAAAGGAAATATAAGAGCTATAGGAATCCCAGAAGGAGAGGAGAAACACATAAAAACAGAGAAAATATTCAAGGAAATAATTGAAAACAATTTCCCAAACATGAAGAAGAAGCTGAAAATAGACACACAAGAAGTAAGAAGAACACCAAACTTCCATGATGAAAGGAAAAATACAGCAAGACACATAATAGTAAAGCTCCCAAGAATCCAAGACAGGGCCTCCCTGGTGGTGCAAGCAGTTCAGCAAAGTGCTGTGAAGCTGTCCACAACCTCTGCAGTGCCAGTTTGATCGCCGACAGCCAAGGAGCAACCCACATGGCAAGCAGACCTCTCCTGTCTTGCCTGCCACTCCCTCAGCAGTGTATTTCATCAGTCTGACTGTTCTGTTCCCTGCTCTATCTCTGGTGAATCCTCTTACCCTCCCACATAGCTAGCCTATACCCTGGCTCTTGTATAAATAAAATAAACCTTTAAGAAACAAAGAATCCAAGACAAGAAAAAAATAATGAAGCGGACAAGAGGGAAGAAACATATAACATACAAAGGAAAGCCAATCAGGCTGACATCATATGTCTCCAAAGAAACACTAGGGGCAAGGAGAGAGTGGAGGGACATAGTCAACAAACTGTAGGACAATAAATGCCAACCATGAATACTCTATGCCACAAAGCTTTCCTTCCTCTATGAAGAAAGAAAAAGGACCTTCACAGACAAACAGAAACTCGGGAATTCATTACGACTAAACCCCCACTCCAAAAAATACAAGTAATCCTGAAGCCAGAATCAACAGATGGAAAAATAAGAATGAAACAAGACAAAAATAAATAAATAAACAAATAAAAAAATTAAACATAAATAATTTTTTAAAAATAAATAAATAAGGGGCCTCCCTGGTGGTGCAGCGGTTGAGTGCTGGGTTGTGAAGCTGCCTGCGGCCTCTGCGGTGCCGGTTTGATCCCCGGCTGCTCCCCGACCACCGGAGGAGGGTCCCACATGGCGCGCAGACCTCTCCTGCCGCCCGCTGCTCCCCTCAGCAGTGTACTTCGGTCCTTCTGCCTGCTCTGCTCCCCGCTCTGGCTCGGTGAATTCTCTCACCCTCCCGCGCTTCTGACTGTACCCAGTGCATGTATAAACAAAACAAACAAACAAACAAATAAATAAATAAAAATGCCTCTATTAAAAAAATAAAATAAAATAAATAAATAAAACCAGAAAAAATGGCAAATAAAGATGCTAACATATAAATATTAACAATAAATGTAAATGGACAAAACTCTTCAGTAAAAAGACACACAGTCGCAGGCTGGACTAGAAATAAAACCCAACATTTTGCGGTCTCCAGAAACATATTTAACTACAAAAGTGAAAAATAGACTGAAAGTAAAATGATGGAAACAATCCTATAAGCAAATGGATCAAAAAAGAAGGCAGGAACAGCTACACTTATGTCAGATAAAACAGATTTTAAACTCAAAAAGGTAAAAAGAGACCCAGATAGTCACTACATTATGATCAAGGGGACAATACGTTAAGAAGACATAACAGCCATTAACATATACTCTCCAAATGAAGGAGCACCAAAACATATCAGATAACTATCATCATCTCTGAAAATGGACATCAGAGAAAATACATATGTAGTAGGAGACTTCAAAACACCACTATCAGCAATGGATAGATTAACGAGACAAAAAACAAGTTAGGACACTAACACTCTAAATAAGGATCTAGAGCTATGGGCTTAACAGACATCTATAGAACACTAATTCCAAAAAAAAAAACCTGAGTACACATTTTTCTCAAACATACACAGATCATTCTCTATGATCAATCACATACCAGAACACTAGACAAACATCAACAGGTACACCAAGATAGAAATCATACCAACCATCTTCTCTGACCATGAATGCATCAAACTATATATATATAAAAAAAAAACATAAAAAGAAGGCAAGGAACCCCTAGGGAGATTTAAACCTCAGGGAGACTGAAACCCACACTACTGGAAGATCAGTGGACTGACAAGGAGATCAAAGAAGAAATTAAAAAATACTTTGAGTTAAATGACAAGGAGGACAACAATTTCATAAATGTAGCAGATGCAGCAAAAGCAATAATAAGAGGAATATATATAGCAACAGAGGCTCACATCAAGAAACAAGAAAGAGGACCTCCCTGGTGGTGGTGATGCAGTGGTTGAGCACTAGGTTGCGAAGCTGCCTGCAGCCTCAGTAGCGCTGGTTCAATCCCCAGCCCCCAGCGAGGGTCTCACATGGCACACAGACCTCTCCTGCCATCCGCTGCTCCCCTCAGCAGCGTACTTCATCAGTCTGCCTGTTCTGTTCTCCACTCTGGCTCTGGTGAATTCTCTCAACCTCCCATGCTGTACCCAGTGCTTGTATAAATAAATAAATAAATCATTAAAAAAAAGAAACAAGAAAAATCTCAAAGAAACAACCTAATCTCACACCTCAAAGAACTAGAAAAATAATAACAAAGAAAACCCCAAAACCAGTAGAAGAAAATAATAAAAATCAAAGCAGAAATAAAGAAATCAAAACTGAAAAAAAATCCAAAAAATCCAAAAGATCAATGAAACCAAAAGTTGGTTCTTCAAAAAAAAAAAAAAAAAAAAAAAAGGCAAACCTCTAGCCAAGCTCACAAAGGAAAAAAGGGAGAAAGCACAAATAAATAGGATCATAAATGACAGAGGAGAAATCACAACAGATACAGCAGAAATCAAAAGAATAATCAGAAACTACTCTGAACAGTTAAACAGTTATATGCAAATAAGCTCAACAATCTAGAAGTGATGGACAAATTCCTACAATTTTAAAATCACCCAAAGCTAGGTAAAGAAAAAATAGAACACCAAAACAGGCCAATAACAAGCAGTGAAATTGATATGGTCATCAAAACCCTCCCCAATATCAAAAGCCCAGGACCAGATGCATTTACAAATGAATTCTACCAAACATTCAGAAAGAAACTATGGCCTATACTTCATAATCTCTTTCAAAAAATTGAGAAGGAAGGGATAATACCAAACACATTCTATGAAGCCAACATTACACTAATACCAAAACCGAACAAAGACAACAACAACAAAAAAAAGAAAACTACAGGCTAATCTCTCTAATGAACACTGATGCAAACATCCTCAATAAAATTTGGGCTATCAGAATCCAACGATGTATACATAAGATAATTTACCTGCCCAAGTATGATTTATTCCAGGGACACAAGAATGGTTCAAATCCAAATATCAATTAATATAATCCAACACATCAACAAAAAGAAATATAAAAACCATATGATAACATCAAAAGAAGCTGAGAAAGCATTTGACAAAGTAAAACACCCATTTTTGATAAAGGTCCTAGAAATTCTTGGGATACAAGAAAAATACCTCATCATCATAAAGTCCATACATAAGAAGCCCACAGCCAATATTATTCTCAATGGTGAAAAGTTGAAAGAATTTCCCTTAAGATCTGGAACAAGAGAAGGATGTCCACTCTCACCATGGCTTTTCTTTTTTTCTTTTTTTTTTTTTAAAAGATTTATTTATTTATTTATTTATTTATGTAAGCACTGGGTACAGTCAGAAGCACAGGAGGGTGAGAAAATTCACCAGGGCCAGAGCGGGGAGCAGAGCAGGCAGAGGACGGAAGTACACTGCTGAGGGGAACAGCGGGCGGCAGGAGAGGTTCGCGTGCCATGCGGGACCCTCCTCTGGTGGCCGGGGAGCAACCGGGGATTGAACCGGCACCGCACAGGCTGCTGGCAGCATCGCAACCCAGCGCTCAACCGCTGCGCCACCAGGGAGGCCCTCACCACGGTTTTTCAATATAAAACTGGAAGTCCTAGCCAGAGCAATAAGACAAAAGAAAGACATATAAGGAATCCCAATATGGAAGGAAGAAGTAAAACTATCACTATTTGCAGATGATATGATAATATACACAGAGAATCCCAAAAACTCCACAGAAAAACTAGTCAAACTAATCAATCAGTTTAGTAAAGTAGCAGGATACAAAATCAACACACACAAATAAGTAGCCTTCCTATATACAAACAATGTATCTGAAGAAGAAATCAAGAAAACCATCCCTTTTATTATTGAAACAAAAAAAAATCAAATACTTGGGAATAAAACTAACAAAAGGGGTGAAAGACCTATACAAAGAAAATTATAAAACATTATATATAAAATTATTAAAAGAAATAGAAGAAGACATAAGAAATGGAAAGTCATCCCCTGCTCATGTATTGGAAGAATTAACATTATCTAAATGGGCATCCTACCAAAAGCAATTTACAGATTCAATGCTATTCCGTTAAAATGTCAATGACATTCTTCAAAGAAATAGAACAAATATTGATGAAATTCATTTGGAGCCACCAAAAACCCCAAATAGCCAAATATCTCCTGAAAAAAAGGGGGGAATGGAGGCATCACACTCCCAGATTTCAAAATATACTACAAAGCCATAATAATCAAAACTGCATGGTACTGGAACAAGAACAGACACAGGGACCAATGGAACCAAATAGAAAATCCAAAAATAAACTCACAGATTTATAGTTATCTAGTCTTTGACAAAGAAGCAAAGAATATGCAATGGAGCAAATAAAGTTTCTTCAATAAATGGTGCTGGGAAAACTGGGCTCTACATTCAAAAGAATGAAGCTTCACTGCCATCTCACGCCATGCACAAAAACCAACTCAAAATGGATTAAGGAACTAGGCATGAGGCCAGAAACCATAAAATATATAGAAGAAAATATAGATGAAACACTACATGACATACACCTCAGTAACATCTTTAAAGACTCATCACCCAATGCAGTGATTAGTGAAGGCAAAGATAAATAGCTGGGACTACATCAAATTAAAGAGCTTCTGCACAGCAAAAGAGACAGTAACTAAAACAAAGAGACACCCTGCCGATTGGGAGAAAATTTTTGCACACAACACTAATGATAAAGGACTGATCACAAAATTCTACAAAGAGCTGGTGTGACTCAACAAAAAGAAAGAAAATAATCCAGTCAAAAATGGGCAGAAGAGCCAAAAGGAAACTTCTCTGACGAGGAAATGCAAATGGCCAATAGGCATATGAAAAAATATTCAACATCACTTGAAATCAGGGAAATTCAAATCAAAACTACAATGAGATAACATCTTACACAAGTGAGAATAGCACATATTAAAAAATCTAGCTACACAATTGTTGGCAAGGAAATGGAGTAAAAGGAACTCTCCTGCACTGCTAGTGGGAGTGCAAAATGGTCCAACCACTATAGAAATCTGTATGGAGATTCCTGAACCTGCTAAAGATGGAGCTTCCGTATGATCAAGCAATTCCACTCCTAGGTATTTACCAAAGGACACAGATACATGAATTCAAAAGGGCACCTGCACCCCTATGTTTATAACAGCACTCTTTAAAATAGGTAATCTATGGAAACAACCCAAATCCCCCCAAATAGATGACTGGATCAAAAGGATGTGGTGCATACACACGATGAAGTATTACTCAGCAATGAAAAAAGATAAACTCATGCAATTTGCAGCAATATGGATGCAGCTGGAAAGGATCAAGCTCAGCAAAATAAGGCAGAAAGAAAAAGAAAAAAATGTCAGATGGTCTCACTCATAGCAGGAATTTAGAAAACTTAAATAAGTGACCAGGTACAAGACTAATGAAGTAAAAATCAAAATCAATAAGAAACTATAAACCAGAGACACCCTATGGGGGGGGTGGGAGGAGTGACTAAGGTCAAATTAAGGAGGGTGACAAATTTATGGGGACTATAGCCAAGATTAAAATGCATACCTTGTGCAAAAATGAAAAAATGATGTAAAAATACATAAAATAAAAAAAAAAGATTAATGGAGGTGCTAAAGAACTCTGGGAAAATCATTGAAAACAGAATAGATGAAATGGAAGAACAAATAAGTACTCTCAAAGATACAGAAATAAAAAGAACCAAAACAGAAAAGGTAATTGAATTACGAAGGAAAAAGAATGAAGAAATACTTCAAGAACTATCTGACTCCATGAGGAAAGGGAATATAAGAGTTATAGGAATCCCAGAGGAGAGGAGAGCAGCCTAGCAACAGAGAAAAAAAAATCAAGAAGGCACTCAAAGAGAATTTTCCAAACATGAAGAAGGAGATAAAAATGCACATACAAGAAGTGAGAAGAATGCCAGACATCAACAATGAAAGGAAAAACACAGCAAGACACATAAATAGTATAGCTTCCAAGAATCTAAGACAAGGTAAAAATAATGAAGCTGACAAGAGGGAAGAAACAGATAACATATAAAAGAAAACCAATCTGAAATCAAGACTTTGCCGGAGAAAAACTACAGGCAAGAAGAGAGTGGAAGGACATATTCAACAAATTCCAAGACAACAAATGCCCAAAAGAATACTCAATCCTGCAAAGCTCTCCTTCTTCTATGAAGAAAAAATAAGGCCTTCTCAGACAAATAGAAATTCCAGAATTTCATTACAACTAAACCCCCTCTCCAAAAAAGTCTACAAGAAGTCCTGAAGCCAAAACCAACAGTGGTATGGATAAGAAAAACAGAAAAAGAAAAGAAATAAAATCACAAAAAGACAAACAAAATGGCAAATACAGACTCCAACATATCAATATTGACTCAAAATATAAATGGACTAAACTCATCAATAAAAAAAGCACAGAGGCACAATCTGGATTAAGAAACAAACCCCAACCATTTGCTGTCTTCAGGAAACACATTTAACTATAAAAAGATAACAATAGACTGAAAGTAAAAGGTTGGAAAACAATACTACTAGCAAATGGACCAAAAAAGAAGGCAGGAACAGCTATAATTATATCAGATAAAATAGACTTCAAATTAAAAAAGGTCAAAAGAGACATAGATGGTCACTACATTAAGATCAAGGGGACAGTACATCAAGAAGACATAACACTCATCATTATATACTCACCAAATGAAGGATCATCAAAATATATGAATTATTGTCATCTCTGAAAACAGACATTAGAGAAAATACATATGCAGTAGGAGACTTCAACACGTCACTCTCAACAATGGATAGATGAATGAGACAAAAAATAAGTAAGGACACTGTAGCTCTAAAGAAGGACCTAGATCTTATGGGCTTAACAGACATCTGTAGAACACTAAATCCCAAAAATCTGAGTATACATTTTTCTCAAATGCATATGTATCATTCTTCAGGATTGATCACATACTGGGACACAAAACAAACAACAACAGATACAGTAAGATCGAAATCATACCAACTATCTTCTCTGACCATAAAAGCATAAAACTAGAAACAAACCATGAAAAGGCAAAGAACCCTTCCACCACATGGAAATTAAAACCCCAATACTGGCAGACCACTGGATGAATGAGGAGGTCAAAGAAGAAATTTAAAATACCTTGAGATGAATATTAACAAAGACACAAATCTCAGAACAGATGGGACACAGCAAAAACAGTTATAAGAGGAAAATATATAGCAATACAGGCTCACATCAAGAAACAACAACAACAACAATAAAAAAAACCTCAAAACAACAACCTAATCTCCCACCTTAAAGAACTGTAAAATGAACAATAAAAATACCCAAAAGCCAGTAGAAGAAAGGAAATAATAAAAATCAAAGCATAAATAACTGAAATGGAAGTTAAGAAAACAATCCAAAAGATCAATGAATCCAAAAGTTGGTTCTTTGAAAAAATAAACAAAATAGACAAACCAGGTTAACAAAGAAAAAATGGGAGAAAGCACAGATAAATAGGATCATAAATGAAAGAGGAGAAATCACAACAGACACAGCAGAAATCAAAAGAATAATAAGAGATTACTATGAACAGCTATGTGCAAACTAGTTCAACAAAATAAGAGATAAAAAATTCCTACAACTTTATCATCATCCAAAGCTAGATAAAGAAAAATTAAAACACATACACTGACCAATTACAAGCAGTGAAATTGAAACAGTAATCTAAACCCTCCCCCCCCCAAAAAAAAAGCCTAGGAAAAGATAGATATACAAATGAATTCCATCAAATGTTCAGAAACAAACTAGTGCCTATCCTACCAAACTCTTTCAAAAAATTGACAATGATGTGATAATACCAAATATGCTTTATGAAGCCAACATTACAATAATACCAAAATTCAAAAAGGACATCACACAAAAAAGAAAACTACAGGCCAATCTCTCCAATGAAATTATACAAAAATCCTCAATAAAATCCAAGCCAACAGAATCCAACAATGCATGGATAAGATAATAAAGCAAGGCCAAGTAGCATTTATTCCAGGGACACAAGGATGATTCAACACCCAAAAATCAATTAATGTTATCCAATACAACAACAAAAAGATAAATAAAAACAATATGATCATATTAATCAATGCTAATAAAGCATTATACAAACTTCAACATCCATTTATGATAAAGGCCCTTGAAATTCTCAGGATAGAAGGAACATAATTAAATATAATAAAGCTCATATATGACAAGCCGATAGCCAATATCATCCTCAATGGTGAAAAGCTGAAATCCTTTCCCGTAAGATCTTGACCAAACAAGGACGTCCACTCTTACCACTGCTTTTCAATATAATACAAGAGTTCTAGCCAGAGTGATTAGACAAGAGAAAGACATACACGGACTCACAATAGGGAAAGAAGAAGTAAAGCTATCACTATTCGCATATATGATAATATACACAGAATGCCAAAAACTCCATAGAAAAACTAATCAAAATAATCAGCCAGTTTAGTAAAGTAGCAGGATTAAAAAATCAACACACAAAAATCAGTAGAGTTCCTATATGCAAACAATAAATGTGAAGAAGATATTGAGAAAACCATCCCTTTTATAATTGAAACAAAAAAATCAAATATTTGAAAATAAACCTAACAAAGAGGTGAAGGACCTATACAAAGAAATTTATCAAACATTGTTAAAAAAAATAGAAGAAGAGACTCCCCAGTGGCACTGCAGATTGACCACAGCATTATGAAGTTGTCCACATCTTCTGCAGTGTAGGTTGAAGTCCCAGCTGGCCAGGGAGATACCCACATGGCATAGCAGACCTCTCTTGTCTTGCTCACTGCTCCCCTTAGCAGTGTTCTCAGTCTGTCTGCCTGTTCTGCTCCCCGCACTGTCTCTGGTGAAATCCCTCACCTTCCCATGCCTCAAGCCTATACCCCAGTTCTTGTACAAATAAATAAATCTCAAAAAAAAAAAAGAAATAGAAGACAAAGAAATGGAAACACATCCCCTAAACATGGATTGAAATTATTAAGATTATCAAAATGGCCATACTACGAAAAGTAATTTACAGATTCAATTCTATTCCAATAAAAATTTCAATGACATTCTTCAAAGAAATACAATAAATACTGATGAAATACATATGGAGCCACAAAAAAAATCCCAATAGGCAAAGCTCTCCTGACTAAAAAGACGAAAAATGGAGGTATCACATGCTCAGACTTCAAAATATACTACAAAGTCATAATAATCAAATCTGTATTGTACTGGAACAAAAACAGACAGACCAATGGAATCAAATAGAAAACACAGAAATGAACCCACAGAATTATGGACAACTCACTTTGACAAGGGGCCAAAGAAAATGCAATGGAACAAAGAAAGTTTGTCTAACAAATGGTGCTGGGAAAACTGGGCTGCTACATGTAAAAGAATGAACTAGACTACTATCTCACATCATGCACAAAAACCAACTCAAATGGATTAAAGAACTAGACATAGACATAAGACCTGAAACCATAAAAAATATAGAAGGAAATATAGGCAAAACACTAAATGACATGCACCTCAAAGCATCTTTACAGAAACATCACCCAAAGCAGTGATAGTGAAGGCAAAGATAAACAGCTGGGACTACATCAAATTAAAGAGCTTCTGCACAGCAAAAGAGACAATAACCAAATCAAAGTGAAACCCCACCGACTGGGAGAACATTTTTGCACCCAACATTAATGATAAAGGACTGATCACAAAAATCTACAAAGAGCTGATGAGACTCAACAAAAACAAAGAAAATAATCCAGTCAAAACATAGGCAGAAGAGCTAAAAAGAAACCTCTCCAAAGAGGAAAAGCAAATGGCCAACAGGCATAAGAAAAAAAATGTTCAACATCACTTGTAATCAGGGAAATGCAAATCAAAACTACAATGAGATACCATCTCACACCAGTGAGAATTGCACATATTAAAAAAAAAAATAGCAACAACAAATGTTGGCAAGGATGTGGAGAAAAAGGAACTCTCCTGCACTGCTGGCGGGAGTACAAACTGTTCCAACCACTATGGAGAGCTTTGTGGAGACTCCTCAACCTACTAAATATAGAGCTTCCATATGATCCAGCAATTCCACTCCTAGGTATTTACCCAAAGGACACAGAAACATTAATTCCAAAGGGCACCTGCACCCCTATGTTTATAGTAGTACTGTGTACACTAGCTAAGCTATGGAAAGAACCCAAATGCCCAAAAATAGATGACTGGATCAAGAAGATGTGGTACATATACACAATGGAATATTACTCTGCAATCAAAAAAGATAAACACATGCAGTTTGAGGCAACATGGATGGAGCTAGAAGGGATTATGCTCAGTGAAATTAGTCAGAAAGAAAAAGAAAAATACCGGATGGTCTCACTCATAGTGGGAATTTAGAAAACCTAAATAAGGGACCAGGAAAAAGACTAATTAATACAAAGTAAAAATCAAAATCAACAAGCAACTATAAACCAGAGACACACTATGGGGGGGAGGCGGGGAGTGGAAGGATTAGGGTCAAAATAAGGGGGGGTGCAATTGTATGGGGAATATAACCAAAATGAAAATTCATACATTTTACAAAAATGAAAAATGATGTAAGAATTATATAAAATAAAATATTAAAAAAACTAGCATAGTTATTAGATTGCATAATGCAGAATGTATTCAAAGAAAATCACAATTTTGCTGGTGTTTGTGCTTGAAATTAAAACTTGAAATCTGAAAAATTAATAAATAAATTAATATAGTTCATCATCAGATACTAGATGATCATCCTGTATCCACTGTACTGTCAGAAGGAATCAGAGTAAGAAACTAATTTTCTATAGTTAAGGTTATGATACTGATTTTAATCTCTAAAAGAAGTATATTTAAGAAACTATCATAAAATTAAGAATGGCGGGCCTCCCCAGTGGCGCAGCGGTTGAGCGCTAGGTTGTGAAGCTGCCCGCAGCCTCTGCAGCAACGGTTAGATCCCCAGACGCTGGGTGAGGGTCCCACATGGCGCACAGACGTCTCCTGCTGCCCACTGCTCCCCTCAGCAGTGTACTTCGGTCCTTCTGCCTGTTCTGCTCCCTGCTCTGGCTCTGGTTAATTTTCTCACCCCCCCCCACGCTTCTGACTGTACCCAGTGCTTGTATAAATAAATAAATAAATCTAAAAATAAATAAAAATAAAAAAGACACAAAAATAGTAAATATAAAAAATAATGGCTTTTACATGTATATACTTTGTTAGAAAATAAATTATTTAATCATTATCATTTGAATATATGTTTATTATTTTCTTTGAAATGTAAATTTCATTTGAATAAAAAATGTTAGTCCTAAAAAAAAAAAAAAATTCCCCAACCTTTCACCACAAATTTCTTCACCGGATCTATACCTGTACTCACATAATTTACTACCCCACCAGTTAAAATTATAAATTGTTACTGCTTCCAATTCCAAGTCTTTCACTTTGGATCCCATTCTACTTTCTCCTGTATCAATATTTTTCCTTTCCATGAAATAATTTCCACTAGCATACAAACATATTCTACTATGCTCTATTAAAAAGAAAATAAAGCTACAGTTAGTTCATTTCTTTGCTTCCACTTTATAAAAAATTCTTCCAAAGAATTCTATTCTCCCTTCCCCCATTTTCTTGCCTATCATTCTCTTGGACTAACCTGAATCACTCTAAAATCTGTCTCATTTGACCAAATCTTTGGACAGCCTCTCAATTTATCAACATTTCTGGCTTTCATAACAAACTGTCCTTATTTTCTTCCTATTTGCTTGTTCCTTCTGTCTCTTTTATTAGATTCTTGATTTTCCTTACACTAAATATTGGAATGTGTCAGGGGCTGTCTTTTGGTTTTTCTTGTCTATCTATACTCATTCCCTAAATGACAGTATTTAGTCATATAGTTTTTTTTTTATTTTTTTTTAAGATTTATTTATTTGTGCATACAAGAGCAGTGGTACAGGCCAGAGATGTGGGGGTGAGAGGATTCACCAGAGACAGAGTGGGGAACAGAACAGGCAGACTGACTGAAATATACTGCTGAGGGGAGACAGGAGAGGTGTGCCTCGCCATGTGGTTTTCTCCCTGGCTGGCTGGAGATCGAACTTGTGCTGCAGATTACTCATGAAGATTACTTAATACCGTGGTGCTTAACCACTTGTGCCACCAGGAAGGCCCTAATCATATAGTTTTAAATAATATTTATAATCTGATGACTACCCAAATATATATTTCCATCTCTTAAATCGAAATTTGTAAATCCAGCATACTGTTCATCACCACTTGAGTGTCTCAAGTTTAATATAATTACAACAGAACTCAAAATTCCTAACCCCAGACCTACCAAATTTGATCCTTCCTAGCTTCTCTGCTACCATTCACTGTGTTACTTAGGCTAAAATCCTTAGAACCATTCCTGATTCTCTTTCCCTCACATCCCAAACAAAATCCATCACCAAATCTTATTAGTTTGACCTTTAAATATATATCCAGAATCTCTGGAAAAGAATCATGTAGATTAATTTTTCCAAGTTCCTTTATTCTAAATACAACTAAAGTGGAGAAAGTAAAGTAAATGGATAACCTAGTTACTATTCCACACATAGGCATTAGCATCTCCCAATCCTCTATCCACTAGAATCAGAAGATTTAGCCACAGTGGTTTCCACCCCAAACTCTATAAGGTGGCCTAATGATACCAGATGGCCTAGAAAATAGTTTAAACTCTGATGGGGTCACCAACAGAGAATGAGCAGGAGTTACAATAGTATCAGAGGAACAAATCCAATCAGAAATACATTGAAATGACAGAAAACCAAAATGTCATGGGATCTAAAGCTTACAAAAGTAGTCAAGTACCCACATTATAAAGCTTAGTAGTATTAGTGCCTGCTAAAATAGAAGATTTAAATAATATCCCAAGGGCCTCCCTGGTGGCACAGCGTTGAGCACTGGGCTGCAAAGCTGCTCGCAGCCTCTGCAGCACCAGTTCGATCCCCAGCTGCCGGTGAGGGTCCCACATGGCAGGCAGACCTCTCCTGCCGCCCTCTGCTTCCCTCAGCAGTGTTCTTTGGTCCTTCTGCCTGTTCTGCTTTCTGCTCTGGCTCTGGTGAATTCTCTCACCCTCCCTGGCTTCTGACTGTACCCAGTGCTTGTATAAATAAATAAATAAATCCTAAATAAATAAATAAATAGATAGATAAATAAATAAATAAATAAATGATATCCCAAGACTCCTAACATACTAAGCAAAGTGTCTAGGATGTAATTTTAAAAAAATACTCCTCATACCAAGAGCCAAAAACCCACAATTTGACTGAAAAAGATAATTAACAGATGTAAATAGCAAGATAATTATTTGCTGAAGTTATCTGACAACAGTTTTAACACTACTATCATAAAGGTGCCTTAACAAATAATTAAAAATTCTCTTGAAACAAAAAAAAGAGAAAGTTTCAGTAAAGGAAAGGGATTTTTTTGTTTGTTTGTTTATTTTATTATATATATTTTTTACATTTTTTCATTTTTGCACAATGTATGCATTTTCATCTTAATTATAGTCCCCATACAATTCCCATCCCCTTTGTTTTGATCCTACTCCCTACCCCCACCCGTAATGTGTCTCTGGTTTATAGTCACTTGTTGATTTTGATTTTTACTTTATTATAATTAGTCTTTTTCCTGGTCCCTTATTTAGGTTTGCTAATTTCCTGCTATGAGTGAGTCCATCCGGTATTTTTCTTTCTGGCTCATTTCGCTGGAAAAGGGATTTTTTTAAACAATTAAATGCAAATTACAGAACTAAAAAAATACAGTGGCTAACATATTTTTAATTGCTAGGTGAACTCAGTTATAGAGAAGAGATGAGAAAAATGAGAATCAGTGAACTTGATGACAAAGCAATAAAATTTATGAAATATGAACAAAGAGAGAAAAATAGAATGGAAATAAAAGAGATTCAGGTACCTGTGACACAATAACAAAACCAAGTAAGATCTATGTCACCAGGGATTCAGAAGGAGATGAAAAGAGTATGAGATTCAAAACATAGTTGAGGAAATAAAAACAGAAAACAAAATAATAAAATGGAAACTAGTGTGTAGGGTAAGGAAAAATGTCAGGCTTCTTTTCTGCCCTCCCGCCATCAGGATAGATGATGGATCCTTGTGGTCCTGAATGCATGCCTGATGGCGGGCACCTGGAGTAGGGTGTGGGCATAGGTAGATGGGATTCACTTGGGCTGAGACTGGGCTTTTAAGGTCGGCATCACGGGGACGCCAGCAGAAGCCAAGAAGCCAAGAACAAGCAGCAGCCAAAAGAGAAGCCGACAAGAAGCCGAGAGAGAGGAGCAAGAGAAGCAGAAGCCAAGAGAAGGCAGGAGAGCCCAGAGTGAAGACCTGCTGGGGGCTGGGAGGCCTGCCAGCCTACCAGCCTACTGGACTCCCAGCGCCCCTGCCTGCCGTGTACCTGGTAATCCCAATAAAAGCCTGAAAACCCGCTGAGGGTTCCAGGACTCCTCCTTTACCCGGTCTGCTGGATTAGAAAACCTGCACCGTGTCTATTCCTGCCTCCTACATAGTGATCTCAACAAGATGGCAGAATCAGAAACCCTAGAAGTTCCTTCTTAAACATGGGCACACTGATTCAACAATACACAAATATTCTTTGTGAGAAACCCTGAAACCAGTTAAGAGGTGCCTGCACCTTAAATCAGTTGGATCAACGCCAGTAGAAACATTTATGTCCCTCCCCCTGGCTTCATATAGTACAACTGGGAGAAAGTTCCCAGCTTCTGACTTCTTAGTGTTTTCTGAAACAAAAGACTGAAACATATGCTCAATGTGCAAATTTTTCATGGGACCACCCAAAGGATTGGTTTCTGGTTTTTGTGTGTTTTGTTCACTGATGTGTCCTCTCTCCACTTGGGGATTCAGTGTTGCTGAGGTTTCACTGATGTGTGGGTGGGAACTGCTCTCTGTTCCCCAATTTTGAACTTCATGTCTCCCACTCTAGGATTGGTTTCTGTCTAGCTTGTATCTGGGTGTTGGTGGGAATGGGTATCAGGTTGGGGACTGTAGGGTAAAGAAAATATCAGGCTTTTCTGCCCTTCCGCCATCAGGATAGATGATGGATCCTGAATACATGCCTGATGGCGGGCACCTGGAATAGGGTGTGGGCATAGGTAGATGGGATTCAGCTGAGCTAAGACTGTGCTTTTAAGGGCGGCGTCACGGGGACGCCAGCAGCAGCAGTAGAAGCGGAAGCAGTAGAAGCCGAAAGAGAAGAAACCAGAAGCAGAGAACTCCAGAGAGCCAGAGAAAGCGCAGATTTGCTGGGGGCTGGGGGACTGCCAGCCTCCCGGCCCCCCAGCATCCCTGCCTGCCACATACCCGCTGAACCCCAATAAAAACCTGCAAAACCACTGAGGACTCTGACTCCTCCTTTACCCGGTCTGTATGGGATCAGAAAACCTGCACTGTGCCCATTCCTGCCCTTACAGGGACTGATGAGAACAAGGGAGAAATCCAAACTAGCATGAACATTGGTAACAAAGTACCTTCTACCTACATCAACACAGAATGAGGGAAAGAAAAGCCTGAATTCCCTATTCTCCCTGGAGAGGGAACAACTTGGAGCATGTGTCCAACATTCAGTCATATTTGGGGGTGGGGATGGTTCTTGGTCCATTTGTCCTCAAGTTCTGACAAGGCCTATCATACACTATATGCCTAGAGGCTGTTTCGAAGTAAAGAGAACTGGGTGGGCTACTGCTGCGCCAGAAGACCCACACTGCAGCAGAAGTTAATAAAGCTCTGAGGCCTCTCAGACAGAAGGAGAGAAAATTAGAGGGTACAACATTCTGAGTTTTGGGAGTTAATTATTTTTATTTGAGCAAAAGGCATTCTTTGATGTTTCTCTAAACCCAGTGATGCGTACTTTACACAAAATAATAACCAGGTTGTTCTCTAAGCAGAGAACAGATGGGATGGGTGCAGATAATGGCATCTCTGAATAAAATTGAAGGTTAATTCAAGGTTGATTCAAGCCATCTGAGAGTTCAAAAGAATGTGAAGGGCCAATTTAGCTGCTGAGGCACACAGGACAGGCCATAACATAAGAGACATTTTGAAACTATGGACATTCCACATGGTTTAAAGCAGAAATATCATGTTTCACGGAGCCAATTTTCAATTTCACAATTGATTGTGAAGACTCTTTTGGAATAAACAATCAGTTGTCTGTGGCCAAGTCTTTTGGCTTATTTCTGTTGCCCTGATAGAATTAAAACACCATGAGGCCAGGGATTTTTGTGTGTTTTGTTCACTGATGTGTCCTCTCTCCACTTGGGGATTCAGTGTTGCTGAGGTTTCACTGATGTGTGGGTGGGAACTGCTCTCTGTTCCCCAATTTTGAACTTCATGTCTCCCACTCTAGGACCCAGCCCCACAATCACCTTTGGGGCTGGGCCCCACCCAATCACTTATTCTGGGAGTTTTTAACTAACTAATAATTCAAAGAACCACCATATTTATGTTTAACAAGCTCAGGGAGAAGGTACCTAAATAAAATGAGAATATCAGTAAAGAGACTGAAAACATTTTAAAAGAACTAAACAGAAAATTTGAAGCTGAACTACAATACCTGAATTTGAAAATTTAGTAGAGTAGTTCAATACACATTTGGTAAAGCAAGAAATAATCAGCAACTGAAGTTACTTACAATTATCCAAAGGTCAAAAAAAAAAAAAGATTGAACAATGCCTAAGGGACATGTATGCAACAGGATCTGAAGTCATATACACATTATGGGAGTCACAGAAGGAAAAGAGAGAATAAAGCTTATTGGAAAAAAATGGCCAAAGTTTCCCAATTCTGAGGAGGGAAATGTATATATGGATTCCAAAGCCCAATGAATCCCAGATAAGAATACAAAGAGGGCCTCCCTGGTGGCACAACAGGTTAAGTCTCTGCATAAAAATAAAATAAATCTTAAAAAAAGACGTGGAATCAACCCAAAGGCCCAAAAAAGATGACTGGATCAATAAGATGTGGTATATATACACAATGGAGTACTATTCACCAATCAAAAGGATAAACTAATGCCATTCACAGTAACATGGATGGAGGTAGAAAGAATTATGATCCGTGAAATAAGCCAGAAGAGCAAAGAAAAATATCAGATGATTTCAATAATAGGAGGAATATAACGGAACCATACATGGGCAGAGAATAATTTTCTATTTAAGGACACACGTAGGCTGAAAAAGAAAGGAAAATGTTATCTCATTTAAATCACATCCAAGAGAAGAGGTATCCATGTTTATACCAACAAAATAGATTTTTCAAACTCAAAACATTAAGTTTAATAGACATTTATAACAATAACAAAGTCAATTTTATATACAGTAAATATAAATACATATTCACAAATCATCAGAGTAACCAAATATATGAAGTAAATATTGACCGAACTGAAGGTAGAAATATACATCAGCATAATAATGTTTAAACACCAGTAATATATCATAGGGCATGATATATCAATGATACAGTAGATACTTTTTTATAAGTATCTCAGCAATAAAATGTTACCAAGGGTGTAGCAATGTACTCAGAATATGTTCTCAGTTGTATGTTGTAGACTTGGTACTTAAAACATTGCTTTTCTCAAAGTACACAAAATTCACCTGAATAAATGTTACCTTCTAGAGAAAGAAATGACACTGCTCAAAAACATTTTTTATATCAAGACATCATTATAGAATAAAAACATTGTGAAACATAATAAGTAAGATATTTTATTACCTCAATTTCAATGATGCATAGTACAACCATATTTAAGATTAGTATGAAAACAGAGAACTTGAACAATATTATAAGTCATTATAGGATACTACAGACCTAACAGATATAAAAAATCCAACAACAGCAAAATGTCTATTCTTCACAAGTGCACATGGGGCATTCTCTAGGATAGATCAGTTTCTCAAAACAGTATTGACAAACTTAGAAATACTGAACTCACACCAAGTATCTATTTGACAACAACAGAATGAAACTGGAGATGAGCAGAAAAGATAAAGGACATGCTTTTTTTTTTTTTAATGGAAATAGTCATCTATTTTTATTATTTTTATTTTTTAGATAAATTTTATTTTTATATTTCCTATACAATTGCAACCCCTTATTTTGACCCCAATCATCCCCTCCCTGCCACCCACCCCCCAGAGAGTGTCTCTGGTTCATAGTTGTTTGTTGATTTTGATTTTCACTTTCTTATGGTTACTCCTTTTCCTGGACCCTTATTTAAGTTTTCTAGATTCCTGCTATGAGTGAGACCATCCGGTATTTTGCTTTTTCTTTCCGGCTTATTTTGTTGAGCATGATCCCTTCCAGCACCATCCATGTTGCTGCAAATTGCATGTGATTATCTATTTTGAATGCTGAGTAATATTCCATGGTGTATATGTACCACATCTTCTTGATCCAGTCATCTATTTTTGGGCATTTGGCCTATTTCCAAAGCTTAGCTATTGTAAACAGTGCTGCTATAAACATAGGGGTGCAGGTGCTCTTTGGAATGGATGTTTCTGTATCCTTTGGGTAAATACCTAGGAGTGGAATTGCTGGATCATACGGAAGCTCTATGTTTAGTAGGTCTAGAAATCTCCACACAGCTCTCCATAGTGTTTGGACCAGTTTGCACTCCCACCAACAGTGCAGGAGAGTTCTTTTTTCTCCACACCCTCGCCAACATTTGTTGTTGCTGATTTTTTTAATATGTGCCATTCTCACTGGTGTAAGATGGTATCTCATGGTAGTTTTGATTTGCATTTCCCTGATTACAAGTGATGTTGACATTTTTTCATATGCCTGTTGGCCATTTGCATTTCCTCTTCAGAGAAGTTTCTTTTTAGCTCTTCTGCCCATTTTTTGACAGGCTTATTTTCTTTGTTGTTGTTGAGTCTCATCAGCTCTTTTTAAAATTTTGTGATCAGTCCCTTATCATTAGTGTTGTGTGCAAAAATGTTCTCCCAGTTGGTGGGGTTTCTCATTGTTTCTGTTATTGTCTCTTTTGCTGTGCAGAAGCTCTTTAATTTGATGTAGTCCCAGCTGTTTATCTTTGCCTTCATTATCACTGTTTTGGGTGATATGTCTGTAAAGATGTCTTTGATGTGCACATCACATAGTGTTTCGCCTATATTTCCTTCTATATATTTTATGGTTTCAGGTCTTATGTCTAGTTCTTTAATCTATTTTGAGCTGATTTTTGTGTATTCTGTGAGGTAGTGGTCAAGCTTCATTCTTTTGCATGTAGCGACCCAGTTTTCCCAGCACCATTTATTGAACAAACATTCTTTGCTCCACTGTATAGTCTTTGCTCCTTTGTCAAAGATTTGTTGACCATAAATCTGTAGGTTTATTTCTGGATTTTCTATTCGATTCCATTGGTCTGTGTGTTTGTTCTGGTTCCAATACCATGCAGTTTTGGCAATAATGGCTTTGTAGTAGAGTTTAAAATCCGGGTGCATGATGCCTCCATTCCCTTCTTTTTTTTTTTTTTCAGGAGAGCTTTGGCTATTTGGGGTTTTCGGTGATTCAATATGAATTTCATCAATAATTGTTCTATTTCTTTGAAGAATGACATTGAAATTTTTATTGGAATAGCATTGAATTTGTATATTGCTTTTGATAGGATGGCCATTTTAATAATGTTTATTCTTCCAATCCATGAGTAAGGGATGTCTTTCCATTTCTTTGTGTCTTATTTCTTTTAACAGTGTTTTATAATTTTCTTTGTATAGGTCCTTTAACTCTTTAGTTAGATTTATTCCCAAGTATTTGATTTTTTTTTGTTTTGATAATAAAAGGGATTTTTTTTATTTTTTCTTCTTCAGATTTAGTGTTTGTGTATAGGAAGGCTACTGACTTTTGCGTGTTGATTTTGTATCCTCCCACTTTACTGAACTGATTGATGAGTTGAATTAGTTTTTCTGTGGAGTTTTTGGGGTTCTGTATGTATATTATCATATCATCTGCAAATAGTGATAGTTTGACTTCTTCTTTTCCTATTTGGATTTCTTGTATGTCTTTCTCTTGTCTTATTGCTCTGGCTAGGACTTCCAGTATTATATTGAAAAGCAGTGGTGAGAGTGGACATACCTGTCTTGTTCCGGATCTTAATGGAAATGCTTTCAGCTTTTCACCATTGAGAATGATACTGGCTGTTGGCTTGTCATATAGTGCCTTTATGATGTTGAGGTATGTTCCTTGTATACCAAGAATTTCAAGGGCTTTTACCATGAATGGGTGTTGCACTTTGTTGAAAGCTTTCTGAGCATCTATTGAAATTATCATATGGTGTTTATATTTCTTTTTGTTGATGTGTTGGATAAGGTTGATTGATGTTCGGAAGTTGAACCATTCTTGTGGCCCTGGCATGAATCCTCCTTGGTCGTGGTGAATTATCTTATGGATACATTGTTGGAATCTGATAGCTAAAATTTTATGGAGGATTTTTGCATCAGTGTTCATAAGGGAGACTGGCCTGTAGTTTTCCTTTTTTGTGTTGTCCTTGTTCGGTTTTGGTATTAGTGTAATGTTGGCTTCATAGAACGTGTTTGGTATTGTCCCTTCCTTCTCAATTTTTTGGAAGAGTTTGTGAAGGACAGGCGCTAATTTGTCTCTGAATGTTTGGTAGAATTCATTTGTAAATCCATCAGGTCCAGGACTTTTGTTTTTGGGGAGGTTTTTGATTACCATTTCAATTTTGCTGCTTGTAATTGATCTGTTTAGGTGTTCTATTCCTTCTTTATATTTGGGTGATTGTAGAGTTGTAGGAATTTGTCCATCTCTTCTAGATTGTTGAACTTGTTTCCATATAACTGTTCATAGTAGTTTCTGAGTATTCTTTTGATATCTGCTGTTTCTGTTGTGATTTCTCGTCTTTCATTTGTAATCCTATTTATTAGTGCTTTCTCCCGTTTTTCCTTTGTGACCCTGGCTAGGGGTTTGTCTATTTTATTTATTTTTTTGAAGATCCAGCTTTTGGTTTCGTTGATATTTTGGATTTTTTTTTTTTAGTTTCAATTTCATTTATTTCTGCTTTGATTTTTATTATTTCTTTTCTTCTGGTTTTGGTTTTCTTTTTTTCGTTTGCTTGTTTTTTTTTTTTTTTAGTTCATTGAGCTTGAGATTAGGTTGTTTCTTTGAGGTCTTTCTTGTTTCTTGATGTGTGACTCTATTGCTCTATATTTCCCTCTTATTACTGTTTTTTTTTTTTTGGTTCCCATACATTTAGGAAATTGGTGTCCTCCTTTTCATTCAAATCAAAGTATTTTTTATTTATTCTTTTGTCTCCTCATTAGTCCAGTGGTCTTCCAGTAGTGTGGTTTTCAATCACCATGAGGTAGGAGAGTTCCTTGCCTTCTTTTTATAGTTTATTTCTAGTCTGATGCCTTCATAGTCAGAAAAGATGGTTGTTATGATTTCAATCTTGGTGTATCTGTTGATGTTTGTCTTGGGACCCAGTATGTGATTGATCCTGGAGTACGATCCATGTTCGCTTGAGAAAAATGTGTACTCCGTTTTTTTTTTTTGGGGGGGGGTTTAGTGTTCTATAGATGTCTGTTAAGCCCAAGCGCTCTAGGTCCTCATTTAGAGCTTTAGTGTCTTTACTTATTTTTTGTCTCGTTGATCTATCCATTGTTGATAGTGGTGTGTTGAAATCTCCCACTACGTATGTGTTTTCTCTGATGTCTGTTTTCAGAGATGACAATAGTTGTCTGATATATTTTGGTGCTCCTTCATTTGGTGATTATATGTTTTTGAGGGTTATTTCTTCTTGAAGTATTGTCCCCTTGATCATAATGTAATGACCATTGGGGTCTCTTTTTATCTTTTTGAGTTGAAATCTCTTTTATCTGATATAATATAGCTGTTCCTGCTTTCTTTTTTGGTCCATTTGCTTGTAGGATTGTTTTCCATCCTTTAACTTTGAGTCTATTTTTATCTTTTGTAGCTAAATGTGTTTCCTGGAGACAGCAAAAGGTTGGGTTTTGTTTCTTAATCGAGCCTGCGACTCTGTGTCTTTTAATTGAAGAGTTTAGTCCATTTACATTTAGAGGTAATATTGATATGTTAGCATCTGTATTTGACATTGTTTTTGTCTTTCCTTTGATTTTATTTATTTATTCTTTTAATAACTTTTTTTTTGCCCTTCTTTCATTGTTATTCGTCCCTCTGAGGTTCTGGCTTTAGGACTCCTTGTAGTATTTTTGGAGTGGGGGTTTAGTCATAATGAAATTCCAGAGTTTCTGTTTGTCTGGGAAGGTCCTTATTCTTTCTTCATAGAGGAAGGAGAGCTTTGCGGGATAGAGTATTCTTGGTTGGCATCTGCTTTCTTGGAGTCTGTTGACTATGAAGGACATGCTTTTGAACAACCAATGTGTCAAAGAATAAATCTAAAGAGGAATCAGAGCACCATGGTGACATATGATGTTCTTTTTTTTATCCCCATCTATTAACAATGAAATAAAAAAAAAAATAATTCACAGGCCTCCCTGATGGCGCAAGGGGCTACATACCACACTATGAGGCTGACTGCAGCCTCTGCAGCACGAGTTCGATCCTGGCCAGGCAGGGAGTGACCCACATGGCACAGCAGACCTCTCCTGTCTCCCTGCTGCTCTCCTCAGCAGCGTACTTCAGTTGGTCTGCCTGTTCTGTTCCCCACTTTGTCTCTGGTGAATCTTCTCACCCCCTACATCTCTGGCCTATACCCCAGCACGTGTATGCATAAATAAATAAATCTTTAAAGAAATCCATGCAGAAAAGCACCTTTGTGGGTGCTGTGGGACCTAGAACTACATGTCAAGACACCCAGATTAAACCTTGCCCCACTGTGCATCTAGTAATAGGTGGGCATACCTAAATATGAGCTTTGAAATACGTGGTGCTAGAAAACATTCCCAAATCACTACCATTGCAGTTTGGGGGAAAAATAATCTGGTGAGTGGCAACCTGAGTAGATTCAGACTCACTCGAGAAAATCTGCAGAAATCCAGCTTTCCTGAGTGTAGAGTCCAACACAGCATAGGAGGAAAAAAAATACAAGTTTTGTTTCATAGGAAGTAGCACTAAAAGGAATATTCCCAGCAACATATCATGAGGATATACTACATAGAGTTGGTTTATTGGGCAGCAGCAACTTCTCTCTGAGGAGAAAAGGAGAGTAATGACTGAGTATTTGGCTACCGAAGTTATACAGGATGCAACGGGTAAAAATCCATTTATTTCCCAATACCAAGAACACTGAGGTGAGAATTCCATGACTGGGATAGCAGATACTGTGAATGAGGCATATAAGTATTTCTTAATTGTTACACAACCAAGGATCTCAAAAGGGAGGGCTACACCATCAAGGTGAAAGGTGTGTTACAGGAAACAAACAAAGACAGCGTGTTCTCCTTTGGGATCTGAGTGAAGGCAAAGGGAGGGATCTACCATCACGGGGAAAGGTGGGCTCCAGAATGCACACAGGAGATCCCACACTCCCTTTTTGGAATTAAGTAAAGTCAAAGGGAGGACTCCACCATCAAGGTGAAAGTTAGGTTCCGGAAAGCAAGGGCCTGCCATCAGGGCCATTGGGAGGCCAAAGACCCAAGTAGCCCTTTTGGAACTGATTAAATGATGCGTGAGGGCTCTGCCATCAAGTTGAACAGTGGGTCCCAGGTAAGCATGGGATTACTTGCAAGGCTGTTGGAGGCCAGCAACAGCCCTCCCTCCCTGGGAAGCACACTAAAGTGAAGCCTGCCAGTACCAGCGACACAGTGGCATGGAGCAAAGAACAAATTTGAAAAGGAATAACTCTGAAACAGTAAAGGCTGAGGGAGGACCCTGAAAACAAAGGTGGAAAGCCAGTTCCAGGGAAACAGCTGCTGGCACACAGGGCTCTTGGAGACTGGTGACCCTGTCCCCCACACACCCCCTCCACAATAGTGAGTAAACCCAGGAAGAAAGAGGGAAGGCACAACCCCTGCAAGCAGCAGCAACCAATTAGAAGAATGTCTTTTGGCTCACAGGCAGCATTAGAGTCTGCATGAACTACTTCCACATGCACAGACCACACCCAGGATTGTAGATTAAGATGTGCATATAGAGGGAAGAGAACCAGGGAATCCACCCACAGAATCACTGTTCTTGTGAAATATGGCATGCAGCACCGGGCACGGTCTGGCCACCACTTCCCAATGTTCCAGCTGGAGCATGCGAAAGAGATGCCTGCCAGCAAAACAGGTACAGTGGCTCATCGCATAGAACAAATTTGAAAACAAATAACAGGGAGAAGGAAAAATATAAATATCCAAGCAAGAACTCTGAGGAAAGACACACCACAAAAAGAAAATCTGCCCCCTAGAACTCAGTAACAGTGGCATGGAAGAACTTCTCCACATGACAAAAGAGAATTTAGAAACAACATGATTAAAAAACATAAAGATGGATAGGAACAGAACAATATGAGAAATATGAAGAATGAAACTGAGTCTTTAAAGAAGGAATTAAGTAAACACAGGATATTAAAAGATTAATGGAGGAGCTAAAGAACTTTGGGGAAAGGAATGAAAACAGAATTGGTAAAATGGAAGAATGATTCAGTACATTTAAATATACAGATATAAAAAGAAGCAAAGAACAAAAGGAAAGAAAAGTACAAAGAAAAAAATTGAAGAAATATTTTGAGAAATATCTGACACCACAAGGAAAGGAAATATAAGAATTATAGGAATCCCAAAAAGTGAGGAGAGAGATATAGGAACTGAGAAAATGTTCAAGGATAAAATTGAAGAAAACTCCCAAAGCATGAAGAAGGAGATGAAAATAGACATACAGAAAGCTAGAACACCAAATTAACAAAATGAAAAGAGAGCTACACCAAGACACATAATCGTAAAGCTTTCAAAGTACAAAACAAGGAAAAAATAATGAAGATGACAAGGGGGGAAAGAAACTGATAAACTATAAAAGAAAACAAATCATGAATTAGTGCCTATCCCTCACAAACTCTTCCAAAAAATTGAGAAGGAAGGGACAATACCAAACATGTTCTATGAAGCCAACATTACACTAATACCAAAACCGAACAAGGACAACACAAAAAGGAAACTACAGACCAATCTCCCTAATGAACACTGATGGAAAAATCCTCAATAAAATTTTAGCTATCACAATCCAACAATGTATTCATAAGATAATTCACTACGACCAAGTAGGATTCATGCCAGGGACACAAGGATGGTTTAACATACGAAAATCAATCAACGTTATCCAACACATCAACAAAAAGAAATATAAAAACCATATGATAATATCAATAGATGCTGAGAAAGCTTTCGACAAAGTGCAACACACATTCATGATAAAAGCCCTTGAAATTCTTGGGATACAAGGAACATACCTCAACATCATAAAGGGCATCTATGACAAGCCAACAGCCAGTATCATTCTCAATGGTGAAAAGCTGAAAGCAATTCCATTAAGATCTGAAACAAGACAAGGATGTCCACTCTCACCACTGCTTTTCAATATAATACTGGAGGTCCTAGCCAGAGTAATAAGACTAGAGAAAGACATCCAAGGAATCCAAATAGGAAAAGAAGAAGTCAAACTATCACTATTTGCAGATGATATGATTATATACATAGAGAGCCCCAAAAACTCCACAGAAAAACTAATTCAACTCATCAATCAATTCAGTCAAGTGGCAGGATACAAAATCAACACGCAAAAGTCAGTAGCCTTCCTATACACAAACAATAAATCTGAAGAAGAAATAAAAAAAAAATCCCTTTTATTATTGAAACAAAAAAAAATCAAATATGTGGGAATAAATCTAACAAAAGAGGTAAAGGACCTATACAAAGAAAACTATAAAACACTGTTAAAAGAAACAGAAGAAGACACAAAGAAATGGAAAGACACCCCCTGCTCATGGATTGGCAGAATAAACATTATTAAAATGGCCATCCTACCAAAAGCAATATACATATTCAATGCTATTCCAATCAAAATTTCAATGTCATTCTTCAAAGAAATAGAACAATTATTGATGAAATTCATATGGAATCACAAAAAAAAAAAAACCCGAATAGCAAAAGCTCACCTGAAAAAAAAAAGAAGGGAAAGGAGGCATCACACTCCCAGACTTCAAACTATACTACAAAGCCATAATCATCAAAACTGCATGGTATTGGAACAAGAACAGACATACAGACCATTGGAATCGAATAGAAAATCCAGAAATAAACCCATAGATTTATGGTCAACTGATCTTTGAAAAGGAGCAAAGACTATGCATAGGAGCAAAGAAAGTTTGTTCAATAAATGGTGTTGGGAAAACTGGGTAGCTACATGCAAAAGAATGAAGCTTGACCACTACCTCACACCATACACAAAAATCAACTCAAAATGGATTAAAGAACTTGACATAAGACCTGAAACCATAAAATACATAGAAGGAAATATAGGCGAAACACTACGGATTTGCACATCAAAGACATTTTTACAGACACATCACCCAAAGCAGTGATAGTGAAGGCAAAGATAAACAGCTGGGACTACATCAAATTAAAGAGCTTCTGCACAGCAAAAGAGACAATAACAAAAACAAAGAGAAACCCCACCAACTGGGAGAACATTTTTGCACACAACAATAATGATAAAGGACTGATCACAAAAATCTGCAAAGAGCTGATGAGACTCAACAACAACAAAGAAAACAATCCAGTCAAAAAATGGGCAGAAGTGCTAAAAAGAAACTTCTCTGAAGAGGAATTGCAAATGGCCAACAGGCATATGAAAAAATGTTCAACATCACTTGTAATCAGGGAAATGCAAATCAAAACTACCATGAGATACCATCTTACACCAGTGAGAATGGCACATATTACAAAAACTAGCAACAACAAATGTTGGCGAGGGTGTGGAGAAAAAGGAACTCTTCTGCACTGTTGGTGGGAGTGCAAACTGGTCCAACCATTATGGAGAGCTGTGTGGAGATTTCGGGACCTACTAAACATAGAGCTTCCATATGATCCAGCAATTCCACTCCTAGGTATTTACCCAAAGGACACAGAAACATCCATTCCAAAGAGCACCTGCACCCCTATGTTTACAGCAGCACTATTTACAATAGCTAAGCTTTGGAAACAGCCTACATGCCCAAAAATAGATGACTGGATCCAGAAGATGTGGTACATATATACCATGGAATATTACTCAGCATTCAAAAAAGATAAACACATGCAATTTGCAGCAACATGGATGGCGCTGGAAGGGATCATGCTCAGCGAAATAAGCCAAAAAGAAAAAAAAAAATACCGGATGGTCTCACTCACAGCAGGAATCTAGAAAACTTAAATAAGGGACCAGGAAAATGAATAACTATAAGAAAATGAAAATCAAAATCAACAAAAAACTATGAAACAGACACTTTTTGGGGGGTGGGGGGCAGGAGGGGAGGGATTGTGGTCAGAGTGGGGAGGTTGCAATTGTATGGGTAATATAAAATAAAATTTATTATTTAAAAAAAAAGAAAACAAATCAGGCTGATATCAAACTTCTAGAAGAATCACAACAGGCAAAAAGAGAATGGAACAAAATATTTAACAGGAAGTCAACAAATGCCAACCAAGAATACTTTACCCAGCGGAGCTCTCCATTCCCTATGAAGGAAACATAAGGACCTTCTCAGAAAACAGAATCTCAAGAAATTCATTACTTCTAAATCCCCACTCCAAAAATATTACAAGAAGTCTTAAAGTCACAACCAACATAGGAATGAATAGGAAGAACAGAACTAGGTAAGGAATAGAATCACAAAAAGACAAACAAAATGACAACTACAGATGCAAATGTATCAATATTAATCCTAAAATTAAATGGACTAAACTCATCAATAAAAAGACACAGAGTAACAGGCTAGATTGAAAAACAAAGTTCAAACTTCTGCTGTCTCCAGGAAATGCATTTAACTACAAAGATAAACATAGACTGAAAGTAAAAGGTTGGAAAAGGAACCTACAAGCAAATGGACCAAAAAAGAAGGCAGAAACAATTATACTTTTATCAGATAAATAGACTATAAACTAAAAAAAAGGTTAAAAGAGACATGGATGTTTGTTATACTATGATTAAGGGCACAATATATCAGGAACACATAACACTCATCAACATATACTTACCAAATAAAGGAGCACCAAAATATATCAATTATTATCATCTCCGAAAACAGACATGAGAGAAAATACATATATAGTAGGAGACTTCAACAACCCATTCTAACTAATGGATAGATCAACAAGACAAAATAAATAAATAAATAAATAAACAAGGACTATAGCCATAAATAAGGACCTAGATCTCATGGGCTTAACTGACCTATATAGCACCCAAAAAAAATCTGAGTACCCAATTTTCTCAAGTGCACATGGACCATTCTCCAGGATTCATCACCTATTGGGCCATAAGACAAACATGAACAGATACTTTAAAATCAAAATCATGCCAACTATCTTCTCTGAACATAGAGGCATCAAACTATAAAGAATCCATGAAAAGAAAGCAAGGCACACTCCTACTTCGTGGAGAAGTACAAAGGAAATCCACACTAATGGAAAAATATTGGCTAAATGAGGAGATCTAAGATGAAATTAAAAAATACCTTGAGGCAAACAAAAATGAAGACACACTTTTCAGAATGTATGAGATACAGCAAAAGCAATAATAAGAGTAAAGTATATAGCAATAGAGGCTCACATGAAGAAACAAGAAAGAAATCAAATAAATAACTTAATTTCCCATCTCAGAGAAAGAGAAAATGAAAAACAAATTTAAAAAAGCCAAAACCAGTAGAGGAAAGGAAATAATAAAAATCAAATCAGAAATAAATGCAATATAAATTTTAAAAAATAAATGAAACCAAGAGTTTGGTTCTTCCAAAAAAATAAATAAATAAATAATAAACAAAGTAGACAAAACTCTAGCCAGGCTCACAAAGAGGAAGAGGAGGAGGAGGAGAAGGAGAAGGAGGAGGAGGAGGAGGAGGAGGAGGAGGAGGAGGAGGAGGAAGAGGAGGAGGAAGAGGAGGAAGAGGAAGAGGAGGAAGAGGAAGAGGAGGAAGAGGAAGAGGAGGAAGAGGAAGAAGAGGAAGAAGAGGAAGAAGAGGAAGAAGAGGAAGAGGAAGAAGAGGAAGAAGAAGAAGAAGAAGAAGGAGGAAGAAGGAGGAAGAAGGAGGAAGAAGGAGGAAGAAGAAGGAAGAAGGAGGAAGAAGGAGGAAGAAGGAGGAAGAAGGAGGAAGAAGGAAGAAGAAGGAAGAAGAAGGAAGAAGAAGAAGAAGAAGGAAGAAGAAGGAAGAAAAGGAGGAAGAAGGAGGAAGAAGGAGGAAGAAGGAGGAAGAAGGAGGAAGAAGGAGGAAGAAGGAGGAAGAAGGAGGAAGAAGGAGGAAGAAGGAAGAAGAAGGAAGAAGAAGGAAGAAGAAGGAAGAAGAAGAAGAAGAAAACGCAAATAAATGGGATCATAAATGAAAGAGGAGAAATTAAAGGGCAGATCAACATGGTGGTGAGGAAACGCTGCGAGTAAGATCTCCCATTAAAAAAAAATTTAATAGGGAGGAAAAGCGGCAGGTCCCAGAGAGAACTGGGACATGGAAGATAAACGGACAACTCCAGCAAACTACCTAAAGAAGAAAGCTGCCATTAAAGAGGATTAGAAGGGAGGAAAGCTCAGAACCCTGCTACCCTCTCCCAACCACAAAGTCGGCACTCTCTGACCAACAGCAAGGAGGAAAAAAAAAAACAAAAAAACTAAAACAAACAACAAGAACAAACTACACATCAAGCATGACTGTGAGTGGAAAGGAACTATTTCAGCCACCACACCCCATGTACTGGAGCTGTGGAGAACCCTGCAGGATTCACAGCAGAGGTGAGAGAACGGCTCCAGGCGCCATTAGAGAAAAACAAAAACCCCCTGAGATTTACACACAGCCCCAGAACAGCCGGTAAGATTGCGTGGAAAAGCAGCACGCTTGAAAAGCAAACGCGGATCACAGCTGCCCAGGTCCCTGAGCCTGCGACCTAGGCTTACGGGGAGACATGCAGAGGCCCTCACTAAGGTGAATGTCCCTCACTGAGTAATCAGAAACCAGGCGCCCAGGCACGGGAGCAGGGGTGCAAAAGGCGCCATATCTGCGGACACTGAACTGGGCTACAGCCCGCATCCTGGACCTGAGGAATTTGGAACTGAGACCCGGGGCATGAAAATCGGGGTGTGGGTTCCCCACAACGGTGGGGTACAAGGTAGACACAGCACCCCAAACCCATTGAGGCCTTTCCCACCACTCCCACTCTGTTCCCCATCCCACGGGGTGAAAAAAACAGCTCCCCAAGGACACTAGGAGAGATCTCTGGCACCACATAGCGACCAGAAAAAAAAAATCACCAACACCCCATAGAACAGGGACCTTTCTTCAGAAAAGACTGCTTGAAACTGGCAGAAGGCTCCCTGAGGAGCCAGTGGTGGGCTGGAATGTTAGCCCACGCCAAGCCCCTTCTGACCAGCAATCCAAGCCCAGAGAGGGAGCAGGAACTCACAGCATGGGCAGACCGGGCACGCAGAAGAGTGTGCCTGAGACCGGGCATGCAGGTAGTGCGTCCCTCATCGCCATTTTAGAACAGGGACATTCCTCCAGTAAAGACAGCCTGAAACCAGCAGAAGGCTCCTGGAGGAGCCAGAGGTGAACTGGGAATTTTTTCCATGGCAGGCCCCTTCTGGCCTGAAGTCCAAGCCTAGAGCGGGAGCAGGAATCCACCGCCGGGGCAGAACAGGCAGGCAGAGAGTGCGTCCCACATTGCCATTTTAGAACAGGGACATTTCTTCAGTAAAGACTGCTTGAAACCGAGAGATGGCTCCCAGAGGAGCCAAAGGGGAGCAGAGAAGTTCACCAAAGATGCCGGCCAGTCCCAGCAACACAGTGTCCCAATGCATACAGCAAATTAGAAAACAGACAGTAGGGAGTAGAAGAACCACACACAACATAGCAACTCCTCAGGAAAAAAGCACACCACAAAAAGAAAAACACCCCCCAGACTGCAACGGCAGTAACTTGGAAGAACTTCTGAGCTTTCCAGAAAGAGAATTTAAAATTCCCATGATTCAAAAACTGACAGAAGTCATAAAGGAAAATAATGGTAAGGGGAAAATAATCAACAATCAGAAGAATGAAATGGCATCCCTGAAGAGGGAAATGCGGGAGATGAAAGAATGCATGGGATGTAAAAGAAATTCAGGAGATCAAGATGTAAAAGAAATACAGGAGTTCAAATAATTAGTGGAGGCACTAAAGAACTCTGGGAAAAGCAATGAAAGCAGAATAGATGAAATGGAAGAAAGAATAAGCACTCTTGAAGACACAGAAATAAAAAGAACCAAAACAGAAAAGGAAAGAGAAGAAGGAAAAAAACGGAAGAAAGACTTCGGGAACTATCGGACTCCATGAAGAAAGGAAATATAAGAGTTATAGGAATACCAGAAGGAAAGGAGAGAGATGCAGGAACAGAGAAAATATTCAAGGAGATAATAGAAGAGAACGTCCCAAATGTGAACAAGAAGATGAAAATTGATATACAAGAAGCAAGAAGAACACCAAATATCCATGGCGAAAGGAAAAATACAGCAAGACACATAATAGTAAAGCTCCCAAGAATCCAGGACAAGCAAAAAATAATGAAGCTGACAAGAGGGAAAAAACAGATAACATTCAAAGGAAAACCAATCAGGCTGACATCAGACTTCTCCGAAGAAACACTACGGGCAAGGAGAGAGTGGAGGGACATAATCAACAGACTCCAAGAAAACAGATGCCAACCAAGAATGCTCTATCCTGCAAAGCTCTCCTTCGCAGACAAACAGAAACGCTGGAATTTCATTACGACTAAAACCCCACTCCAAAAAATACTACAAGGAGTCCTAAAGCCAGAACCTCAGAAGGACGAATAACAATGAAAGGCCAAAAAAAAGTTATTAAAAGAATAAATATATAAAATGAAAGGAAAAACAAACACAATGGCAAATACAGATGCTAACATATCAATATTAACGCTAAATGTAAATGGACTAACTCTTCAATAAAAAGACACAGAGTAACATGCTGGATTAAGAAACAAAACCCAACCTTTTGCTGTCTCCAGGAAACACATTTAGCTACAAAAGTTAAAAATAGACTCAAAGTTAAAGGATGGAAAACAATCCTACAAGCAAATGGACCAAAAATGAAAGAAGGAACCGCTATACTTATATCAGATAAAACAGATTTCAAACTCAAAAAGGTAAAAAGAGACCCCATTGGTCACTACATTATGATTAACGGGACAATACTTCAAGAAGAAATAACACTCATTAACATATACTCACCAAACGAAAGATACCAAAATATATCAGACAACTATTCTCATCTCTGAAAACAGACATCAGAGAAAACACATACGTATTGGGAGACTTCAACACACCACTAACAAGCATGGCTAGATGAGCGACCCAAAAATAAGTAAAGACACTAAAGCTCTAAATAAGGACCTAGAACGCCTGGGCTTACCAGACATCTATAGAACACTAACCCCCCCTCCAAAAAAAAAAAAAAAACAGAGTACCAATTTTTCTCAAGTGCACATGGATTATTCTCCATGGTCAATCGCATACTGGGACACAAGACAAACATCAACAGATACACCAAGACTGAAATCATACCAACCATCTTTTCTGACCATGAAGGCATCAAACTAGAAATAAACCATAAAAGAAGGCAAGGAACTCTCCTACCTCTTGGAGATTGAAAACCACACTACTGATACCACTGGACAAATGAGGAGATCAAAGAAGAAATTAAAAAATTCTTTGAATTGAATGACAAGGAGGACACCAATATCCTAAATGTATGGGATGCAGCGAAAGCAGTAATAAGAGGAAAATATATAGCAATAGAAGCTCACTTCAAAAAAACAAGAAAGAACTCATAGAAACAACCTAATCTTGAAGCTCAAAGATCTAGAAAAAGAACATAGTGCTGCTATGTTTATAGCAGCACTATTTACAATAGCTAAGCTTTGGAAACAGACCAAATGCCCAAAAATAGATGACTGGATAAAGAAGATGTGGTACATATATACCATGGAATATTACTCAGCATTCAAAAAAGATAAACACATGCAATTTGCAGCAACATGGATGGCGCTGGAAGGGATCATGGTCAGCGATATAAGCCAGAAAGAAAAAGAAAAATACTGGATGGTCTCACTCATAGCAGGAATCTAGAAAACTTAAATAAGGGACCAGAAAAATGAATAACTATAAGAAAGTGAAAATCAAAATCAACAAAAAAACTATGAACCAGAGACACTTTTTGGGGGTGGGGGGCGGGAGGGGAGGGATTGGGTCAGAATGGGGGGGTTGCAATTTTATGGGGGAATATAAAAATAAAATTTATTATTAAAAAAATTTGTTGGATTGAATGCCAATGAGGACACCAATTTCCTAATTGTATGGGATGCAGCAAAATCAGTAATAAGAGGAAAATCTATAGCAATAGAGGCTCACATCAAGAAACAAGAAAGAACTCAAAGAAACAAACTAATCTCAAGCTCAAAGATCTAGAAAAAGAACAACAAAAAAAAACCCAAAAGCATTAGAGGAAAAGAAATAATAAAAACCAAAGCAGAAATAAATGAAATCAAAACTAAAAAAAAAAAAAAAACAATCCAAAAGATCAATGAAACCAAGAGCTGCTTCTTCGAAAAAATCAATAAGATAGACAAACCCATAGCCAGGCTCACAAAGGAAAAAATGGAGAAAGCACAAATAAACAGGATCATAAATGAAAGAGGAGAAAACACAACGGACACAGCAGAAATCTAAAGAATAATTAGTAACTACTATGAACAGTTATATGGAAACAAGTTCAACAATCTAGAGGAGATGGACAAATTCCTACAACTCTACAATCACCCAAAGCTAGATATAGAAGAAGTAGAACACCTAAGCAGCAAAATTGAAATGGTAATCAAAAATCTCCCCAAAAACAAAAGCCCAGGACCTGATGGATTTACAAATGAATTCTGCCAAACATTCAGAGACGAATTAGTGCCTATCCTTCACAAACTCTTCCAAAAAATTGAGAAGGATGGGACAATACCAAACACGTTCTATGAAGTCAACATTACACTGTTACCAAAACCGAACAAGGACAACACAAAAAAGGAAAACTACAGGCCAATCTCCCTAATGAAAACTGATGCAAAAATCCTCAATAAAATGTTAGCTATGAGAATCCAACAAAGTATCCATAAGATAATTCACCATGACCAAGTAGGATTCATGCCAGGGGCACAAGGATGGCTCAACATCCGAAAATCAATCAACCTTATCCAACACATTAACAAAAAGAAGTATAAAAATCATATGATAATATCAATCAATGCTGAGAAAGCTTTCGACAAAGTGCAACACCCATTCATGATAAAAGCCTTTGAAATTCTTGGGATTTAAGGAACATACCTCAACATCATAAAGGCCATATATGACAAGCCAACAGTCGGTATCATTCTTAATGTTGAAAAGTTGAAAGCATTTCCATTAAGATCTGGAACAAGACAAGGATGTCCACTCTCACCACTGCTTTTCAATATAATACTGGAAGACCTAGCCAGAGCAATAAGACAAAAGAAAGACATACAAGAAATCCAAATAGGAAAAGAAGAAGTCAAACTATCACTATTTGCAGATGATATGATAATATACATAGAGAACCCCAAAAATTCCACAGAAAAACTAATTCAACTCATCAATCAATTCAGTCAAGTGGCAGGGTACAAAATCAACATGCAAAAGTCAGTAGCCTTCCTATACACAAATAATAAATCTGAAGAAGAAGAAATCCAAAAAGCCATCCCTTTTATTATCAAAACAAATAACAATCAAATATTTGGGAATAAATCTAACAAAAGAGGTAAAGGAGCTATACAAAGAAAACTATAAAACACTGTTAAAAGAAATAGAAGAAGACACAAAGAAATGGAAAGACATCCCCTGCTCATGGATTGGCAGAATAAACATTATTAAAATGGCCATCCTACCAAAAGCAATATACATATTCAATGCTATTCCAATCAAAATTTCAATGCCATTCTTCAAAGAAATAGAACAATTATTGATGAAATTCATATGGAATCACAAAAAACCCCGAATAGCCAAAGCTCTCCTGAAAAAAAAAAAAAAAAAAAAAGAAGGGAATGGAGGCATCACACTCCCAGACTTCAAACTATACTACAAAGCCATCATGGTCAAAACTACATGGTATTGGAACCAGAACAGACACACAGACCAATGGAATAGAGTAGAAAATCCAGAAATAAACCCACAGATTATGGTCAACAAATCTTTGACAAAGGAGCAAAGACTATGCATTGGAGCAAAGAAAGTTTGTTCAATAAATTGTGCTGGGTAAACTGGGTTGCAAAAGAATGAAGCTTGACCACTACCTCACACCATACACAAAAATCAACTCAAAATGGATTAAAGAACTAGACATAAGACCTGAAACCATAAAATACATAGAAGGAAATATAGGTGAAACACTACGTAATATGCACATCAAAGACATCTTTACAGACACATCACCCAAAGCAGTGATAGTGAAGGCAAAGATAAACAGCTGGGACTACATCAAATTAAAGAGCTTCTGCACAGCAAAAGAGACAATAACAAAAACAAAGAGAAACCCCAACAACTGGGAGAACATTTTTGCACCCAACACTAATGATAAAGGACTGATCACAAAAATCTGCAAAGAGATGATGAGACTCAGCACAAACAAAGTAAATAATCTAGTCAAAAAATGTGCACAAGAGCTAAAAAGAAACTTCTCTGAAGAGGAAATGCAAATGGCCAACAGGCATATGAAAAAATGTTCAGCATCACTTGTAATCAGGGAAATGCAAATCAAAACTACCATGAGATACCATCTTACACCAGTGAGAATGGCACATATTAAAAAAACTAGCAACAACAAATGTTGGCGAGGGTGTGGAGAAAAAGGCACTCTTCTGCACTGTTGTTGGGAGTGCAAACTGGTCCAATCACTATGGAGATCTGTGTGGAGATTTCTGGACCTACTAAACATAGAGCTTCCATATGATCCAGCAATTCCACTCCTAGGTATTTACCCAAAGGATACAGAAACATCCATTCCAAAGAGCACCTGCACCCCTATGTTTATAGCAGCACTATTTACAATAGCTAAGCTTTGGAAACAGCCCAAATGCCCAAAAATAGATGACTGGATCCAGAAGATGTGTTACATATACACCATGGAATATTAATTAGCATTCAAAAAAGATAAACACATGCAATTTGCAGCAGCATGGATGGCGCTAGAAGGGATCATGCTCAGCAAAATAAGCCAGAAAGAAAAATAAATATACCAGATGGTCTCACTCATAGCAGGAATCTAGAAACTTAAATAAGGGACGAGGAAAAAGAATAACTATAAGAAAGTAAAAATCAAAATCAACAAACAACTATGAACCAGAGACACTCTATGGGGGGGGGAGTGGGGAGGGGAGGGATTGGGGTCAAAATAAGGGGGTTGCAAGTGTATGGGGAATATAAAAATAATATATATATATATTAAAAATATTAAAAAATTGAAAAAAAGAAAGAAGTGTGAGATTCCTCAAAAGACTAAAAATGTATTTATCATATGACCCAGCAATTCCATATGTAGGTATATATGCAAAGAGCACAAAAACACTAAATCAAAACAAATCTGCACTCCTGTATTTATAACAGCATTATCTACAATAGGAAAGATATGAAACAACCTAAATGCCCTAGAATAAGTGAGTGGATCAACAAGCTATGATACATATACACAAAGGAATACCACTCAGCAATCAAAAGACACTGTTGCCATTTTAGCAGCATGTACTCGAAGGGATTATACTAAGAAAAGTGAGCCCAATAGATAAATACCAAATGGGTTCACTTATATGTGGAATCTAGAGAAGCCAAACAAAGGATCAGACAAAGACAAACTGTAAAACTGGCCCTGGAAAGCACAGACACTCAGGAGGGAGTGTCTATTATCTATCCAGAAGATAACAGGAGGTGGGGGCTAGGGAGGAGAGAATGGTGGAGTGTGGTGGAGGATTGTGGGCATTTTGGTTGTGGGAAAAATACAGTAACCACACCTGAGGGAAATATTCCTATAATGTGAAAAAATAAAAAAACACACTGTTTGATAGATAAATACATATAGATAATATGCACCGAATCTAGGTAGAAGAACAGAGAAAAACAAGACATTTAAAAAATGTATAAAAACTTCAAGAATTGGTCCTCCCCTGGTGGTGCAGCAGTTGAGCACCGGGCTGTGAAGCTGCCCGCAGCCTCTGCAGCTCCAGTTCAATCCCTGCCCTCCAGGGAGGGTCAGACACAGACCTCTCCTGCCATGCTGCTGCTCCCCCACAGCAGTGTATTTTCATCAGTCTGCCTGTTCTGTTCCCAGCTCTGGCTCTGGTGAATTCTCTCACCCTCCCGTGCTTCTGACTGTACCCAGTGCTTGTATAAATAGAAAAATCTTTAAAAAAAAAAAAAGCTTCAAGAATTATCTGACTCCGTTATGAAAAGCCACATAAGGACAATGGATAGTCCAGAGGGGAATGGGGGTTGGGGAAAGAAGAACTTACTCAAAGAAATAATAGAGGATAATATTCTAAGCCTTGGGAAGGAATTAAATGTCCAAATCTATGAAACTAAAGGAACACCTGATTATCAAAATACAGTGAGAACTTCATCAAAATATAGATGGTGGTAAAATGTATGTAATTATAAAGTTATTTCCATCAGACTTTCTTGAGACTTCTCAGCAGACACTCTGCAGGCAAGGAGAAAATGGAATGACATTCAGAATATGCAAAGATAAAAAAGTGCCAGTACAGATTACCATATTTTGCAAGACTCTCACATATGAAGGAGAAATAGACTTTCCCAAATAGAAGTTGTGTTTGTTAACACTAGACTTCCACTACATGAAATGTTGAAAGTAGCTCTACTATCTAAATTGAAGAGGAAAACAATCACACAAACTTGAACAAAGAAAGAAATGGAAAATATCAGAATACTATAGACAAAATGACAGTAGTGTACCCTTACATATCAATAATCACCCTAAATGTAAATGGACTGAACTCACCAATCTAAAGGCACAGTATTGTTGGTTGGATCAGAAAACAAAGCTCAACTTTTTGCTGACTCCAAAGACAAACACAGGCTTAAAGTGAACGGTTTGCAAACAACCCTACAATCAAATGGTACTCTTACAAAAGTCAGGGAGAGTAAAACTTCCATCAGATAAAATGGACTTCCAATTTAAAAAGATAACAAAAGGCACTGGTAGACAATTTATAATTATTTTTATCACTTAAATTTAAGCTTTATTTTAGGCAGATTATTAGATATATTTGTGATACAAATTTGAGCATTTGAAAGTGTCAAGAGTTTACTAAATATTTATTTATTTTTTTTAAATAATAAATTTTATTTTTATATTCCCCATACAATTGCAGCCCCCCCATTCTGACCCCAATCCCTCCCCTCCCACCCACGCCCCCCTAAAAGTGTCTCTGGTTCATAGTTTTTTGTTGATTTTGATTTTCACTTTCTTATAGTTATTCATTTTCCTGGTCCCTTATTTAAGTTTTCTAGATTCCTGCTATGAGTGAGACCATCGTCAGCGAGACAATTTATAATTATTAATGAATCAATATCATGACATAACACTCTGACATATATATAAGTGAAGAGCCTGAAAATATATAAAGCAACTATTAACATTCCTAAAAACAGATATTGACAGCAATGCAATACTAGCAAGAGACTTTAACAATTCATTTACATAAGTGGATAGTCCATCCAGAGAGTAAGTCAATATAGAAACAACAGTCCTAAAAGAAATACTATACCAGATGAAATTAATAGACACATACATGTCAAGGTAACCCCTCCTTCCCCCCCCAAAAAAGCTGAATATTTATTCATCTCAAGGGTGCATGGAAAATTCTTAAGGCTAGAACCCATGTTGGATGACAAAAAGTGTCAATAAATTCATTAGGATTGAAATTATATCTAGTATCTTCTCTGATCACAATGGCATCAAACTGAAAATCAACCAAAAAAAAAAGTGTGGAAAAAACTCAAGATACATGGAGACTAGGCCGAATATTGGGTTAATAAGGAAACAAAAGGAGAAATTTAAGAAATACCTGAAAACAAATGAAAATGAAGATACAAGTTACCAGAACCACTGGGACACAGCCAAAGCAATACTAATAGGAATATATATATAGTAAATACACACCTAAAAAAGGAAAGAACTCAAATGAATATTTTAACCTTACAACTTAAGGAGCTAGAAAAGAAAAACAAACGATATGAAAAGTCACTAGAAAGAAGGAAAGAATAAAAAAGAGAATAAAAGAATAAATGAAGACATACAAGTGGCCAATAGGCACATGAATATAGCTCACCATCACTTATCATTAGAGAAATGCAAATCAAATTCACAATGAGATACCATCTCACTCCTGTGAGAATGGTCCATATCAAAAAGTCCAGAAAAAAAATGTTGGTTAAGATGTGTACATAAAGGAATACATGGGCCTCCCTGGTGGCACAAGTGTTAAAGTCTCAGCACAATCAAACTATTGCCACCACTGTGGCCTGAATTGGATCCCTGGCCAGGGAGTTGACCCACATGGTGGTGCAGACCTCTCCTGTCTTACCCAAGGCTCCCATCAGCAATGTACTTCAGTAGGTCTGCCTGTTCTGCTCTCCACTTTGTCTCTGGTGAATCCTCTCACCCCCTGCACCTCTGGCCTACACCTGGTGTATTTGTATATATAAATAAATAAAACAAATCTTAAAGAAAAAAAAAGGAATACTTTTACACTCTGGTGGAAATGTGAGTGGATTCAGTCCCTACAGAAAACAGTATGGAGTTTCCTCAAAACACTAAAAATAAAGAATTCAAAAACACTAATTTGCAGGAATACATGCATTCATGTTCACCGTAGCATTATTTACAATAGCCAACTTATGGAAACAATCTAAATCTCCAAGGACAGATGAGTGAATTAAGATGTGGTATATATACACAACAGGATATTATTCAAGAATAAGAAAGATGATCTCTCTTTTATTGCAAATAATTTTATTTTTTTCGTCTTTTTTTTTTTTAGATGGTCTCACTCATAGCAGGAATTTAGAAAACCTAAATAAGGTACCAGGAAAAAGAATAACTATAATAAAGAAAAAAATCAAGATCAACAAGCAACTATAAACCAGAGACACACTACAGGGTGGAGGGGGTTGAGGTCAAAATTAAGGGGGGTGGAATTGTATGGGGAATATAACCAAGATTAAAATACATACATTGTACAAAAATGAAAAACGATGTAAGAAATATATAAATAAAAAGAAAAGAAAGATGATTTCTTACCTTTTGCAACAACATGGATGGAACTGGAGGGGATAATGCCAAGAGAAATCAGCCAGAATGAGAAAGACAAATATTGGATGGTTTCACTCATAGGTGGAATACAGAGAAATATAACAAATATGCAGATTGAATTAGATAAAAAACAAACCCTGGATATCTGACTGCAAAACTGATACTACCAGTGGATGATGGAGAAGGTAGAGAGCCAGGGTGGAAAGAGCCCCAAAGGATTATGTGGCGGACTATGAGTGCCTGGGGAGTGGATGTAGTATGGTAACACATATTGGAATCATATACAGTATTGTAAACCAGTGTTTCCTCAATAAAATATTTATAAATTAGTTAATAAATAGGGCCTCCCTGGTGGTGCAGGCAGTTAAGTGCAGCACCGTGAAGCTGTCCGCAGCCTCTGCAGTGCTGGTTTGATTCCCACAGGGCACGGAGATACCCACATGGTGTGGCAGACCTCTCCTGCGTTGCCTGCTGTTCCCCTCAGCAGTGTGTTTCAGTCAGTCTGCCTGTTCTGTTCCCTGCTCTGTCTCTAGTGAATCCTCTCACCCTCCCGCAAATCTGACCTGTACCCTGGCTCTTGTGTAAATAAATAAATCTTTGAAAAAATTAGTTAATAAATAAAAGAAAAATATGCATTACTACTCTCTATATGTTTAGAAAACATACTCTCTCTTGCTCCATAAATAGGATGATGGATGATTTTAAGCCTGACTTTTATAATGTGTACATTTGAAAATTCATTATATTTAATGTATTAACTTCATATGCAACTTATTATAAAAAATATCCTATGCCCACTACAAAGAAGTTAATTTCCATTAACTATTCACTTTCCCTTTAGATTTATCTAGGAAAGAAATATTCACAAGAATTAGAAAATCAGGACAGCTCTGCAAATAAAGGTGAGCAGCTAATCCCAGGAGATCATGGGCCTGCCTGCAAGGTGTTTGGAAGGCAGCAACGCCATGCTCCCCTTTTCACAACTGAGTGAAGGCAGAGTGAGGGCTCTGTGGACAAGGGTGAACATCTAGCCCTAGGCGGTCACAGGACTGCCTACAGAGCTGTTGGAAGCCTTCAGCCCTGAGCCCCCCTTCTAGAACTGAGGGAAGACAGAGGGAGGGCTCCCCCCCAATAGATGATCACCTAGTCCCAGCAAGTCATGATCCTGCCTCCAAGACTGTTGGAGGCTGGTAACTCTCAAAGCATCCCTTCTGGAACTGAGTAAAGGCAGAGAGAAGGCCCTGTAGACGAAGGTAGGCAGCCAGTCTCAGGGAAGAGCCTGCTAGATCACAGGAATGTTGATAGCCAGCAAGCCCCAAGCACCCTTTCTGGAACCAAGCAAAGGCAGAGGGAGGCCCCAGAAAACAAAGGTAAGCAGTGAGATCAAGAACAGTACACTCTGGCCAACCCACAGTTGTGGGAGACCAGAGACCAACATGCACCTGTGCAACCCATCTGGAAAAGCGAGTAAATCCAGGAAGGCACAGGGAGGGCACAGCCCACACAGGGAGCAGCAACTGCTTGGGAGTTCTTTTTGGCCCACACATAGCATTAGAGTCTGCATGAACTGCTACCACATGCATAGACCACACCCAGCATTGCAGGTTAAGACATACATGTAATGGAAGAGACCAGCAGCATACAGATCTTTAGGGATAGCACCCATCAAACCATCCATAGCATCATAGTCCTTGGGAAGTCTAGCATGACAGCGCTAGACACAGTCTGGCCACCAGTTCCCAACATCCCACTAGGGGCAACCCAAAGAGATGTCCACCACTGCCAGTGGCCAGGGGCTCAGTGCATAGAACATTTTCAAAAACAAACAACAGGGAGAAGAAAAAATACAAATAACCAAGCAAGACCTCTGAGGAATGACACACCACAAAAAGAAAATCAGCCACCAGAATTCAACAACAATGACTTCTCTACCTGACAGAGAATTTAGAATCACCATGATTAAAAACCTTAAAGAAGATAAAAAGGAAAAGAATGATATGAGAAATATAATTAATGAACTGAAGAAAGAAACTGAGTCTTTAAAGAAGGAAAACAAAGGAAATGCATTAAAAGATTAATGGAGGAGCTAAAGAACTCTGGCAAAACTAATAAAACAGAATTAAAGAAATATGAGAACAAATCAGTACTCATGAAGATAGTTATAAAAAGAAGCAAAAGAGAAAAGGAAAGAGAAGTACAAAAGAAAAAGAATGAAGAAACACTTTGAAAACTATGTGACACCATAAGGAAAGGAAATATAAGAGTTATAGGTTTCCCAGAAGGTGAGGACAAAGACAAAGTAACAGAAAAACTATTCAAGGAGATAATCGAAGAGAACATCCCAAGCATGATGAAGGAGACGCAAATAGATACAAGTAATCCAGAAGAACACCAAATAGCACAGTGAAAGGAAAATACAGCAAGACACACAATAGTAAAGCTTTCAAGAGTACAAGACAAGGGAAAAGTAATGAAACTGATGAGGAGGAAGAAACAGATAACCTTCAGGCAGACATCACACTTCTCTGAAGAAACACTACCAGAAACACTACAAGCACAAGAATGGAGTGACATATTTAACACACTTCAAGTCAACAAATGCCAATCAAGAGTACTTTATCCCACAAAGTTCTCCTTCCACTATGAAGGAAACATAAGGTCTTTCTCAGACAAACAGAATCTCCAGAAATTCACTACTACTAAACCACTCCAAAAAATAATATAAGAAGCCCTAAAGCCAAAACTAACAGAGAAATGACTAGGAAAAACAGAATAAGGTAAGGAATAGAATCACAAAAAGACAAACAAAATGACAAATACAGATGCCAATGTATCAATATTAACCCTAAATGTAAATGGCCTAGCTCATCAATAAAAAGAGAGAGTAGCAGACTGGTTTAAAAGAAAAAAATCCAACCTTCAGCTGTCTCCAGAAAACAAATCTAACTATTAAAGATAAACTGAAAGTAAAATATTGGAAAACAAACCTACAAGCAATCAGATAAAAATGACTTCAAACTAAAAAAGGTAAAAATAGATATAGATGGGAGATATCAGGAAAACATAACACTCATCAACATATAATCACTAAATGAAGGAACACCAAATAATATAAGACGATTATCATCATCTCTGAAAACAGACATGAAAGAAAATACACATGTAGTAGGAGACGTCAATACCACAGTGTCACAAATGGACAGATCAATGAGACAAAAATTCATCAAGGATACTATAGCCCTAAATAAGGACCTAGATCTCATGGCCTTAAAAGACATATATAGGATACTGCACCAAAATAAAATGAGTAGATATTTTTTTTGAAGTGAACACGGATCATTCTCCAGGATTGATCATATATTGTGTCACAAGACAAACAACAGATACACTAAGATTGAAATCATACTAACTATAATCTCTGATCATAAAGGCATCAAACTAGAAATAAACCATGAAAAGAAAGTAAGGAACCCTCTGACTTCATGGAGATTGAAACCCACACTACTGGAAGACCATTGGATTAATGAGGAGATCAAAGAAGAAATTAAAAAATACCTTGAGACAAACAAAATTGAGGACACAACTTTCCAGAATGCATGGGACACAGCAAAGGCCGTAATAAGAGGAAAGTACATAGAAATACAGGTTCACATCAAGAAACAAGAAAGAAATCAAAGAAAAATCCAATCTCCTATCTCAAAGAACTAGAAAAAGAACAAAAACCAAAAAAAAAAAGTGAAAAGAAAGAAAATAATAAAAATTAAAGTAGAAATAAACAAAAATAAAAACAATCCAAAAAAATCAACGAAACTAAAAGCTGATTCTTCAAAAAAAAAAAAAAAAAAAAAAGAAAGAAAGAAATAGACAAACCTCTAGCCAGGCTCATGAAGAAAAAACAAGAGAAAGCAAATCATAAAAGAAAGAGGAGAAATTACAACAGACTCATCAGAAATCAAAAGAATAATCAGAGATAACTATGAAAATTTATTTACAAGCAATTTCAACAATTGAGAAGAGATGGACAAATTTCTAGAACTATATAATCATTCAAAGCTAGATAAAGAAGAAATGAAACATTTAAACAGGCCAATTACAAGCATTGAAACTGAAACAGTAATCAAAACCTTCTCAAAAACAAAAGCCCAGGACCAGACAGCTTCAAAAATGAGTGCAAACTGGTCCAACCACTGTGGAAAGCTGTGTGGAGATTTCTGGACCTACTAAACATAGAGCTTCCATATGATCCAGCAATTCCACTCCTAGGTATTTACCCAAAGTACACAGAAACATCAATTCCAAAGAACACCTGCACCCCTATGTTTATAGCAGCACTGTTTACAATAGCTAAGCTTTGGAAACAACCCAAATGCCCAAAAATAGATGACTGGATCAAGAAGATGTGGTCCATATATACCATGGAATATTACTCAGCATTCAAAAAAGATAAACACATGCAATTTGCAGCAACATGGATGGCGCTGGAAGGGATCATGCTCAGCGAAATAAGCCAAAAAGAAAAAGAAAAATACCGGATGGTCTCACTCATAGCAGGAATCTAGAAAACTTAAATAAGGGACCAGGAAAATGAATAACTATAAGAAAGTGAAAATCAAAATGAACAAAAAACTATGAACCAGAGACACTTTTAGGGGGGCGGGGGCGGGAGGGGAGGGATTGGAGTCAGAATGGGGGGGCTGCAATTGTATGGGGAATATAACAATAAAATTTAAAAAAAAAAAAAAACTAAAAATAAAATTCACTGGATTATTGTGAGAAAAAAAAAAATGAATTTTACCAAACTTTCAGAATGAACTAGTGCCTATCCTACACTAACTTTTTAAAAAATTGAGAAGGAATACTACCAAATGTGTTTTATGAAGCCAACATTACATTAATACCAAAACCTAACAAGGCCACACAAAAAAGGGAACGTACAGGACAATTTCCCTAATGAACACTGATGCAAACATCCTCAATAAAATCCCAGCCAACAAAATCCAACAATGCTTCAATAGGACAATACACCATGATCAAGTGGGAATTATTCCAGGGGCACAAGGATGATTCACCATCTGAAAATCAAATAATGGAATTGAACACATCAACAAAAAGAAAAATTAAAACCTTATCATCATATCAAGATGCTGAGAAAGCATTTGACAGAGTTCAATATCCTTTTATAATTAAGACCCTCTAAATTCATACCTTAACATAATAAAAACCATATACAACAAACCTACAACCAACACTATCCTCAATGGCAAAAAGCTAAAAGCCTTTCCTTTAAGATCGGGAACAAGACAAGGATGTCCACTTACCACTGCTTTTCAATATAATGCTGGAAGTTCTGGAAAGAATAATAAGACAAGAGGAAAAAATACAAGGAAACCAAATAGGGAAAGAAGTAAAACTATCACGATTTGCAGATGATATGATAATATACATAGAGAACTCTAAAAACTCCACAGAAAAACTAATTAAAAGTACCAGTTCAACAACAACAAAGAAAATAATCCAGTCAAAAAATGGGCAGAAGAGCTAAAAAGAAACTTCTCCAAAGAGGAAATGCAAATGGCCAACAGGCATATGAAAAAATGTTCAACACCACTTGTAATCAGAAAATGCAAATCAAAACTACCATGAGATACCATCTTACACCAGTGAGAATGGCACATATTACAAAAACTAGCAACAACAAATGTTGGCGAGGGTGTGGAGAAAAAGGAACTCTTCTGCACTGTTGGTGGGAGTGCAAACTGGTCCAACCACTATGGAAAGCTGTGTGGAGATTTCTGGACCTACTAAACATAGAGTTCCCATAGGATCCAGCAATTCCACTCCTAGGTATTTACCCAAAGGACACAGAAACATCAATTCCAAAGAACACCTGCACCCCTATGTTTATAGCAGCACTATTTACAAGAGCTAAGCTTTAGAAACAACCCAAATGCCCAAAAATAGATGACTGGATCAAGAAGATGTGGTACATATACACCATGGAATATTACTCAGCATTCAAAAAAGATAAACACATGCAATTTGCAGCAGCATGGATGGTGCTGGAAGGGATCATGCTCAGCAAAATAAGCCAGAAAGAAAAAGAAAAATACCGGATGGTCTCACTCATAGCAGGAATCTAGAAAACTTAAATAAGGGACCAGGAAAATGAGTAACTATAAGAAAGTGAAAATCAAAATCAACAAAAAACTATGAACCAGAGACACTTTTTTGGGGGTGGGGGGCAGGAGGGGAGGGATTGGGGTCAGAATGGGGGGGTTGCAATTGTATGGGGAATATAAAAATAAAATTTATAAAAAAAAATAACAAAATAAAAAAAAAAGTACCAGTTTAGTAAAGTAGCAGGAGAAAAAAATCAATACACAAAAATCTTTAGTCTTCCTATATGCAAATATTAATCTAAAGAAGAAGAAATTAGGAAAAGCATCCCATTTACAATTCAAACAAAAAAAATCAAACACCTGGGAATAAACCTAATGAAGGAGGTGAAAGACCTATACAAAGTAAATTATAAAATATTGTTAAAACAAATAGAAGACACAAGAAAGACATCCCTTGCTCATGGATTGGAAGAATTTACATTATCAAAATGACCATCCTACCCAAAGCAATTTACAGATTCAATGCAATCCCGATAAAAATCTCAATGACATTCTTCAAGGAAATAGAGCAAATATTGATGAAATTCATATAGAGCCACCAAGAATTTGAATAGCCAAAGCTCTCTTGACTAAAATGGACAATGGAGGCATCACACTCCCAGAGACATTAAAATAGACTACAAAGCCATAATAATTAAAACAGTGTCTTATTGGAACAAAAACAGATACACAGATGGATGGAATCAAATAGAAAGCCCAGAAGTAAAGCCATATGTATATGAACAACTAATCTTTGACAGAGGAGCAAAAAATATGCAATGGCACAAAGACAGTTTGTTCAATTAATGGTGTTCACAAAAATCAACTCAAAATGAATAAACAAATTGAACATAAGACCTGAAAACATAAAATACAGAGAGGAAAATATGGCAAAACACCTCATGACATACATTTCAGAAACATCTTTAATGATTTATCTGCTATAGTAAAGAAAGTGAAGCTAAAGAAAAACAGCTGGTATTACATCAAACTAAAAAGCTTCTGTACCACAAGCGACTTTAATCAAAACAAACCATCACCCTACCGATTGGGAGAAAATTTTTGCAATACATACAACTCATAAGGGAGTGATCACAAAGATCTACAAAGAGATCACATGACTCCACAAAAACAAAGTAAACAATCCAGTCAATAAATGGACAGAAAAACTAAAAAGACACTTTTCCAATGAGGAAATGCAAATTGCCAACAAGTATTGAAAAAATGTTCAACACCCCTTATAATCAGGGAAATGCAAATCAAAACCACAATGAGATACCACCTTACACCAGTGAGAATGGCACATATTAAAAAAAAAAAAAAACAGGAAACTACAAATGTTGGTGAGGATGTAGAGAAAAAGGAACTCTCCTATACTGCTGGTGGGAATGCAGTGTGGAGGTTCCTCAAAGTACTAAAAATGGAGCTACAATATAATACTGCAACTCCACTCCTAGAAATCTACCCAAAGAACACAAAAATACTAATTTAAACAGATACCAGATACCCGCACCCCTATGTCTATTGCAGTGCTATACACAATAGGTAAGATACGGAAACAACATAATTGCCCCAAAATAGATGACTATGTCAAGAAGATGGGGTACTAATGTCATTTGCAACAACTTGGATGGAGCTGGAAGGGATTATATTAAACAAATTAAGTCCACAGGAAAAAGAACATATTGGATGGTTTCATTTATAGGAGGAATAAAGGGGAACCAAATAAGGGATCAGGAAAAACATAAAAATAATAATAAATAAAACAAAATTTATAGGCAAGTTTAAATCAGAGACATTCTACAGGGAAGGGAGAGGGATCAAAACTGGAGGGAAGACTGCAAGGGACTATGGTGATGGTACACGGGTAAATTGGTGGTGGGAATTTTACAAGGACTCCACCTGAAAGGAAAAAGCAAATATTGCATTGTGGACTTCTAGTGAGTCTAAGACCTGGGACACCATGGTGAGGGAAATCAGACATGGGGGCTGTCATGTCTAGCATGCAGTAAATCTTTATTGTCTTAGTTCTCATTAAATACTATTTTAATTGCAGCAGGTTTAACATCAAAGCATACCATATAATGATAACATGTATGAGTGATGAGTCTATTTTCTTACTATTATCTATTTACTTCAGACAGTAGGTTACCAGGTGGTTAGTTCTCACGCACATAATCTTATCACCCCCTAGCCAGAGCTTGGGAAGTTCGCTCATTATTTTTGTTATTCTCAAGCTGTGGAGATGTACGCTGGTCACTTCCAGGCTCTCAACACCAAATCCTGTCACCCAGAGGTTTTCCTCCAAGATGCATGTGTTTTCACATGCCTTAGGGACTAGGGTCAAGGCCCTTCTGCTCACTACGTGGGGCATCCTCCAACATTGCATAAAAATGAACAATTATGTAAAATATATACATAAATAAATTTAAAAATAAAAAATAACTAGGGCCTTCCAAATCCAGGGCCTTCCTCTTAATCATATACAATGTTGTAAATGAATGTTCCTGCAATTAAAAATAATAAAAAAGAAAATCAAGCGCCTTAGCTGAACTCTTCCCCTTCCACCAAAGCCTATCATGAAACAAATGTAGTCTTAGCTGAACTATTCTCTTTTAACAAATCTATCATGAACCAAATGAAATCCTACCTTTCTATAAAGTTTTCTCTGACAAACACAAGCCTCCAAAGTTTTCCCTTTACTCTGAATTCTTTTAACTTTATTCTATAGTATTCTAACTTACAATTATTTGACCATGATGCCTTATATATATATTTTTTTTCTTTCTCCAATGGATAAGCACTCTAACTCCTGGGATTTGTTCTGTTCTATTCTCTACAATACCTAATATAGTAATTGACACTTGATGAAGTTAGAAAATACAAATCCTGTTAAAAGTAGATTTAAAAACTGGGAAGTGGACCATGGTGGAGTTTTACGGATATTTTGGTGGGGTTTGTGGTGTGGTAACATACATCTGAAGAGGTGTAAACCTGTATTTCTAAATCATATAGTTTCAAACCAACTTTACTACAAGTAGAGATAATAAAACATAGCTCCTCCCAGAGTTCACTTGTCATGTCCTTGACTGCACTTGCAAAATGAACTGTTTATAATGATTATGACACTTTATAATATGGTTATACTCTTGAGTATGTGGCACCTTCATAGCCATATTCATGATAAAATTCTAAACTGGATCCAATTACTGCCTGGTTCCAAAAGTATGGTACAATATTATTTCAACTAATTCAGACTTGAATTCACCAAGAGCTTTTCCAAAACAAAAATACCTCTATCTTTGGAATCTAGCAAATAAAAGCATGTCAGTTTGTCAATTCACAAAACAAACAATACTCAATGAGGTCAGGATTGTTTTTGCAGTGATACCAGAATTATATTGTGTTTCAAGCCATGCCCAAAAGAACCTCAAACAAAATGAAAGCTGTGAAGGCAATGCATATTACCCAAAACTATCAAGAATTTGCTACTCTTAACTTATTCACTAGACGTTAGCTGATCTAATATAAATAGCACCCATATCCTTTAATTTAAAAGTTTACCCAAAACTAAATTTAGCTCTTCCACTACTGCAATTCTTTTTCACTTCTTTTTCAAATAAGAGAAACCTGAAATGGCTTAAAAACCAGTAGGGAGGGAAGAAAGTCAAATGAAAGAAGGAATCTTTCATTGTCGGCACATAAAAGTGCCTTACAATCAAAATTACTTTTAACCTAAATTCAGTGCATTTTTAAAAGGTCAACTATGAACTGTAATTTTTTTAACCACTTGCTTTTAAAGAAACAACTTCATTCCTCAAAGATAACATTGATAATTTTCAAAAATCACCTTACAACTTTAGATCTTTACCTAATCACCATAGCAAAATATCATTTCTGGTCCCTCATGTCTGGTCTTCTGAAAGCAACTATTCTGAACTGCAGGTACCCCAGGCAGAACAGATAGATCATAACACAGCCTCTCTTTTATTAGGAACATTTTAAGTTTCATCAGAAGAACAGTTGGAAAAACCAGTTTTCCCTGTTATCAGTCAGTCACTCTGACCACTTCTCTTCCAGTTTGATGCCACTTTGGAAGTCAAGTGGAGTATGCGTTTGCTATTTTGTTGTTTATTATTATTATTGTTATTATTATTATTTAATGTAAGTCCTCTATCCCTAATCCTCATATGTCTGGAGTCAGGAGCCAGGCACACGGTTTTCAAAAGTGTTGGCAAATGAGTAGCTAGGAAATAGAAAAGTAAGAGGCCAAGACAGTTGCCTGTCAAGTTTTTAGTGACAGCAGCCTGAACATAGATAGGTTCTTGAGAAGCCTGAGGTCAGGATGATACTCTGGAGATCAAGAACAAGGGAAAGGGGGTGAGCACTACTCTGGAAAAGTCTGTCCCAGAATCAGGGACCAGACTGCGTGATTGTACGTAGTATTATCAACATCTATATTATTTAAGAAGCAAAGCCAGGCCTTAAGGAACGACCCCACGTTTCCGGATGGTGGGGCTGAGACTAAAGTGGCAGTTCTGAGAAGGAAAACTACCTCGAAGGGAATAAAGAACAGCGAACAGAGGTAGTAGAAGCGTCAGAAGCTTCCACAAGCAAGAACAGTGCTTCCCGTTGCCTCCTGGGCCACGGAGGCCTGACATACACGCCAGAACCGGGCGAGTTATAGTGCCACTACTCACCCCTACTCTCCTATGGTCCCCGTCGTCGCCCGGCGGGACACAGCCCCTGCAGGGGCGGTCCTCCCCCGCCCACCGCCAGGGGTGGGCTCAGTGGGAGAGAGGAGGTGGCCGCGCAGGTGTCCGTGAGCCGGTGCCAGAGACGCACCCCAGGCGGAGTTGGGTGCAAGGGAGGCAGCCTGGTGCTTTACGCTACCTGGCGCCGTCAACTTCACCACCATCGACGTGGAGGGGCGAGGAGAGGCAACGGTGAGGTGGGTGGAGGAAGGCCCTTGCCTAGTGGCCTGACCCTCCCCGGATACTAGGCCGGAGCTCTGGCGGGATGCCGCCCCCAGTTCCCTCAGCAGCACGACCCCCAGGCCTGATTCCCTGATTCCCTCAGCCCCCGCGGCCACAAAGCAGCGGCGGCTCCCTCTCCAGGCCACAGTCGCAGCTGCATCCTTGTGCTGCTCCTCCCCTGGCGCCGCTGTCTTACACGCACAGTCCTAGTGCAGTTACAGCCTTGGCAGCTCCCAGACTGCCGTCGCCTAGCAACCGCGCGCATGCGCCCCACCCCCGCCTGCGGCTAACTGACACAGCTGTTGTATTTATGTCTGCTACCTAGGAAATCACGCAAAAGCCCATTTCCTAGGGACCTAAGGTAGAGGTGAAGTGGGAAGACGTGCAGGTCGCTCTGCAAATTGAAAGAGGCTAGTAGACTTGGGAGACCATTGTCTCCCAGTTCCCTAACAAGCTTCTCAGGCATTGAGAGTGACAGTTCCAATAACCTACCTAATTCTTTAGTGCAGCCTTAACAGGGTTTTCAGAGGAATTTTCTAAATGACTTCTCCGACCATGATACTAATATGCGTGACGCCAATGGTTAATAGGGCCTAAACAGCTCGTTACTACTGCAACATCATCTTCTCTAGCTTCCTTGCCTTTAGACTTGTCTCCCTGCAATTCAAATTCATACTGTTAGGGGGAAAAGGATGTCGGGGCTGCCCTGTAACAATACTTCTACTAGAGTGATCTTTGTAAAACACAAATATAATTTCACTTCCCCTTGGTTTAAAAAATGGAGAGTGGTCTTTGGAATTAGAACTGATTTTTAATTTTTGCCTGTAACGCAACCAACCCATACCGGGTATGTTCATTAACAGTTCTAGCAGGCCTGTTGTGTTCATGCTCTCTGCCTTCTGTAGTCGCAGTACTCTAGTCGCGCTCTGCCACTCTCAGCCACACTCCTCCTTATGCTCCACTACACTCCTCCATCCTCAACACTGCCCTGCACCACCACACTGCACTCTGCTGTGCTACCCTTATAAACCCAGTCTCTCAGCCCAGGTGTACCCACGTAGGCATGCCCACACCCTACTCCAGGTGTCTGCCATCAGGCATGCATTCTGGGCTGCAAGGATCCACCATTAAGTCCAATGGTGGGAGGGCAGAAAAGCTTGATACTTTACCTACCCTACAGTGCCACACTCTGGAGAAGCGGTTTTCTTGAGCTAGGATTTTTAACCTCTCAATGTGTATCCTCATCTGTAAAATGGAGATAATTATAGTATCTATAAAATAAGTATGAGGATTAAATGAGAGAAGTACTGTAAAGCACTTACAAAACACAATTTATTATGGCGAATGTAAATTCTCAGTAAAAATTACCTTGATTTTTCAGCAGATTGCACTGCAGGATGGCACAGTGCAGGTTCTCTATGATCGGGCAGATGGGTGAAGGAGGAGTCCTGGGGCCCTCCGTGGCTTTCTCAGGCTTTTATTGAGTTTACCAGATACATGGCAGGCAGGGGTGCGGGGAGGGTTTGGGGGGCCAGGAGGCTGGCAGGCCTGCCAGGCCCCAGCAAATCTTCACTCTTTCTGGGCTCTCCAGCGTTCTCTCGTGGCCTTTGCTTCTCTTCTCCTATCACTCTGCTGGTGTCCCCACGTCACTGCCCTTATAAGCCCAGTCTCTCAGCCCAGGTGTACTCATCTATGCATGCCTACACCCCACCTCAGGTGTCCGCCATCAGGCATGCATTTAATCAAATTGCAAGAGAGCGTAAAAGCCTGACACTTTATTTGCCCTACACAGATCTTATTGCCTATAATAAATTACACAGCCTAAAATTCAAGGTCCTCTAAGATCTTGTCTCTATCACTCTACCTCTAGGTAGGTCCTTTACCACTTCCCCTTAGGTACCCAGGCACAGACAAGTCATTGCAATTTTTGAGATATATCCGTATCCATAAAGTGCTTAGATGTATTTACCCAAGATATATTTTGGGGAAGAATTCTATGTAAACCCTTCAATTAATGAACATGTAAGTATCCAATGATCCTTCCCAAACTACACATGTCAATTTTAAATTTCCACTAAGAATTGACTTCTACATAACTGTTTACAAAAAATAAAACAAAAAACCTGTGATTTTCTGTGGGCTTATTGATCTTTCTCGAATTAGTTTTTGTTATGTAAAATGAAAAAAAATCTGACTTTGAACTTAATGCAATATATAAACCTATATATATATATATATATATATATACACACACACATATACATGTGTGTGAAAGGTTTAAACATTTTAGGAAGTATAAACTTAGCTGGATCATGTGTAAGAATTCTGAGAGGCTCTAGAATAAATGATAGTGAAACATTAGTGAAGAGCTCTGTAGTGGCAGGATGGCACAGGGCAGGTTTTCTATGAGCCTATGCAGATGGTGAAGGAGAGTCCTGGAGCCCTCAGGGACTTTTTCAGGCTTTTATTGAGTTTACTAAGTACATGGCAGGCACGGGGGCCGGGAGACTGCCAGGTCTCCTAGCCCCCAGCGAATCTTCTTTCTGGGCTCTCTGGCGTTCTCTTGTGGTCTGTTTCTCCTCTGTTCTCCTTCTGGTGGTCTGTTCTGCTGGTGTCCCCATGATGCCACCCTTATAAGCCCAGTCTTAGTCCAGGTGAATCCCATCTACTTATGCCCACACCCTACTGCAGGTGTTTGCCATGAGGCATGATTCAGGACGCAGATCCATCATCAATTTTATTGGTGGGAGGACAGAAAAGCCTGATGCTTTTTATACCTTACCCTACAAGCTCAAATAGAAAGAGTAAAACAAAACCTTATGAAGACAAGACAGACAAAAAATAAATTGAGGAAGACAATGATTGAAAAGGAAAAAAAAAAGTGAATCACTCTAAGACTGATTAAATAGAAGTGTTGTAAAGGGCAGGAACGGGCACAGTGCAGGTTTTCTGATCCCATGCAGACCGGTAAAGGAGGAGTCAGAGTCCTCAGTGGTTTTGCAGGTCTTTTATTTGGGGTTCACCAGGCATATGGCAGGCAGGGGTGCTGGCTGGGGGGCTGGGAGGCTGGCAGGCCTCCCAACCCCCAGCATGTCTTCACTCTATCTGGGCTCTCTGGAGTTGGTTCTGCTGCTTCTCGGTTTCTCTTTCGGCTTCATACTGCTGCTGCTGCTGGTGCTGCTGGCGTCCCCCCGTGACGCCGCCCTTAAAAGCACAGTCTTAGCTCAGCTGAATCCCATCTACCTATGCCCACACCCTATTCCAGGTGCCCGCCATCAGGCATGCATTCAGGCAAGGATCCATCATCTATCCTGATGGCAGAAGGGCAGAAAAGCCTGATATTTTCTTTACCCTACAAGTGTCAAATGGAAATCATCAATCAACTATAACCAACAGGGAAAGCATAACATGGGGAACATGTATTACAACTGGGATAGGGCCCTCACACAGACCACACCTTTCCTTCCATATGATATGGATATGCCATTCATATTCAAAGAAAGACAATTCTTTAGTATTTAGCCCTTCCCAAGGACCATCAACAGCCCACTGGGACAGACTTCTAAATGAATTTGCTTAAAGTTTCTAAAATCTATATTTAGTTACAAAAACCTTTACAAAACCCTTCACTTATTGAACTTATTATATTCTATAGCACATATTTATTATGTTTACAGTGACATTGAAACAGAGGATGGCCGCCCAGCCCCCAGCAAGTCCCCACTCTATCTTGGCTCTCCGGTGATCTCTGCTTCTGCTGCTTTGCTTCTCTCTTGGCTCCTCTTTTGGCTTCTGCTGGCATCCCTGTGATGCTGCCCCTAAAAGCCCACTTGAATCCCATCTACCTATGCCCACACCCTACTCCAGGTGCCCGCCATCAGGCATGCATTCAGGACCGCAGTGTTCCATCATCTATCCTGATGGCGGAAGGGCAGAAAAGCCTGATACCTTTTACCTTACCCTACAGTCCACCCCCTCAAGGTTTCCTGCCATACAATCTACATATATTCAATTTTCTTAGCAAACATAAACAATGCAGCCATGGACCACAAAAGCAAATACATCACAATATAACAACAAAATACAACAGAACACAAATAAGTCCAGGCAAGGCACCAACCTCGTGGCAAAAGACAATTATTGGTATCAGCAGATGAGCCACCAAATCTGCTGCCGAAGGCACTGCTCATACAAGGGAGGGGAACCACTCACAGCATCTACTTTAACACACCAGGAGCCGTCAGGCTTCCTGGCTTTCTCTGGCTGTAGTCTAGGCTACAAGGCACACACAGCATCCACCCCCAGGATGCACTCACTCTGGGATTGGCGATTCTATACTGTTAGGGGTAATTGCCAACCCTCATGGTTTCTGTCTGCAGTCGCTCCAACATTCGGCTTTCATAGTCACCAATGCAACACGCAGACCCCTGCACTCAGGCCAACCCACTGCATAAGCACATGGGTCGGGGATCCAAACTCTACATTGGGCTTGGGCTCCACCCCAAGCCACGTTTCCCCACCTGTCCCCCAAGGATGGGTTCCTCAGCTCCTCACCCTCCACAATGAGCAGGGCATCACCCACAGGTGATTTTATGAGACTCACTGGCCTTCAGCATACTCAGGCTGCTTAACAGCTACTCAGGGCTTCTCAACTTAGCATCAGCACCAGATTTTGCCTTCTCAGTTGGCTTTTCTCCTCCACCTAGCTGCTGGGCATACACAGGCTGCTTTTGGTCATCCCACTGGCCACCCCCAGATTCCCAAAAGACATAACCTGCCAAGGTCCTCCACCTTCTGGAAGGATTGTCAGCCCAAGTCCATCAGTCCAAGTCCATTAGGCCTCTCCCTGCCATTAGCACTGGTGAGCTCTAAATCGTGTTCCTCTCTTCCTGACAATACTTGCTGCCTCAGGGGTGACTGGCTGGTCCTCTCAGGGGTCGTTGGCTGGTCCTCTTGGGCGTCTCCTCCATGCGAGGTCTCGTCCCATAGCTCCTGGACCTTGTCCATCTCCTGTGCCGCCATGATGTCTCCAGCGTCGTCACAGGCAAACAGTCTGTTACACCTTAGTCCCTCCAGGTCTTCGGAGGGCTCCAATAACCGTCTGCATGGATCATCTTGCCGACTTACGCCAATTGTAGAGTCAGGAACAGGACACTGTGCAGGTTCTCTGATCCAGCACACCGGGTAAAGGAGGAGTCAGAATCCTCAGTGGCTTTTTGCAGGCTTTTATTGGTATTTACCCGGTACACAGCAGGCAAGGGTGCTGGGGGACCGAGAGGCCGGCAGGCCTCCCAGTCCCGAGCAAGTCCTCACTCTAGCTGGGCTCTCCTGTGATCTCTGCTCCTTTGCTTCTCTCTCGGCTTCTCTTTCAGCTTCTGCTGGTGTCCCCGTGACGCCGCCCTTAAAAGCCCAGTCGAATCCCATCTACCTATGCCCACACCCTACTCCAGGTGCCCGCCATCAGGCATGCATTCAGGACCGCAGGGTTCCGTCATCTATCCTGATGGCGGGAGGGCAGAAAAGCCTGATACCTTTTACCTTACCCTACATCATGTCAAAGAGTTTGGGAAAGGTATTTAACTCATAGTTAAAATATGACAACAACTATGCTGAAGGATTATTGGGGTTTTGGTGATAGGTGTGGTGTGATAATATACATATGTAGAGATACCATGAAAATCTTTACAGTGTTGTAATGTTAATTCAATAAACACAATGATTAAATAAATTACGCAATGTATTTAATACTTCCGTGGGGGCCTGACACAAATATTAGACAGTGCCCAAGCCCCAAAGAGCTTATAATCTAATGGATTCAAGAAAACAAGACAAATAAGTAACATAAGCAAAATATCATAAGTTGCCATATGTATTTAAGAGGGAGTATATAAAATTGAGATAGACTTGATAAAGTTTCTGATGAAGTTTCTTGAATGATTTAATTATTGGTAAGGATCTCTATAATTGGAGTAGTTCCCAAATTTCCAAATACTTGAACCCCATGTGTCCATATTCTTTAGTTCCCCTCTTCCTTTCTTCCGTTTCTGCTTTTATTCTTCTGAAAAGAGTAAATCTGACCCTTTAATACAAATTGATGTTACCCCAAATTTAGTTTCTCATCTCACCACCTGACACCACCTGGCAAATCCTTTCACTGTTTCTTGGTCAATCCCTCTCCAATTATCCTTAGCTACTATTCTAAACCTTAACCATTTTCCACTATGACTGAAGACTTGATCACTCCCTCTCCAAATACACCACCTACCTGATTACCTCATTCCCTACCATCCTTAAAAATTGAAATTATCTGGACCTCCTCGGTGACGCAGTGGTTGAGCGTTGGGCTGCGAAGCTGCCCGCAGCCTCTGCAGCGCCGGTTCTATCCCCGGTCACCGGGCGAGGGTCCCACATGTCATCCTATTACCTTTTCTTCTTACCTAGAAGTCTCAAAATGGTCAGCTACATTTACTGCCTCTATTTCTTCACTTTCCATTCACCTTTCAACCATTGCAATAGGGATTTCATTTATATATCTCTTTTGTTAGAAACACTAATCACTGACAAACACAATGAATACTTCTAAGCCCCTTACTGATTGGGCCTCACTGCCACATATAACGGTGTTGATTACTTTGGTTTGCTTTAAATTTTCTGCTCACTTGACTTCCAGATAAACATTCTCTTGCTCTTGCTCTTCCTCATTAGCCTTTTCATTTGTGTAACTTTCACAAACTTTTCTTATACCTACCTATTAAATGTTTGTGTTCTCCCATGGTATTGTCTATGGATTATTTCTTTTCTTCTAGTGCTTTGGATGATATCAAATCTATATTGTTAGTTCAGACTGTCCTCCTGATATCTATTAGATCAGAAGATTCAACTACCTATTAGACATTCTCACCTGGATCTCTCCATAGCAATTAGTTTATCTTTTCCAAAACTGATCTCATCACATTTCTATTTTTTTAAACACTGGTGATTTTTTTTATTTCTTTTTAAAATTATTTTTATGTTAACATTTACCATTTTTTTACATTTTAGACAATATTTGCTTCCCCCCACCCCCTCAGGTTGAGTCCCCATAGAATTTCCTTCCCCACGGCACCCATGCACCATCACCACAGTCCCCTGTGCTCCTCCCTCCCTCCCTCTCACCCCTCTCCCTCCTCCTCCCCTTTAGTATGTCTCTGGTTTATAATTGTCTGTTTTTGCTTTCTTGTGTTTTGAACTGTTATTATGAGCACCTGTACACCTATGTTTATTGCAGTACTGTTTACAATAGGTAAAACCTGGAATCAACCCAAATGCACAAAAATAGATGACTGGATCAAGAAGATGTGGTATATATACCCAATGGAATATTATTCAGCAATCAAAAAAGACAAACTCATGCCATTCACAGCAACATGGATGGAGCTAAAAGAAATTATGCTCAGTGAAATAAGCCAGAAGGAAAAAGAAAAATATAGGATGGTTTCACTTATGACAGGAATATAGGAGAACCAAATAAGACATCAGTGTAAAAAAAGAAAAAATAACAGTACAAAACTCATCACTTTTCTTGTTAATAATGTGTTCTTCATTAATATGGTAATTCAAAAAACACTCCCCAAAACAAGATGACTTTGTTTTTCTCTCACAATAATTTTAGTTTCGGGCCTCCCCGGTGGCGCAGCAGTTGAGCACTGGGTTGCGAGGCTGCCCGCAGCCTCTGTGGCGCTGGTTTGTTCACGATCCCTCGCTGGGCGGGGGCCCTGCATGGCAAGCAGACCTCTCCTGCCACCCGCTGGTCCCCTCAGCAGTGTGCTTCCTCAGTCTGCCTGTTCTGCTCTCCCCTCTGGCTCTGGTGTGTTCTCTCGCCCTCACACGCTTCTGACTATACCCAGTGATTTTATGGGTGAATGGATAAAACTTTAAAAAAATAATAATTTTACTTTCTTGCAGAAACAGATTAAATTACTGGATTATAACCATTTTGTGTGTATTATGCAAGACTACTATACCTTTTCCTGAAAAAGGGCTGCATATATGCACCAAAAAGAATAATTTTTGCTACTCAAATGGAAGATCCATAGAACAGGGATTTTTTGGTCTGTATCAGTGCTGTATGTCAGCGCTTAGACTACTACCTGCAACAGAGTAACCCCTCAAGAGGTGAATAAATCTTTCATCCCCTGGTTAACAAAATTTTAAGAAATCTGTTAGATTGTAGCAGATTATATATATATATATATATATATATAAAATCTGCTACAGTCTAACATATTGTCATCTGTATATGTGTGTTTTTGTATCTGAAATAAGAATAAATGAAATTATAGCTGACTTCCACCCAGATTTTTCTAAATAAGGGATATATTTGATTTTGTACAATGGATTTTTACATTTAATATATTGCTTTAATAAAAATTAATTATATTTGTATCAAAGTGAATCAAAATAAATTTTTATTTTTATATCAAAGCTATTTGCAATACTTAGACTTTTTCTTTTATTTAATAAATTTTATTTTTATATTCCCCATACAATTGCAACCCCCTTATTTTGACCCCAATCCCACCACACCCCGCCCCCTACCCCGCATAGAGTATCTCTGGTTCATAGATTTTTGTTGATTTTGATTTCACTTTCTTATAGTTACTCATTTTCCTGGTCCCTTATGTAAGTTTTCTAGATTCCTGCTATTAGTGAGACCATCGGTATTTTTCATTTCCTTTCTGGCTTATTTCGCTGAGCATGATCCCGTCCAGCGCCATCCATGTTGCTGAAAATTGCATGTGTTTGTATTTTTTGAATGCTGAGTAATATTCCATGGTGTATATGTACCACATCTTCTTGATCCAGTCATCTATTTTTGGGTATTTGGGTTGTTTCCAAAACTTAGCTATTGTAAACAGTGTTGCTATAAACATAGGGGTGCAGGTGCTCTTTGAAATTGATGTTTCTGTGTCCTTTGGGTAAATACCTAGAAGTGGAATTGCTGGATCATATGGAAGCTCTATGTTTAGTAGGTCCAGAAATCTCCACACAGCTCTCCACAGTGGTTGGACCAGTTTGCACTCCCACCAACAGTGCAGAAGAGTTCCTTTTTCTCCAACCCTCGCCAACATATGTTGTTGCTAGTTTTTGTAATATGTGCCATTCTCACTGGTGTAAGATGGTATCTCATGGTAGTTTTGATTTGCATTTCCCTGATTACAAGTGATGTTGAACATTTTTTCACATGCCTGTTAGCCACTTGCATTTCCTCTTGAGAGAAGATTCTTTTTAGCTCTTCTGCCCATTTTTTGACTAGATTATTTTCTTTGTTGTTGTTGAGACTCATCAGCTCTTTGCAGATTTTTGTGATCAGTCCTTTATCATTAGTGTTGTGTGCAAAAATGTTCTCCGAGTTGGTGGGGTTTCTCTTCGTTTTTGTTATTGTCTCTTTTGCTGTGCAGAAGCTCTTTAATTTGATGTAGTCCCAGCTGTTTATCTTTGCCTTCACTATCACTGCTTTGGGTGATGTGTCTGTAAGGATGTCTTTGATGTGCATATCACGTAGTGTTTTGCGTATATTTCCTTTTATGTATTTTATGGTTTCAGGACTTTTGTCTAGTTCCTTAATCCATTTTGAGCTGATTTTTGTGTATGGTGTGAGATAGTGGTCAAGATTCATTCTTTTGCATGTAGCAACCCAGTTTTCCCTGCATATTTATTGAACAAACTTTCTTTGCTCCAATGCAGAGTCTTTGCTCCTTTGTCAAATATTACTTGACCATAAATCTGTGGGTTTATTTCTGGATTTTCTATTCAATTCCACTGGTCTGTGTGTCTGTTCTTGTGCCAATACCATGCAGTTTTGATGATTATGACTTTTTAGTATAGTTTGAAGTCTAGGAGTGTGTTGCCTCATTCCCTTCTTTTTTTTTTTTTTCAGGAGAGCTTTGGCTATTTGGGGTTTTTGGTAATTCCGTATGAATTTCATCAATAATTGTTCTATTTCTTTGAAGAATGACATTGAAATTTTTATTGGAATAGCATTGAATCTATATATTGCTTTTGATAGGATGGCCATTTTAATAATGTTTATTCTTCCAATCCATGAGCAGGGGATGTCTTTCCATTTCGTTGTGTCTTCTTCTATTTCTTTTAACAGAGTTTTATAGTTTTCTGTGTATAGTTCCTTTACCTCTTTTGTTAGATTTATTCCCAAGTATTTGATTTTTTTTGTTTCAATAATAAAAGGGATTTTTTTATTTCTTTTTCTTCAGATTTATTGTTTGTACATAGGAAGGCTACTGACTTTTGCGTGTTGATTGTGTATCCTGCCACTTTACTGATCTGACTGATGAGTTGAATTAGTTTTTCTGTGGAGTTTTTGGGGTTCTCTATATTATCATATCATCTGCAAATAGTGATTGTTTGACTTCTTCTTTTCCTATTTGGATTCCTTGTATGTCTTTCTCTTGTCTTATTGCTCTGGCCAGGACTTCCAGTATTATATTGAAAAGCAGTGGTGAGAGAGGATACCCTTGTCTTGTTCTAGATCTTAATGGAAATGCTTTCAACTTTTCACCATTGAGAATGATACTGGCTGTTGTCTTGTCATATATGGCCTTTATGATGTTGAGGTATATTCCTTGTATCCAAAGAATTTCAAGGGCTGTTACCATGAATGGGTGTTGCACTTTGTTGAAAGCTTTCTCAGCATCTATTGATATTATCATATGGTTTTTATATTTCTTTTTGTTGATGTGTTGGATAACAATGATTGATTTTCAGATGATGAGCCATCCTTGTGTCCCTGGCATGAATCCTACTTGGTCGTGGCAAATTATCTTATGAATATATTGTTGGATTCTGATAGCTAAAATTTTATTGAAGATTTTTGCATCAGTGTTCATTAGGGAGATTGGCCTGTAGTTTTCCTTTTTTTGTTTTGTCCTTGTTCGGTTTTGGTATTAGTGTAATGTTGGCTTCATAGAACGTGTTTGGTATTGTCCCTTCCTTCTCAATTCTTTGGAAGAGTTTGTGAAGGATAGGCACTAATTCGTCTCTGAATGTTTGGTAGAATTCATTTGTAAATCCATCAGGTCCTGGGCTTTTGTTTTTGGGGAGGTTTTTTTATTAGCATTTTAATTTCACTGCTTGTAATTGGTCATTTTAGATGTTCTATTTCTTCTTTATATAGCTTTGGGTGATTGTAGAGTTGTAGGAATTTGTCCATCTCTTCTAGATTGTTGAACTTGTTTCCATATAAATGTTCATAGTAGTTACTGATTATTCTTTTGATATCTGCTGTGTCCATTGTGATTTCTCCTCTTTCCTTTATGATCCTGTTTATTTGTGCTTTCTCCCTTTTTTCCTTTGTGTGCCTAGCTAGGGGTTTGTCTATTTTATTGATTTTTTTCGAAGAACCAGCTCTTGGTTTCATTGATCTTTTGGATTGTTTTTTCCGTTTCAATTTCATTTATTTCTGCTTTGGTTTTTATTATTTCTTTTCTTCTATTGGTTTTGGGGTATTTTTTTTTTTTTGTTTTCTAGATCTTTGAGCTTCGAGATTAAGTTGTTTCTTTGATTTCTTTTGTTTCTTGTTTTGAGCGTCTCTTGCTATATATTTTCCTCCTATTACTGATTTTGCTGCATCCCATACATTTAGGAAATTGGTGTCCTCCTTGTCATTCAATTCAAAGAATTTTTTAATTTCTTCTTTGATCTCCTCATTAGTCCAGTGGTCTTCCAGCAGTGTAGTTTTCAATCTCCATGAGGTAGGAAAGTTCCTTGCCTTCTTTTTATGGTTTATTTCTAGTTTGATGCCTTCATGGTCCGAAAAGATGGTTGGTATGATTTCGATCTTGGTGTATCTGTTGATGTTTGTCTTGTGCCCCAGTATGTGATCGATCCTGGAGAATGATCCGTGTGTGCTAGAGAAAAATGTGTACTCGTTTTTTTTTTTTTTGGGTTTAGTGTTCTATAGATGTCTGTTAAGCCCAAGCGCTCTAGGTCCTCATCTAGAGCTTTAGAGTCTTTACTTATTTTTTGTCTCATTGATCTATCCATTGTTGATAGTGGTGTGTTGAAATCTCCCACCATGTATATGTTTTCTCTGATGTCTGTTTTCAGAGAGGACAACAGTTGACTGATATATTTTGGTGCTCCTTCGTTTGGTGAATATATGTTAATGAGTGTAATTTTTTCCTGAATTATTGTCCCCTTGATTATAATGTAGTGACCGTTGGGGTCTCTTTTTATCTTTTTGAGTTTGAAATCTGTTTTATCGGATATAAGTATAGCTGTTTCTGCTTTCTTTTTTGGTCCTTTTGCTTGTAGGATTGATTTCTATCCTTTAACTTTGAGTTTATTTTTATCTTTTGGAGCTAAATATGTTTCCCAGAGACAGAAAAAGGTTGGGTTTTGTTTCTTTTTTTTTTTTTTTTTTATAAATTTTATTGTTATATTCCCCATACAATTGCAGCCCCCCATTCTGACCCCAATCCCTCCCCTCCCGCCCCCGCCCCCCTAAAAGTGTCTCTGGTTCATAGTTTTTTGTTGATTTTGATTTTCACTTTCTTATAGTTATTCATTTTCCTGGTCCCTTATTTAAGTTTTCTAGATTCCTGCTATGAGTGAGACCATCCGGTATTTTTCTTTTTCTTTTTGGCTTATTTCGCTGAGCATGATCCCTTCCAGCGCCATCCATGTTGCAGCAAATTGCATGTGTTTATCTTTTTTGAATGCTGAGTAATATTCCATGGTATATATGTACCACATCTTCTTGATCCAGTCATCTATTTTTGGGCATTTGGGTTGTTTCCAAAGCTTAGCTATTGTAAACAGTGCTGCTATAAACATAGGGGTGCAGGTGTTCTTTGGAATTGATGTTTCTGTGTCCTTTGGGTAAATACCTAGGAGTGGAATTGCTGGGTCATATGGAAGCTCTATGTTTAGTAGGTCCAGAAATCTCCACACAGCTTTCCACAGTGGTTGGACCAGTTTGCACTCCCACCAACAGTGCAGAAGAGTTCCTTTTTCTCCACACCCTCGCCAACATTTGTTGTTGCTAGTTTGTTTAATATGTGCCATTCTCACTGGTGTAAGATGGTATCTCATGGTAGTTTTGATTTGCATTTCCCTGATGACAAGTGATGTTGAACATTTTTTCATATGCCTGTTGGCCATTTGCATTTCCTCTTCAGAGAAGTTTCTTTTAAGCTCTTCTGCCCATTTTTTGACTGGATTATTTTCTTTGTTGTTGTTGAGTCTCATCAGCTCTTTGCAGATTTTTGTGATCAGTCCTTTATCATTAGTGTTGGGTGCAAAAATGTTCTCCCAGTTGGTGGGGTTTCTCTTTGTTTTTGTTATTGTCTCTTTTGCTGTGCAAAAGCTCTTTAATTTGATATAGTCCCAGCTGTTTATCTTTGCCTTCACTATCACTGCTTTGGGTGATGTGTCTGTAAAGATGTCTTTTATGTGCAAATCACGTAGTGTTTCGCCTATATTTCCTTCTATATATTTTATGGTTTCAGGTCTTATGTCTAGTTCTTTAATCCATTTTGAGTTGATTTTTGTGTATGGTGTGAGGTGGTGGTCAAGCTTCATTCTTTTGCATGTAGCGACCCAGTTTTCCCAGCACCATTTATTGAACAAACTTTCTTTGCTCCAATGCATAGTCTTTGCTCCTTTGTCAAAGATTAGTTGACCATAAATCTGTGGGTTTATTTCTGGATTTTCTATTCGATTCCATTGGTCTGTATGTCTGTTCTTGTTCCAATACCATGCAGTTTTGATGATTATGGCTTTGTAGTATAGTTTGAAGTCTGGGAGTCTGATGCCTCCATTCCCTTCTTTTTTTTTCAGGAGAGCTTTGGCTATTCGGGGTTTTTTGTGATTCCATATGAATTTCATCAATAATTGTTCTATTTCTTTGAAGAATGACATTGAAATTTTGATTGGAATAGCATTGAATCTGTATATTGCTTTTGGAAGGATGGCCATTTTAATAATGTTTATTCTTCCAATCCATGAGCAGGGGATGTCTCTCCATTTCTTTGTGTCTTCTTCTATTTCTTTTAACAGAGTTTTATAGTTTTCTTTGTATAGGTCCTTTACCTCTTTTGTTAGATTTATTCCCAAATATTTGATTTTTTTTGTTTCAATAACAAAAGGGATGGTCTTTTTGATTTCTTCTTCTTCAGATTTATTGTTTGTGTATAGGAAGGCTACTGACTTTTGCGTGTTGATTTTGTATCCTGCCACTTTACTGAACTGATTGATGAGTTGAATTAGCTTTTCTGTGGAGTTTTTGGGGTTCTCTACGTATAATATCATATCGTCTGCAAATAGTGATAGTTTGACTTCTTCTTTTCCTATTTGGATTCCTTGGATGTCTTTCTCTTGTCTTATTGCCCTGGCTAGGACTTCCAGTATTATATTGAAAAGCAATGGTGAGAGTGGACATCCTTGTCTTGTTCCAGATCTTAATGGAATTGCTTTCAGCTTTTCACCATTGAGAATGATACTGGCTGTTGGCTTGTCATAGATGGCCTTTATGATGTTGAGGTATGTTCCTTGTATCCCAAGAACTTCAAGGGCTTTTATCATGAATGGGTGTTGCACTTTGTCGAAAGCTTTCTCAGCATCTATTGATATTATCATATGGTTTTTATATTTCTTTTTGTTGATGTGTTGGATAACATTGATTGATTTTCGGATGTTAAACCATCCTTGTGCCCCTGGAATGAATCCAACTTGGTCGTGGTGAATTATCTTATGGATACATTGTTGGATTCTGATAGCTAAAATTTTATTGAGGATTTTTGCATCAGTGTTCATTAGGGAGATTGGCCTGTAGTTTTCCTTTTTTGTGTTGTCCTTGTTCGGTTTTGGTATTAGTGTAATGTTGGCTTCATAGAACGTGTTTGGTATTGTCCCTTCCTTCTCAATTTTTTGGAAGAGTTTGTGAAGGATAGGCACTAATTCGTCTCTGAATGTTTGGTAGAATTCATTTGTAAATCCATCAGGTCCTGGGCTTTTGTTTTTGGGGAGGTTTTTGATTACCATTTCAATTTCGCTAATTGTAATTGGTCTGTTTAGGTGTTCTATTTCTTCTTTATCTAGCTTTGGGTGATTGTAGAGTTGTAGGAATTTGTCCATCTCCTCTAGATTGTTAAACTTGTTTCCATATAACTGTTCATAGTAGTTACTGATTATTCTTTTGATTTCTGCTGTGTCCGTTGTGATTTCTCCTCTTTCATTGATGATCCTGTTTATTTGTGCTTTCTCCCTTTTTTCCTTTGTGAGCCTGGCTAGGGGTTTGTCTATTTTATTGATTTTTTCAAAGAACCAGCTCTTGGTTTCATTGATCTTTTGGATTGTTTTTTTAGTTTCAATTTCATTTATTTCTGCTTTGGTTTTTATTATTTCTTTTCTTCTACTGGTTTTGGGGTTTTCTTGTTGTTCTTTTTCTAGATCTTTGAGCTTCGAGATTAGGTTGTTTCTTTGCGTTCTTTCTTGTTTCTTGATGTGAGCTTCTATTGCTATATATTTTCCTCTTATTACTGCTTTTGCTGCATCCCATACATTTAGGATATTGGTGTCCTCCTTGTCGTTCAATTCAAAAAATTTTTTAATTTCTTCTTTGATCTCCTCATTAGTCCAATGGTCTTCCAGTAGTGTGGTTTTTAATCTCCATGAGGTAGGAAAGTTCCTTGCCTTCTTTTTATGGTTTATTTCTAGTTTGATGCCTTCATGGTCAGAAAAGATGGTTGATATGATTTCAATCTTGGTGTATCTGTTGATGTTTGTCTTGTGCCCCAGTATGTGATCGATCCTGGAGAATGATCCGTGTGCGCTTGAGAAAAATGTGTACTCCGTTTTTTTGGGGTTTAGTGTTCTATAGATGTCTGTTAAGCCCAATTGCTCTAGGTCTTTATTTAGAGCTTTGGTTTCTTTACTTATTTTTTGTCTTGTTGATCTATCCATTGTTGATAGTGGTGTGTTGAAGTCTCCCACTACGTATGTGTTTTCTCTGATGTCTGTTTTCAGAGAGGACAACAGTTGTCTGATATATTTTGGTGCTCCTTCGTTTGGTGAGTATATGTTAATGAGTGTTATTTCTTCTTGAAGTATTGTCCCCTTGATCATAATGTAGTGACCATTGGGGTCTCTTTTTATCTTTTTGAGTTTGAAATCTGTTTTATCTGATATAAGTATAGCTGTTCCTGCTTTCTTTTTTGGTCCATTTGCTTGTAGGATTGTTTTCCATCCTTTAACTTTGAGCCTATTTTTATCTTTTGTAGCTAAATGTGTTTCCTGGAGACAGCAAAAGGTTGGGTTTTGTTTCTTAATCCAGGCTGCAACTCTGTGTCTTTTTATTGAAGAGTTTAGTCCATTTACATTTAGAGTTAATATTGATATGTTAATATCTGTATTTGCCATTGTGTTTGTCTTTCCTTTGATTTTATTTATTTATTCTTTTAATAACTTTTTTTTTTTTTTTGGCCTTCTTTCATTGTTATTCGTCCCTCTGAGGTTCTGGCTTTAGGACTCCTTGTAGTATTTTTTGGAGTGGGGGTTTAGTTGCAATGAAATTCCGGAGTTTCTGTTTGTCTGGGAAGGTCCATATTCTTTCTTCAAAGAGGAAGGAGAGCTTTGCGGGATAGAGTATTCTTGGTTGGCATCTGTTTTCTTGGAGTCTGTTGACTATGTCCCTCCACTCTCTCCTTGCCCGTAGTGTTTCTTCGGAGAAGTCTGATGTCAGCCTGATTGGTTTTCCTTTGAATGTTATCTGTTTCTTCCCTCTTGCCAGCTTCATTATTTTTTCCTTGTCCTGGATTCTTGGGAGCTTTACTATTATGTGTCTTGCTGTATTTTTCCTTTCGTCGTGGAAGTTTGGTGTTCTTCTTGCTTCTTGTATATCAATTTTCAGCTCCTTCTTCACATTTGGGAAGTTCTCTTCAATTATCTCTTTGAATATTTTCTCTGTTCCTACATCTCTCTCCTCTCCTTCTGGTATTCCTATAACTCTTATATTTCCTTTCCTCATGGAGTCAGATAGTTCCCGAAGTCTTTCTTCATTCTTTTTCCTTCGTACTTCTCTTTCCTTCTCTGTTTTGGTTCTTTTTATTTCTGTGTCTTCAAGATTACTTATTCGTTCTTCCATTTCATCTATTCTGCTTTCATTGCTTTTCCCAGAATTCTTTAGTTCTTCCATTAATTCTTTGATCTCCTGCATTTCTTTTACTTCCCTCTTTAGGGACTCAATTTCTTTCTTCTGACCATTGTTTTCCCTCTCTAGGGACTCAATTGCATTCTTCTGATCGTTGATTATTTTTCCCTTATCATTGTTTTCCTTTATGACTTCTGTCAGTTTTTTAATCACGGCAATTTTAAATTCTCTTTCTGGAAGGCTCAGAAATTCTTCCAAGTTATTGTCGTTGCAATCTGGGGGCTGGATTTCTTTTTGTCGTGTGCTTTTTCTCTGGAGAGTTGCTAGGTTGCGTGTGGTTCTTCTCCTCCCTACTGTCTGTTTTCTAATTTGCCGTATGCGTTGGGACACTGTGTTGTTGGGACTTGCCGGCATCTTGGGTGGGCTTCTCTGTTCCCCTCTGGTTCTTCCAGGAGTCATCTGTCAGTTTCAAGCAGCCTTTACTGGAGAAAGGTCCCTGTTCTAAAATGCCGATGTGGGGACACACTCCCCTGTGCGCCTGGTCTGCCCCGGCGGTGGGTTCCTGCTCCCCTCTGGGCTTGGACTGCAGGCCAGAGGGGGTCTGGCGTGGGCGAACTTCCCCCGCTCACCTCTGGCTCCTGAGGGAGCCTTCTGCAGGTAGTCTTTACTGAAGAAATGTCCCTGTTCTAAAATGGTGATGTGGGACACACTCCCTGCGCTTCTGGTCTCAGGCACACTCTTCTGCGCGCCTGGTCTGCCCCAGCTGTGGGTGCTCGCTCTCCCTGTGGGCTCAGACTACTTGTTCGGAAGGGGCCCGGTGTGGGCTAACTCCCCAGCTGGCCACTAGCTCCTTCAGTAGCCTGTGCTGGGGTCAAGTCGCTAGGTGGCGCCAGAGATCTCTCCTAGAGCCCTTGGGGAGCTGATTTTCCACCCCGTGGGACAGGGAGCAGAGCGGGGATGGTAGGGTACACCTCAACGGCTTTGGGGTGCTGTGTCTGCCTTGTGCCCCACCGTCGTGGGGAACCCACGCCCCTAATTTCGTGCCCCGGGTCTCAGTTCCAAAGCCCTCAGTTCCAGGACGCGGGCTGTAGCCCAGATCAGTGGCGCGGGAATGGCGCCTTTTGAATCCCGCTCCCCTGCCTGGGCGCCTTGTTCCTGCTCACTCAGGGAGGGCCTCCGCCCGGGTCTCAGTTCCAAAGCCCTCAGTTCCAGGACGCGGGCTGTAGCCCAGATCAGTGGCGCGGGAATGGCGCCTTTTGAATCCCGCTCCCCTGCCTGGGCACCTTGTTCCTGCTCACTCAGGGAGGGCCTCCGCCGTCTCCCCGCAAGCCTAGGTCGCAGGCGCAGGGCCCTGGGCAGCTGCAATCCGAGCGCCGCTTTCGCGCAAGCTTACCGGGCGGCCGGGGCTGTGTGCTGGTGCTGGTCTCCTCCTGGTGGGCGGGGCTCTTTAATGGCGCCTGGAGCTCACCTCCGCGGCGGATCCTGCAGGGTTCGCCTCAGCTCCCGTTCACGGGGTGTGGTGGCTGAAATAGTTCCTTTCCACTCACAGTCCCACTTGCTGTGTCCGTTTTTCTTGTTGGGCGTTTTGGTTTGTTGTTTCCCTCGTCTCTGCCAGTCGGAGAGTGCCGCCTCTGTGGGCGGGGGAGGGGAGCAGGGTTCTGCGCTTCCCTCCCTTCTCGTCCTCTTTTATGGCAACTTTCTTCTTCGGGCAGTTTGCTGGAGTCGTCCGTTTATCTTCCGTGTCCCAGTTCTCACTGGGACCTGCCGCTTTTCCTCCCTATTAACTTTTTTTAATGGGAGATCTTACTCGCAGCGTCTCCTCGCCGCCATGTTGCTCCGCCCCCTCCTGGGTTTTGTTTCTTAATCCAGCCTTTTGACTCTGTTTCTTTTTATTGATGAGTTTAGTCTATTTACATTTAAAGTTAATATTGATATGTTAGCATCTGTATTTGCCGTTGTGTTTGTCTTTCCTTTTATTTTATTTATTTATTCTTTTAATAACTTTATTTTTGGTCTTCTTTTCTTGTTATTTGTCCCTCTGAGGTTCTGGCTTTAGGACTCCTTGTAGTATTTTTTTGAGTGGGGGTTTAGTCATAATTAAATTCCAGCATTTCTGTTTGTCTGGGAAGGTCCTTATTCTTTCTTCGTAGAGGAAGGAGAGCTTTGCAGGACAGAGTATTCTTGGCTGGCATTTGTTTTCTTGGAGTCTGTTGACTTTGTCCCTCCACTCTCTCCTTGCCCATAGTGTTTCTTCAGAGAAGTCTGATGTCCGTCTCATTGGTTTTCCTTTGAATGTTATCTGTTTCTTCCCTCTTGTCAGCTTCATTATTTTTTCCTTGTCTTGGATCTTGGGAGCTTTACTATTATGTGTCTTGCTGTATTTTTCCTTTTGTTGTGGAAGTTTGGTGTTCTTCTTGCTTCTTGTATATCAATTTTCAGCTCCTTCTTCACATTTGGGAAGTTTTCTTCAATTATGTCCTTGAATATTTTCTCTGTTCCTACATCTCTCTCCTCTCGTTTTGGGATCCTATAACTCTTATGTTTCCTTTCCTCATGGAGTCAGATAGTTCCTGAATTCTTTCTTCTGTCTTTTTCCTTCTTGCTTCTCTTTCCATTTCTGTTTTGGTTCTTTTAATTTCTGTGTCTTCAAGGGTACTTACTCATTCTTCCATTTCATCTATCCTGCCTCATTGCTTTTCCCAGAGTTCTTTAGCACCTCCATTAATTCTTTGATCTCCTGCATTTCTTTTGCTTCCCTCTTTAGGGACTCAATTTCATTCTTCTGAGCATAGTTTTCCTTAATGACTTCCATCAGTTTTGTCATCACGGCAATTTTAAATTCTTTTTCTGGAAGGCTCAGAAATTCTTCCAAGTCACCATAGTTGCAAGCTGGTGTTTTGTTTTGTTTTGTTTTGTTTTGTTTTGTTTTGTTTTGTTTTGAGTGGTGTGTCTTTTTTTCTGAGGCATTGCCACTTTGCTTTAGTTTTTCTTTTCCCTGCTGCCTGTCTTCTAATTTGACTTATATGTTGGGACACCGTGCCACTGGTACTGGCTGGCATCTTTTTGGTGTGTTCTTTTGGGAGTTTCAGAAACTGGCCATCCAAATGAGTCAACAACTGTTATGCCAGAAGTCTAGTGAGGCAGTGGTACTTTGAGTATGTTAATGGTCACTGTCACAGAACCTGTCCTCCTTCAGTATTTAGTTACAATGGTGCATCTTGAAGTCCCACAGACTTCCCTGGAGGTGGGGCAGCTGGATTGCACTCTGGTTTCCAGATCTCTGGATCCTCCTCTGGGCTCTGACTTCTTGCCAGTTGGGACCAGGCTTTTGGGGGCCTTCAGCTCACCTCTGACTGAGCAGGGAACCTTCTCCCTCTGGCTCTGCATGGAGCTTTCTGCCAAATTCAAGCAGTTTTTATTTAAGAAAGGTCCCTTTTCTAAATGGCACTTTGGACACAGGCACACTCTTCCATGTTCCCAGTCTGCCCCAGCCGAGGGTGACTGCTCCCCCTCCAGGTTCAGACTGCTAGCTTCAAGGGGCCTGGCATGGGCAAACTTCCCAGCTCACCTCTGGCTCCTCCAGGAGCCTTCTGCCAGTTTCAAGCAGTCTTTATTGAAGAAAGGTCCCTATCCTAAAATGGAGATTCGGAGACAGGCACAATCTCCAGCATGCTGGATCTGCCCCAGCCGTGGGTACCCTCTCCCCCTCTGGGCTCGGACTGTTGGCCAGAAGGGACCTGGCATGGGCAAACTTCCCAGCTCACCTCAGGCTCCTCTGGGAGCCTTCTGCTGGTTTCAAGCAGTCTTTATTGAAGAATGGTCCCTATTCTAAAATGGCAATTCAGAGACAGGCACACTCTTCTGCGTGCCCGGTATGGGGTGTTGGTGATTTTTTTCTGATCACTAGGTGGCGCGAGAGATCTCTCCTAGTGTCCTTGGGGAGCTGTTTTTTTTTACCCCATGGGACAGGGGAACAGAGTAGGAGTGGTGGGGAAAGCCTCAACGGCTTTGGGGTGCTGTGCCTGCCTTGTGCCCCACCGTCGTGGGCATCCCATGCCCCGAATTTCATCCCCTGATATAAAATAAAATGGGTTGCCTGGCTGTGGGTCCTCACCCGTGCGCTTAAAAGGGACTTATTAATACTCCACTACAGGTACACACAAAAAGTTAATAAAAGGTTTATTTACAAGGGAAAAGGAAATAAGGAAATGTACAACTCAGGGAGAAAATAGGGAAATAAAGTCTTTAATGCATCCTACCTGATCCGCTAGCCTTGAAACCCAAAGGCACTCTCAGAGCTGGCCGAACACTGTGAGCTGGTGGGGAGCCAAAATGGGGGATCCCCTCCAAAGCCCACGTGTCTGGTTTTATATCACACCTGGCTGCTTAACCTCACCCACAGATCCCAGCCACCTTCCCTTTGGTGGTGATGGGATTTGGAGTTCCCAGTGTCTTTTGGCTTTGGTCTGGGGTGGGGGGGTGGAGTCTACAAAGCCTGTATGGAATTAGCTTTAGGACATCATTTTCCCCCTAACAATCCCCCCTTTCACTTTTTCCCCACCATTTCCATGGTGATGAAAATCAAATATATGGATGTTGGGATGCAGTCTCAGATGAAAAATTTTTCCAGGTTCCAGTGTGAAAGAAAACCAGTCCCTCTAGGTATTTGTCCATTGTGGAAACAAAAGTTCTCTATTCCTGGAAAAACAGTTCATCAGTTCAAGCCAAAAAAAAATAACGTCTGGAGGCACTAGCCAAAACAAGACAGCAAATACGTCAAAATCACAGGGGGAAAAAAAATCTTAAAATGGTTCAACTGATGTAAAACACAAATATTCTCAATCTTGATCCCAAATTTTTAACAGCATAGCAAAAGTTTGCAAACTAAATCTACTTTTAAACCATTTTTCCTATTTTTTGCATAAAATCACAAGGAAGAATAACTAAAGAGCAATTTTTTAGCTGGCTTTGTTGGAATACTCCATATAGGATCAGAGCGAACCATTGGCATCCAGTCATTGTAGGCTTCAGGAACAAAGTTGGTCTCATCAGACTCCACCTGGGCTTTCCTGTTCCCGAGGGTACCAGGGCTTTTTCGTTGGCCGGGTTGTCCAGTCCTGCCAATGGAGGCAAGCTTCCTCACCTTCTTTGGAGGTCTCTGGAACCCTACAAATAAAGCAAGCAGGTTCTTTTCTTGGTTCAGCTCTTTTTCAACTTTCTGGAAGAACTCCACACAGCCACACAATCAAACTCATGTCCAATTTTTTTTTGTTTAAGCAGATAAAATCCCTATGGAAGTTATGCAAAAACAGACTCTGAGATAAGTAGCAAAAAAATTACTACCACTATGTGTATGCTGTGTTGGCATCAAGGGGAGAGAAAATGTGACAATTTAGCTTTGCTGAAAAAAAAATGCAACCTTGCCGCAGATCCTGGTCACCAAAACAAGAAAATTTTGTAGATTCAGAACAAAATGCAAAAAAATTATCAGTAGTTTGTCAAAGAAAACTTAGTAAATATCAGGTATTTCCAGGTCTATTTAGTCCTTTGTAGGAAAGTTTTTTTTTTTTTTTTTTTTTTTTTACTTTCAACAGTGCCATCAATAGGAATCTGTTGAGACCATTTCTCCCTATATTTCCAGAGACAATTTCTATAGATATTAAACAATTGAGGTATAAAATATGACAAGGCGACAATCACCATTGACAATTTACATACATACCAGGTACTGAGAGATTTTATACACATTTTAGAAAACCACTGTTAACATTTCTGTACATACCAAAGTTTTACCATTTTCTCAAGTGACAATGCTTCCCTTCCAGTTTTACTTCATTAGGTAAAAGCCAAATAGAACAAATTCATCCAATGCCTTTCCCAAGGAGGAAAGGGAGAAACTTTGTGGAGTGTCTCAGGAGCTCTACTGAGGTTCCACAAAATTTCCTTGCATCAACCAAATGATAGGCTACCAAATTTGTACTTGAATTTAGATTTCTGGGAAGTTTTGCCATAAATATCAGAAAAATAACAGAAACAACAATATTCAATCTCTATGAAGGCACTGGCTTAGTTCAGTAGCACAATGTTGACAATCAAACCATAACCCTTAGTTTTTCTCATAACTGGAGACTTTTTTTTATTTTCAGCGTCTATGGGCACCATGTACACCAATGTGTCAATCACTGGAGTCCAAGACAGTTAGACACAAGGAAATACAGACAGACAACATATAGACACAAAGAGCTCTTTAGTTACCATTTATCATGAGTGGGATATGTCACACAACTGCAGTTTCACTCATAGGCCAAAGTAACAAAACAAAACAATCAAAAAAAAAAAAAAACAAGCAGAGAAAAAAAAAAAACCTCAAAGTTAAAAAAAAAGCAAAAAGTTGATAGGATATAACAAAATCAAGATTGAAATCCTTTCTATGCGAAAAAAAAAACACTGCCAGCATATGCATGATCCTAGATGTTATTTCATGTCTCCTAAACTTTGAAAGGAAGAAGATTGGTTAGAGCATGTTAGTTTTTTTTTTTCTTCTCAGTGTTTCTTCAGGAAAAAAAAATGAGTCCTTGGGTATCCTGCGACAATAACTGGAAAAGAAGTCAGTAACATTCAAGTTTTTGTCTGTTTCTTAAACAAATATCTTAAGTCCTCAATGGGTTCACAAGACCAGTGGGACTTCGTCTCTGGGTCAGATCCTTCTGGTGCTTTCTTAGCTCTGGAATGATGTACCCAGGGTTTTATACCTGCAAGTTTCAGAGAAGTATGTGTGCTTAGCAAAACTTCATATGGACCAGTCCATTTTTCTGACAGCTGGTTTTGGGCATCCCCACTCTGCCAGGTCTTCAGTAAGACCTGATCTCCAGTTTTGAAGGGATGCAATGGTTGATCAGGAGGCATAGAGATCCTCGAGGTTGCAAAGTTGTGAATTACTGCCAGAACCTCCTGGATGTGTTTCACATATTGTGTGATCTGGCAATCTTGTGCTATTTCCGGACTGGCTTTCAGAACTGAGTCCTGGAAGGGTCTTCCGAACACAATTTCAAAGGGGCTTAATTATAGCCCACTTCTAGGTGCCACTCTTATCCAGAGGAGGGCAAGGGATAGTACCTGGTTCCAATGAAGCTGTGTTTCTTGGCACAGTTTTGCCAAGGTTTTCTTTAAGGTGTGGTGAATTTTTTTCCGTTTGTCCAGAAGACTGCGGTCTCCATGCAGCATGCAATTTCCAGTTGATCTGTAACACACTGCTTACTGCATGAGTAACATCAGAGACAAATGCTGGCCCATTATCACTCTGGATAGAGTCTGGCAACCCAAAGCGAGGGATTATCTTCTTCAGCAGCTGTTTTGCAACCTCACAAGCTTTTTCTGTCTTTGTGGGAAATGCTTCCACCCATCCCGAGAACGTATCCACAAAAAACAATAGGTATTTGAAGTTGCCTGTTGTTCTAGGCATTTGTGTAAAGTCCACCTGCCAGTCCTCAAAAGGGCACTTGCCTTGATATTGAACCCCAATGGCTTTTGGGTGGGAGTCAGTCTTGGGGTTATTCCTGGCACATAGTTGACAACCTCGGGTGATCCGTTGTGCTATTCTATGCAAATATGGTCCCTTCAAATATGGGCACACTGCTTCTAATAAGGCATCTCTCCCATAGTGAGATCCTTCGTGAAGATATTTTAGCACAAGATATACCAGGGCCTCCGGAAGGAGTATCATCCCATTGGAGTTTACTCTCCAAGTAGAGCTGGGGTCAAACTCAGTAAATCCCCATGCATGTGCTCTCTTCTCATCCTGCTCGGTGTATTCAGCAGCATACTGAGTCAGGTCCACAAGAGGAATGAGTGCACCCTGGAGAGCAGAACGGGCAGCGCCTTAGCCACCCGATCAGTTGCCCTGTTGCCCTTTGCCATGTCAGACCCACCCTTTTGGTGGCCAGGACAATGCATCACAGCAACAGCTGATGGTAAAGCTACTGCCTTTATCAAGGCCTGGGTTTCTAATGGGTTTTTGACGTCCTTGTTATTGGCAGTAACGAGTCCCTGCTCCTTCCAAATGCCCCCATGCATGTGGAGAATCATAAAAGAGTACCTGGAGTCAGTAAATATATTGACTCTTTTACCTTTTGAGAGTTCCAATGCACGGGTCAGGGCTGTTAATTTGGCTTTTTACGCTGATGTACCTGCTGGAAGAGCCTTGGCTACCATGGTGTTCTGGAGCGTCACCACTGCATATTCCGCACATTGATGGCCTTGGTTCATGAAGCTGCTGCCATCTGTAAATAACTCCCACTCTGGATCTGGCTTAGGCCGGTCAGTCAGATCAAGTCATCTGGGATACACTGTGTCTATGGTTTCTAAACAGTTATGGATTAAAGTGTCATCCTCAGATCCGTCTGCATTGCTTGGAAGCAATGTGGCGGGATTCAGGGAATTAGAAACCTGCAGCTTCACATTAGGATTGTCCAACAGAGCTGCTTGATATTTTCCCATTCGCCCAGCAGCCAAACAAAACCCATACTTCTGCTCCAGCAATGTCAAGACCTGATGTGGCACACACACAGTGATGGACTGACCCAATGTAAACTTCTCTGCCTCGTGTAGGAGGTCACAAGTGGCAGCCACAGCACGCAAACATGGAGGCCACCCCTTAGTGGTGTGGTCCAATTGTTTGGACAGATATGCAACGGGCTGCATTTCTGGACCCAACAATTGGATCAGCACTCCTAAGCCAACCCCCTGTCTCTCATGTACATAAAGTCTGAATGGCTTCCTAAGATCTGGAAGCCCTAATGCTGGTGCTGAGATCAACTTTACTTTTATTTCATCAAAAGCCTTTTGACATTCTGGAGTCCAAGACAAAGGTTCAAAGTCCAGGCCTTTGAGAGCATCATATAAGGGTTTTGCTATTAGTCCAAAATTAGGAATCCAAATCCTACAAAACCCAGCCATACCCAAAAATCCACGCAACTGTAGCCAGTTGCTGGGGACTCTAAGGGCTGATATTACCTTTTTTATTTCCGTCATCTGGCTCCATCTGCCTTTCTTAATTTCAAACCCCAAATATGTCAGTTTGTTTGCATATCTGTGCCTTGTTAGGTGACACCTTGTAGCCACATTCTGCCAGGTGGTTCAGTACCACTATGGTATTTTCCAGAGAAGATTCATAGTCTGAACTTGTAATCAACAAATCATCTACATATTGCAATAAGACACCCCAGTTTAGTTGAACCTTCCTGAGATCCCTGGCCAATATTTCCCCCAAAATAGTTGGGGAGTTCTTAAATCCCTGTGGAAGCACGGTCCAGCAATGCTGGAGAGTGCTCTTGGACTTAGGGTCCTGCCACTCAAAGGCAAAAAGCAGTTGATCCTGGACATCTATTGGGATACAGATAAAGGCATCCTTCAGGTCTAATACTGAAAACCACCCAAAGTCACCAGGTATGGCAGTTAATAGGGTATATGGATTAGGCACACTGGGATGTAAATCCTGAACAATATCATTAATAGCCCTTAAATCTTGGACAAAACGGTACTAACCTGTATGGGGTTTCTTCACTGGCAGAATCGGAGTATTGTACGGTGAGTGGCAGGGCCGAATGAGCACAGATTGAAGGAACCTTTTCAATACTGGCTCAATTCCTCTCAAGGCCTCCTCCTTTAAGAGGTATTGTTTCCTTCTCAGGGTTTTGCTCCCCTCTATCACTTCTATCTTTACAGGCTCTGCATTTTTCGCACGTCCTGGGGTACCATCAGTCCATTCCCATTTACTTACTCTTTCAACAATTTCTGGAGGTAAAATTTCACCTTTTGGTGAGCATCTTGAGTAAGAAACATCTGGAACCGCAGAGCATGCTCTGGAGGAAACTGTAGGTGAAGCCTCTGATTTTTGGGTGAGAATATAATGCGTGCATTGAGCTTACTTAAAAGGTCACGACCAAGGAGAGGGATTGGATATTCTTCCATGTATAGGAAGCTGTGCTGGAGCTGTGTGGTGCCTAGCTTGCACTCCAAAGGTTGTAGGAAGGGTTTCTGTTGTGGCCTCCCCGTAATCCCAGTCTCTTTGATCATTTTAGTTAATTTCGAATTTAAAACTGAGTATGTTCCTCCAGCGTCCACCAAGATCAATCAGACGATCCCCCACAGTGAGGGTTACCCGGGGCTCCAAGGGAGTTATTTTAATGGGCTTAAGATCTAGTGGAGCCCTTGGGCACCCCTATTCTTCATCTGAACCTTCTCCTTGAACTATCATTTGTCTCCTTTCCTCCACACTTGGCTCCAGATTCCTTCTACTCTGTCTATATTCCTTCCTATCTTCACCTGAGGCTCTGCTCTGTGCCATCACTTGTCTCCTGTCCTCTGTGCTGGACTCTCGATTCCTTCTCTGTCCACATTCCCTATCATCATCTGAGCCTCTACTTTGTGCTAACATCTGTCTTCTTTCCTCTCTCCTTGGTTCCTGGTTCTGTGTACCCCTCCTATATTCCCTCCTGTAACCCCTACATGAATCATCCTGTCGTGGTGTTCTCAGTCTTCTATCCTGCCTTCTGTAATTACTGCGTCTGCCACTTCCCTGTAACCTGGGACAACTGTACTTCCAATGTCCCTCTTCCCTACAGAAAGCACACTGATTTCTTACTAGGGGTTCACGTCTCTGTCCATTACTGTTTCCCCGAAACCCTGTCCTGTGCTCTCTTTGTACGAAAACAGTCGCAGGTTTCGGTCTCCTGTCCTCTCTCCTGTAACTCTGTGTTATTATAAACCTTAAATGCTAAGTCCACTACCTGGGACAGACTCATCTCTGTGACGCCATCTACCTTTGTTAACTTTCTTCTTATGTCTGGAGCACTATATGTGATGAATGTCATAGTGATCAAACGAGCATTTTCTGGGGCATCTGGATTTATATCCATGTGGTTTGCATACGTCTGAATAATCCCCTCAAGGAACTCTGATGGATCCTCATTAGCCCCTTGTGCAAGTTCTAATATGCTGTTAAAACTTTTTTGTTTGGGGATTCCCTGCTCCAGTCCTACCAATAAACATTTTTTACACAGATCCAACTTTGCCATTTTTCCATCGTTGGGGTCCCATCAAGGATCTTCCTCTGGGACAGCAATCTCTGGCTCTGGGGATTGGCTATCCTGTTGGCAGAGACAGTCAGCCTCCTCCCTGGCTTTCCTCACTACCATCCTCTGCTCATCTAGACCTAGTAAAGGATGTAACATTGAATGTATATCTGCCTATTTAGGGCGGTGGGAGACGAAGATGGAGGCAAACAAGTTCGCCATCCTTTTAGGAGCCTGCCAGTATGGGGGAACAGAGCTTGCCCAATTTAGGAGGTCTCCAGTGCTAAAAGGATGGTACGACCAAAAGTACCCACCAGGTCGCCCCTGTTCATTCAAGCCACCCATCGGCAACTGGCGAAGAGGAAACTGTCCTGCCTCAAGGTGATCCTTCCTGCCAAAATGGGTGCCGCTTCTAGTGTGGGGAGGAGACACCATTTTAGTTTCCTCCCAGGAGGGCAATGGAGGCTGTGAAACCTCAGGATTCTGCGTGGAAGGGGCCTTGGGAGGGGCCTCCTCACGTGGTGAAGGCCTTTGTCCTGAAGCCTCAGGAGTCTGCGCGGGAGGGGCCTCCTCTTCATGTGGAGAAGGCCTTTGTCCAGATGTGTTTAAGGTATTTAGCAAATGATACTCCTCCTCTCTAACTCCGCCCTTCTGCAGTCCTCATGGGAAGGAGAAGGTTTATCTCTGCTCTGTGCCATTAGCCTAGCCTTTGTCTCCGCCATATCCAATTTATGGAGTGTGGCCTGTATCTGGTCCTGCATACTTTTAAAAGTTGACTCAAAAACATTACAGTTTTCATCCCTCACACTCTCAATAGTTAAATCAAAAGCCTGATTTTGTTGTTGCACTTGATACTGCACGCTTTTAAAAGCTGACTCAAAAATGTTACGATTTTCATCCCTTATACTCTTAATAGTTAAATCAAAAGCCTGATTTTGTTGTTGCACTTGATACTGCATGCTTTAAAAGCTGACTCAAAAACGTTATGATTTTCATCCCTTATACTCTTAATATTTAAATCAAAAGCCTGATTTTGTTGTTGCATAGCTAAGTTAAGAGCTTGAATTTGTTGCAGCACATTCTCAGTATGAGAAGTAGAACCTCTACTTCTCATGGAAACAAGAATGTAGCAAATGGCACCTATGCACATTACCAAAAAAAAAAAAAACCCAGAAGCACAGACTGTAAAGGGATGGCTTGTAAACCACCCACATATGTATACAGAAGTAAAATCATGTGCCATACACTAGGTTTAATCCAATTATTTACACTTATCAAACTGGTGGTAATATTTAATGGAAAAAGGCTACTTAAATTCAAGGCTGGAAAAAAACTGAAAGAACTCAAGTTAGGGATAAAACCGCTTAAGTTCATGGTTGAGGCCACGTTTGGTCAAAACCACACCCACAAGAGCCATATGCACAAGAAAAAAAAAAAAAAAACAGACTTTTCAAGACGTGAAACAAAGATTTTCACTGAAAGTCCTGCAGACCTAGTGCACTTTATGGTGACCAACGCAAGAAAAATTACTTTGGGCTGGTCAACCACAGGTGAAGCTTGGAAACCACATTGGGTGCCAAAATGTTATAGGGCAACCCCGATATAAAATAAAAAGGGTTGCCTGGCTGTGGGTCCTCACCCGCACACTTAAAAGGGACTTATTAATACTCCACTACAGGCACACACAAAAGGTTAATAAATGGTTTATTTACAAGGGAAAAGGAAATAAGGAAATGCACAACTCAGGGAGAAAATAGGGAAATAAAGTCTTTAATGCGTCCTACCTGATCCGCCGACCTGAAAACCCAAAGGCACTCACAGAGCTGGCCGAACACTGTGAGCTGGTGGGGAGCCAAAATGGGGGATCCCCTCCAAAGCCCACGTGTCTGGTTTTATATCACACCTGGCTGCTTAACCCCACCCTCAGGTCCCAGCCACCTTCCCTTTGGTGGTGATGGGATTTGGAGTTCCCAGTGTCTTTTGGCTTTGGTCTGGGGTGGGGGGGGTGGAGTCTACAAAGCCTGTATGGAATTAGCTTTAGGACATCATTTTCCCCCTAACACTACCACTGTTGTGTTGTGGCCAATGCTTGTTACTAGGTTTGTTTTTTGCTGCCTAATGTATTTTGGTTATCCTTTGGTGTGTATTTATCAACAACTTTTCTATCTTCCAGATGTATTGCTCCTTTAATAAATATATCCTTTCCTGTCTCTCGTTACCTAACAGGAAATTTATTTTATCCAATATAAGTATGGCTGTCCCTGATATTATTTTATCCCATTTGCTTATGGGGTTGTTTCCAGCTATTTACTTTGAAATTATGTTTATTTTTGGACCTCAGGTGAGTGTCCAGGAGACAAAAAAGTTGGGCTTTATTTTTGTATCCAACCACCCATTCTGCGTCCACTTCCATTTAGAGAAATTATTGATATATGGGTATTTGCTACTGCCATTTTTCTTTACTTTTCTGTTTTTTTTTTTTTTTAATTTCCTTATTTATTTTTTGTGTTTTTTCTTTGCTTTGATTTACATAGAACTCTTCCTTTCAATATTTCTTGTAGGAGAGGTCTAGTGTTTACAAAGTCCTTCAGCTTTTGATTGTCTGGGGAGGTTATTATATCTCCCTCATATCTTGGCTGGCAGTTTTATCCTTTGAGTATTTTGAATATATAATTCCATTCTCTCCATGCTGTAGAATTTCTGCTGAGAAGTCTTATGTAAACCTGCTGGGAATACTTTCATATGTAACTGTTGTCCCCTAGTTGCCTTCAATATTCTTTCTTTGTCATAAATTCTTGCTAACTTCACTATTATGTGTCTTAGTGAATTCCTCATTACATTTATGTAACCAGGTGTTCTAACTACATAGGCTGCTCTATTTATTCCTTCATCAAGTATGGGAAGTTTCCCTCTTTCCCCTTCTCTCTGTCTTCCCCTTTTGGGATACCCATTATTCTTATGCTATTTTTCATATTTATGTCAAATATTTCTTTTTTAAGATTTATTTATTTATTTATACAAGAGCTGGGGTACATGTCAGAGGCGTGGGAGAGTGAGAGGATTCACCAAAGACAGAGCAGGGAGCAGAACAGGAAGACAGACCAAAAGCACTGCTGAGGGGACTGGCAGACGAGACATGAGAGGTCTGCTGCACCATGTGGGTATCTCTCTGGCCAGCCAGGAATCCAACCTGCACTGCAGAGGATGCAGACAGCTTCATAGTGCTGCGCTCAACCTACTGTGCCACCGGGTTGGCCCTGCAATATTTCTTGAATCACCACTTCATTTTTAAATTTCTTATTTCTTCTTTTTCTTCCACTTAATGTCCTGAGTATACTAATTGAAAGGTTCGGCACAGTAAAGAAAAGGAGAGCCAGGCTACATTTCTCAAAGGGAGGGAAAGTTTATTGCGCCCTGGGCGGACCTCACAGACCCAAGGTGGGGGTCAGTGAAGCCGTGCACATTGTTAGGGGGAAGCAGGGTTTTATAGGGCGAGGAGAGGTCAGGTGGGTAGTTGGGCTCCTATGGTGGAAAAAGTTTGTAGGGCAGGTAGAGGTTCTTTGTCTGAGAGGAGACTCATAGGGGGAGGGGGGAGGCTCATTGTCTGAGTCCTCCAGGCAGGTATCCTCATTCCTGCCCCCCAGGTGGGCTTCCTGGTTGGCTCCTGCATTCTGGCTTCCTGCATGGACCTTTCATACCAGCCTTTTGTTGATAGGAAAGGGGGTGATGTTCTTTCTTTGGCTACTTCCTGCTGAAAAGGGGCTAAGATCAAGGGGGTGGCTCAGGCCTGGTTATGAGGGTCTTCTGCAGGGATGTGAGAATATGGGTGGAGAAGGAGTTGGTTAAAGGTGGTAGGAGACATTTCCCGAATGCGAGCCTGTATGAATTTTAGGAGGCAAGGAGCGAAAAGAAAAAAAATAAGGTTATAATTAGTATTGGCCCCAAGAGTGGGAGGAGCCATGACACTATAGGATTTTGAAACCATGTCAGCGGAGAGTTGGAGTCCCCGGTTTTACTAGTATTAACATTCTTCCCTGAGGAACAGGCAGGTATCCCCTTTATTAGCTGTTAACAAGTCCAGAGCCCGCCGGATTTGGAGAGTGACCTGTGCCAGGGAGGGGAGCTGTCTTTGTAATGATGTAAAGACGCATGGTAACAGTCGCCTAGGCAGCCTTCCCCTGACCTCGCGCACCATTTCAAGAGCTGCCAGTCTACAAACACAGGAGGCATCTGACAAAGAAGAATCAGTTTGGAGGTTTGCATTTCTTCCAGGATTTTAGGACATGAATGAATGGCAGAAAGTGGCCAGAGACAGGCAGGAGAGTGGCTGGGTTGAGACAATTAGACTGAGTGAGACTCACCAGGGGATTTTCAATGAAGAGCACATGGAAATCCTGTAAATGGGAAGGAGTGAGAGTGGAGAGCGAGCAGGGAGACAGGAGGGCCTGAAGGCAGTGCGAGGAATGTACTTGGGTGGGTCTTTCCGGAGTAAGTTTGAGGGATTTTCGGGTGAGTTGGGCTGCCACTGCCAGGGCTCTAGGGCAGGGTTGCCAGCCCCTGACAGTGGAATCCATCTGCTTGGAGAGATAAGCGACAGGACGCAGAGCTAGGCCCAGAGGCTGGGAAAGGACACCTGCCACCATACCCCGACGTTCGGCTGTGAACAGGAGCAAAGGCTTTTCTGGATCAGGAAGGGTAAGGACAGGTGTCTTCAGAAGGATATGTGTGACCCTGCGGACTTTTCGGGGGATTGGAGAGATTTTTTAGGAGACTTTTGTTGAGTTGTGTAGTGGCTTGGCTGGGAAAGCAAAATTAGGGATTTAATGACGGAAGAGTCCAACCAAACCTAAGAAAGAAAGGATTTGTTTTGTCGATTTAGGGGAGGGAAGGTCCCGGATGGCCTGTTTGTGGTCCACTGTCAGCTGTATGGAGGAAGGGGTTAGTCAAAGACCCAGATAGATGACTATGGGAACTGAAAGTTGAGCTTTGGATGGGGAGACAGTATTCTTTGGAGCACAGGAAGCTGAGGAGTTGTGCAGTGTGTTGCTGAGACAGTGGCAGAGAAGGACAGCAGAGGAGGAGGTCAGCAACACACTGGAGGAGAGTGCTGGGTGGAGTATGACATGTTGAGAGATTACTGGCTAATGCCTGACCAAACAGATAAGAGCTGTCCCGGGAACCCTAAGGCAGGACTGTCCAGGCCAGTTGCTGGGAGGTGTGTGTCCGGATTTTCCCAAGTAAAAGCGAATAGTAAGTAACATTGAGGATCCAGAGGGATGGTAAAAAAATAATACCTTTGAGGTGAAGTACAGAGAAGTGTGTGGTAGGAGACGGTATATGAAATAGAAGGATGTAGGGGTTTGGCACTATAGGATGGCTAGGCACCACCACTTCGTTAATAAGGCGAAGGTCTTGAACTAAGGGATAAGAACCATCAGGCTTTTTAATGGAGAGAATGGGAGTATTACAGGGCGAGTTGATAGGAGTAAGGAGTCCATTTCCCAAGAGTCGTTGGCTGATGGGTTTGAGACCCTGACGGTGAATGAGGGAAATTGGAAACTGGGGGTGAGAGGGAAAAGAAGAGGGATCCTTATGGCGAATGAGGACTGGGGTATGATGGGTGGCAACAATCAGGATAGAGATATTCCAGAACAGGGGGTTGACAGTGGAAGGAGACAGCGGGTAGTCCTGAGAAGGATTAGGAGATGTTTGGAGTCGTGGGAGTGTTATAGGACAGGGAGAGGGGCAGCCCAAACCCCGCAAACCTGCCTATTCTAAATGGGTTCGGCCATCCGCCGCATCAACACAAAACACATGAGACTAATGGGAAGGATTTTTAATAAAACTAGGAAACAATACAGGTAAGGCATCGATCAGGTAATCGACACAAAAATACTGCCTGAAAGAACCACCTCCCGAAACACAAAACTCATAGCACTTAACCAGGGACCTTACCCTCAGCAAACATAACAAAGTCAACATCTATATAAATTCAAAATATGCCTTCCTTATTGCTCACAGTCATGCTGTGATTTGGCAGGAAAGGGAGTTCCTTTCCAACAAGGGGTCCCCCATCATAAACGCTAAACTTATCCTTAAGCTTTTAATAGCCTTGCAGCTTCCAACTGAAGTCGCCATTATCCACTGAAAGGACACCAACTGACAATTCTTATGTTACCACAGGGAATAACAAGGCGGATGCAAGGGCTTTTGCTCTCACAACTGACTCTGCTGCAGACCCTTCCCCTATTCTCTATCAGTCCCCTCCATCACTCTGACTTAGGAGCCTAATGAGCGCCAATTCCTGAGTCTTCTCTTCTTCCACCCCTCCTTGAGTGCAAAAGTCTGACAAATATGTTCCCGTCGTCAAACCTGGGCTTGCATGTCACCTCAAAGGGGAGTTCGCCTACCTTCTTTTGCAGCTCACCAACTGCGTGGACACCTACCCGGACAGGATTGACCTCTCCCTACTCAGCCAACTGCTCCAGGAACACACAGACCGGTACTTACCCAGTCCTGCCTCGGATCTCGACCCCCTCAACCAACCTTCCCTACCACTACATCCAGGAGACCAAGTCCTGCTCAAATCGCTTCAGCCAAAGCCACTGCAGCCTCGGTGGACCGGCCCACGCACGGTTATTCTCACCACGCCTACAGCGGTAACACTTCTGGGACACCCCTCCTGGCACCATCTATCACGGGTCAAACGTGCCCCTGAAGACAAACAGTATGTATGTTATAACCTGGCTCCTACTAAAATGTACATTTCTTGTCAAAATCTCCCCTAGTTCAGTATCCTGTGTATGGAAATTCAAAGTTATGGAGACCTTTGTCTCAGGATCCACTGAGACCACCCACTAGGTGGGTACTGCGGAGTGCCCACAGGCCGGATGCACAGCACTTATCACTCTCACCCTAACTCTTTCATTGATTACTAACCCTATAAACACCTTGTTTTGTTTCTTTACCATCAAACCTTAGATCACTACAAAAATACCTATAGAGAATATGGGGGGTGCCCTTACCAGTCATGCACAGTGCACCTTCCAGACAAAGGCCAAATGTTCTCTCTGGTCCATCATAATACGGGCTTCGATATGAATCAAGTTAGCTATGCTATTTCAGATCCTTGGGACCAACGTTGGGTACAGGGAGTCCAAGCCGCAGTGTGCACTGGCTGGCATTCCTATCCAGTGGCAACACTGTCCATCTCAAGAGAATATGTCCCGACACAAAATGCCACAGTCCAAGTCTCCCAGGACATCCTCCATTCAGAACAAATCCTATAAAATTAGCTAACATCATCAGAAAAGACCGAGACACCCTCAACCTGGATTCATATAATCCAAAACGCTATAACCTTCCTAAATGATTTTTTTGAAACTAACACCTCCTCTTGTTTCCTCTGTGCTTCCCTTTGGAGGCCTCTACTGGCAGCAGGTCCAATTAATCTCAATATCACTACGACCAAGATAACGGACGCTGCTTGCCAGACTCCCCAACTCTCAGTCACCCTATGGGACTCCAATCACAGCAACCCCTGCTATCAAACTGATGCCCTTGTCAGCTTTCATTCCTGTGCTTCTAACATTTCGGTTACTTCTGTACTCCGAACAACAGCAAAGAGAAACTTTTTCTGGTGCAATGGCTCTCTCTCTCAGTGTATTAATTCTGCTACTCCAGGCCCACGTATCCAAGTCCTCGCGGTCCCACAGTTAGCTCTGTACAGACGGTCTGAGCTAGGTTAGTTATTCTCACCACATTGGACTAAGCGGGCAGCCTTTCTTCCAATCATGGTTGAAATCAGCCTGGCATCATCGATAGCAGCTGCAAGTATGGCAGGTGGGGCCCTGGGACACAGCCTGATTTCTGCCCAGGAATTTTATGAACAAATTGATACCTCCTTAGAAAAAACCTATGTGTCTTCAACATCATTAAAAATACAAGCGCAGTTTTTTTACGTGTCTCTAGGCTCCATGCGCCTCCTCCAGGTCTTCTTCTGGCTCCATCCTGCTTCCTTCCTTAGTCTCTTCTCTAGCTTCTTCTCTTCCTGCTTAGCTCCACCCTCCCTTGGGTGGGGCAGGGAACCTCCCCCTTTCCTGGGGACCACCCTGTTACAGGAGGATGAGAGCAGCACTAGGGTGTTGGAACCATGAGAGAGTAGCCCTGAGTTTGGTCAGAAGATCGTGACCCAGGAGTGGTGTGGGGCAAGAAGGCATGACTAGGAAAGAGCGGACCAGTGGTCCTGAGCCGAGAAGGAAGGCCGTCAACTCCCGTAACCAGGACCTGAGAAGGATAAACTTGACCGGAATAGGAGGGGAGGACAGAGAAGGTAGACCCCGTGTCAACCAGAAAGGAGATGGACTTACCTGCTACCTTGACCGTTACCCTGGGCTCCTCAAGGTTATCGGAGTTGATGAGTCTGGGCCTCTTCAGTCCTCAGCCGCCAAACCCAAGACCGCCGTTGGCAAGAGTTGCAGGGACTGGAAGGACTGGCCCACCACAGCCAGGCGTGGAGGGACAGTCACTTTTCCAGTGACCCTGGACGTTGCAGATGAGGCACGGTCCTGGCGGAGGGCGGGGGTGGGGCATTGTCTGGACCAGTGGCCTTCTTGGCCACATTTGAAGCAGGCTTCGGGGGTGGTCGCTTGGTTGGGGCCCATGGGGCCCATTGTCGTCCTCTGTCTGGCAGCAGGCGCTGCGGTCATTGGAGGAGCAGGGCCTGGTGGTCTCTAGGCAGCTACTGGGGCCTGAGCTTGAAGCTCAGCCTTCTGGTGACTGTGGAGTTCCCTCTCTGCCCTGTCCCATTCCTCCTGGTTGTTAAATACTGTAAAGGCCATGTTCAGCAGATCCTGGATAGGGGTTTGAGGACTGTCTTCAGCCTTTGGAAGTCAGGAGGGTTTTTTGAGGAAGACAGGGTAATTTTTCAGAACTTATGAAAGTTTATAGGTTTAGGCGCTGCCGGTTGGAGACCAGCTAGGGGACAGGTCAGAGGTCAGGGTGGAAGAGAAGATAACATGTAATTATGACATGTAAGGTCATAAGCTAAGGTAAGATAATGAAATTTAGGTGTAGGTAGTGTGATAGTTTGTGAAAGAGCCAAGACGTTTTTCAAGTTGGGAGAGATTAGACAGATAAATGAACATGGATTCTAACTTTCTTCTTTAGTTCCCACCCACTTTTCTGAGGGGAGGGAGAAGAGGATTAGCAGGGAGACGGTGTGGCAGCTGGGAGGTGAAAAGAAAGGGGGGGAGGGGCTGGATTGGGGAGCTGGAGGAGGTGAAGACTGAGAATTTAGAGGATTAGAGAATGCAGAAGAGGGGTCTGCAGAGGGCAAAGAGAGAGAGGAGTCTCGAGACTTAGAAAGTACAGCAGGTTTTCAGGAGGGAGGGAAGGGGTGGAGCGCAAGAGAAATACAGCCTGGCCCTAAGGATCTCTGACCATTTTCCATTGCCGTGACAGAATTGTTTAGGTCTGTAAGGACCGAGAAGTCAAAAATGCCATGTTTGGGCCAGTGGGAGCCATTGTCCAATTGATACTGAGGCCACGTAGTGTTGCAGTGAAAGACCAGACGCTTAGGGCATTATTTGTTGCAGTAAAAGACGAGACGCTTAGGGCGTTATGTGGCCTTAGTCCCAACGGACCGAGGTTTGAGAGAAGGCATCCCAGTGCAGTGGTTGGAATTTGGCTTGGAATTTGCAGACCCCATGACCAAGTCAGCTCCTTTCCCAACTAACGGGGGCACAGAGTCAGGACGCAGCGTCCCACGAACCTGAACTGGCCGTCGGGGGCGCAGGCCCCGAATCGCGGCGTCCCCTGATTCGGTCCTGGCCTTCGGAACGGAGGCAGACAAGCGAGGGGGACGTCTCCACCGCTCGGTTGCGCCTAGGATTCGGGCACCTAGTCTGGAAGGGCGTCCCCAGATCCAGGGTCTAGGTGTACGGGAGTTGGCTGACGTGGGCCCACGGTTTACGGAACAGCCAACCACGGTACGGTACGGGAGTCAGGAGAGTAGCTGAATAGCCAGAGGCGAGGGCCTCCCAGGAAGGAGGGTCAGGCAGTGACTTACCCCAAGGATTAAGGCCGGTGGTGGGTGTGAGGTGTCTGTAATGGAGAGGAGAGGTCCCAGGGACGAGAAGGCGGCCCCGGCGCCAGGGGACACGGCCTTCCCGGGTTTCGGCACCAAGATGAAAGGTTCGGCGCGGTAAAGAAAAGGAGAGCCAGGCTACATTTCTCAAAGGGAGGGAAAGTTTATTGCGCCCCGGGCGGACCTCACAGACCCAAGGTGGGGGTCAGTGAAGCCGCGCACATTGTTAGGGGGAAGCAGGGTTTTATAGGGCGAGGAGAGGTCAGGTGGGTAGTTGGGCTCCTATGGTGGGAAAAGTTTGTAGGGCAGGTAGAGGTTCTTTGTCTGAGAGGAGACTCATAGGGGGAGGGGGAAGGCTCATTGTCTGAGTCCTCCAGGCAGGTATCCTCATTCCTGCCCCCCAGGTGGGCTTCCTGGTTGGCTCCTGCATTCTGGCTTCCTGCATGGATCTTTCACTAATATCTTCTAGTTCACTAATTTCATACTCCATTTCATGAATTATGCTGTTTCATCAAGAATTCTTGATCTCATTTATTGATCATTTTACCTCCTGAATTTGTTCTTTTCTTATTTAAAGTTTTATTTTTTGGTCTTATGTCTAGTTTTTAATCCATTTTGAGTTGTTTTCTGTGTATGGTGTAAGGTAGTAGTCAAGCTTTATTCTTTTGCATGTAGCAACCCAGTTTTCCCAGCACCGTTTATTGAACAAACTTTCTTTGCTCCTTTGTCAAAGTTTAGTTGACCATAAATCTGTGGATTTATTTCTGGATTTTCTATTTGGTTCCATTGGTCTGTGTGTCTGTTCTTGTTCCAATGCCGTGCAGTATTGATTATTATGGCTGTGTAGTATATTTTGAAGTCTGGGGTGTAATAACTCCATTCCCTTGGTTTTTTTTTTTTATTTTTTTTTTCAGGAGAGATTTGGCTATTCAGGATTTTTGGTGGCTCCATATGAATTTCATCAGTATTTGTTCTATTTCTTTGAAAATATCATTGAAATTTTTATTGGAATAGCATTGAATCTGTAAATTGCTTTTGGTAGGATGGCCATTTTGATAATGTTAATTCTTCTAATCCATGAGGGGGTTGTCTTTCCATTTCTTTGTGTCTTCTTCTATGTATTTTAACATTGTTTTATAGCTTTCTTTGGATAGGCCCTTTACCTCTTTTGTTAGGTTTATTCCCAAGAATTTGATTTTTTAGTTTCAACAATAAAAGGGATGGTTATTTTGATTTCTTCTTCTTTAGATTCATATTTTTGTGTTTAGTAAGGTTACTGATTCTTGCATGTTGATTTTGTATCCTGTTACTTCACTAAACTGATTGATTATTTTGATTAGTTTTTCTGTGATGTTTTTGGGGTTCTCTATGTATATTATCATATCATCTGTGATAGTGATAGTTTTACTTCTTCCTTCACTATTTATATCCCCTGTATGTCTTTCTCGTGTCTTTTTGCTCTGGCTAAGACTTCCAATTTTATATTGAAGAGCAGTAGTGAGAGTGGACAACCCTGTCTTATTCCAGATCTTTAGGGAAATGCTTTCAACTTTTCACCACTGAAAATGAAATTGGCTATGGGCTTCTCATATATGGCCTTTAAGATGTTGGGGTATGTTCCTTGTATCCTGAGAAATTCAAGGGTCTTTACCACAAATGGGTGTTGTACTTCCTTGAAAGCTTTCTCAGCATCTATTGATATTATCATGTGTTTTTTATATTTATTTTTGTGGATGTGTTGGATTACACTGATTGATTTTAGGATGTTGAACCATCCTTGTGTCCCCAGAATAAATCCTACTTGGTCACAGTGAATTATCTTATGGATACATTGTTGGATTCTGTTAGCGAAAATTTTACTGAGGATTTTTGCATCAGTGTTCATTAGAGAGAATGGCCTGGAGTTTTCTTTTTTTGTGTTGTCCTTGCAGGGTTTTGGTATTAGTGCAATATTGGCATCACAGGATGTGTTTGGTATTATCCCTTCTTTCTCAATTTTTTGAAAGAGTTTGTGAAACATAGGCCCTAGTTCATTTCTGAATGTTTGGTATAATTCATCTGTAAATCAATATGGTCCTGGGCTTTTGTTTTTTAGGAGGGTTTTGATTACCAATTCAATTTTACTGCCTGTAATTGGTCTCTTTAGGTGTTCTATTTCTTCTTTATCTAGCTTTGAGTGATTGTAAAGTTGGAGGAATCTGTCCATCTCTTCTAGATTGTTGAACTTGTTTCCATGTAACTGTTTACAGTAGTTTCTGATTATTCTTTTAATTTCTGCTGTGTCTGTTGTGATTTCTCCTCTTTCATTTGTGATCCCATTTATTTGTGCTTTCTGCCATTTTTCCTTTGTGAGCCTGCCAAGGGGTTTGTCTATTTTATTTATTTTTTCGAAGAACCAACTTTTGGTTTCAATGAACTTTTGGATTTTTTTTTACTTTCAATTTCATTTATTTCTGCTTTGATTTTTATTATTTCCTTTCTTCTACTTGTTTTAGGGTTTTTTGTTGTTCTTTTTCTAGTTCTTGGAGATGTGAGATGAGGTTGTTTCTTTGAGTTCTTTCTTGTTTCATGATGTGAGCCTGTATTGCTATATAGTTTCCTCTTCTTACTGCTTTTGGTGCATCCCATACATTTAGGAAATTGGTGTCCTCTGTGTCGTTCAACTCAAAGTATTTTTTTAATTTCTTCTTTGATCTCATTGTTAGAGCAGTGGTCTTCCAGTTGTGGGGTTTCAATCTCCACGAGGTAGGAGGGTTCCTTTCCTTCTTTTTATGGTTTATTTATAGTTTGATTCTTTCATGGTCAGAGAGGATGGTTGGTATGATTTCAAACTTAGTGTATCTTTTGATTTTTGTCTTGTGTCCCGGTATGTGATAGATCCTGGAGAATGATCCGTGTGTACCTGAGAAAAATGTGTACTCAGATTTTTTGGGGTGTAGTGTTCTATAGATGTCTGTTAAGCCCCAGAGTTCTACATTCTTATTTAGAGCTTTAGTGTCCTTACTTTTATTTTGTCTCTTTGATCTATCTGTTGTTGATAGTGGTGTGTTGAATTCTCCTACTACATATGTATTTTCTCTGATGTGTGTTTTCAGAGATGATAAAAGTTGCCTGATATATGTTGGCGCTCCTTCATTTGGTGAGTATATGTCAATAAGTGCAATGGAGCAAAGTAAGTTTGTTCAATGAATGGTTCTGGGAAAACTGGGTCGCTACATACAAAAGAGTGAAGCTTGACTACTACCTCACACCATGCACCAAAACCAACTCAAAATGGATTAAAGAACTAGATATAAGGCATAAAATCATAAATATATAGAAAGAAATATAGGTAAAACAATACATAACATAAACCTCAGTAACATCTTTAATGACATATCACCCAAAGCAGTGATAGTGAAGGAAAAAATAAACAGCTGTGACTGCATCAAATTAAACAGCTTCTGTGCAGCAAAAGAGACAGTAACCAAAACAAAGAGACACCCCACTGATTGGGAGAAAATTTTTGCACACCACACTAATGATAAAGGTATAATCACAAAAATCTACAAAGAGCTGACGAGACTCAACAAAACAAAGTCAATAATGCTGTCAAAAAATGGGCAGAAGAGCTAAAAAGAAACTTCTCCAAAGAGGAAATGCAATTGGCCAACAGTCATATGAAAAAATGTTCAACATCACTTGTAATCAGGGAAATAAAAATCAAAACTACCATGAGATACCATCTTACACCAGTGAGAATGGCACATATTAAAAAAAGTAGCAACAACAAATGTTGGCGAGGATTTGGAGAAAAAGGAACCCTCCTGAACTGCTGGTGGGAGCGAACTGGTCCAACCACTATGGAGAGCTGTGTGGAGTTTCCTCAGTCAGTTAAAAATGGAGGTTCTGTATGATCCAGCAATTCCTATCCTAGGTATCTACCCAAAGGATAAAAAAACATTAATTCAACTGGGAACCTGCAACCCTATGTTTATTGCAGCACTATTTACAATAGGTAAGCTATGGAAACAACCCAAATGCCCAAAAGTAGATGACTGGATCAATATGTGGTACATATACACAATGGAATATTACTCACCAATCAAAGAAGATAAACACATTCCATTTTCAGCAACATGGATGGAGCAGGAAGGGATCATGCTCCATGAAATAAGCCAGAAAGAAAAAGAAAAATACCAGATGGTCTCATTCATAGCAGTAATTTAGAAAACCTAAAGAAATCCTCAGGAAAAATACTAATTATAATAAATTAAAAATCAAAATCAACAAGCAACTATAAACCAGAGACACACTACAGGGTGTGGGGAGAAGGGAGTAGGATCAAAACAAGGGTGGTGGGAATTGTACAGGGACTATAACCAAGATGAAAATGTATACATTGTACAAAATTACAAATAATGTAATATAATATATATATATATCTTTATTTTCTACCTTCTGTTCATTGATTTTATTTCTGAGAATATAAATTTGTTTTTCTGAATATTTTTTAATCTCTTAGCTTTCTGAGTATTCATGGTGTCTTTCTGAATTTTTTTATCACTTTAGCTTGCTTCTCTGAGTTTTCTTCTATCGCTTTGAAGTTATTGTACAAATTCTTAGATTTTTATCTGATAGGGAAATATAACCTTCCAAATTTTTGAATTTGCATTCTGGAGAGTTGTCCTCTTCTTGTCATGTCATACTCACTTGAGGTCCCATATCTCCATGTATTTTTTTTTTATTTTGTCTGCCAATTTTGCTATCTGAGTTCTCCTTATTTATTTATTTTTTTACTTTTTAAAATAGCTTTTGCAATTTATTTCATTTATTTTTGATTTCTGGCTTCTGTGTGTACCCAGATCTGTTTTGCAGTTGCTGAGTATTCAGAATAGGGAGGGACTTGGAGGGATTCAGATGTTGGTGTGAATGAGTTGGGCTGCAACTTACTTATGTTATAGTAACCCAAATAAATTTTCTTTCCGGGGTTTGAGATGAGAGACTTATCAGTCCTGGTGCTCTCAGCATGCCTTGCAAATTAAGTGCAAGTCCTTGTATGTGAGATGGATACTTTCACAGAAAATATTGGAATACTTTCTCTGCTATTATCTTTATGGAGAATCCAGTATGCACGTACCACCCCAGCTCTTCCACAAAGGAGTATGTTTCCATACAACTTCTGTGCCTCTCTCACAGAGTGTCTAGCTTAGCTAACTGCCCTGCTGTTGGTGTCCCCTACTCTAGATTACAACCCACAGGTTTTTTTCCCTACTTATCTACTGTTTAAAATATAATGAATATCCTCAGTGTTGAAGTATGTACTGTTCACTACTCACCAACGGATAATCAGTCTTACTTCTATCTGAAATAGTATAAATCTGAACAATGGCCCTCTGACTCACTGCTCTAAGAGCTGCAGTATCTGGGAAACAGACCCTGAAGTTGCGTCTGCCAGAGGCCTCCACATCTATTCCCCTTAGCAAGGTCTGCTCTACTGCTTGCCAAGATACACCATGTCTGTATTGATTCAAGGACATCTTGGGTTCATGGGATCCTAATGTGGTAGGTCTGCTTCCTGATCCTTTCCCAGTGCTTGCTGAAGTCCGTCTGAGCCCAGCATATCACAGGCTCCTTCTAGGATCCTCCCTGGGCTCATTGAGTTCTGAAAAGGTGCTATTGCCAGTGGGATTACAGTCTTTTTGTGAAATCATTACTAAATTTAACAACTAATACACCATTCTTTGCCTGGAAGGCAGGGTTGGAGGCTTTAATGGATAAAGGGAGCAAATGGGACTGCCCTGGAAAAGTTGGGCCATTTTTGATGATGATCCTTTAATCTGATGATACATTATGTAAATTTGGATCATCAGTCAGGACCCACCTGAGACTAGCCACCTTAACCCATCCATGAATAAAAATAGAGCCTCAGAACCCTCATTGAGTGTAGCAGACCTTCCCTGCCTTGCCTCTGCTACCCTTAGCAGTGTATTTCAATAAATCCACCTCTTCTGTTCTCCTCTCTGTCTCTAGTGAATTCTTTCACCCTCTATCCTCCTGCCTACACCTGATTCTGTCCCACGACAGTCACTACCAGAATCTGTCCCAATGTTCACTGAAGTCTGCAGGAGACTTAGCTTGTCCTATTTCTAGGTGCCATCCTGGGATTCGCTGAGGTCTGTTAAGGGCTACTTGGGGCTGCTTCTAAGATATGTCCCACAGCTCATAGATGTCTGCACTTTTGTCTGAAGAGACATAGTGGTTTCTTCAATGTATGTTAAGTTTGTAGCTCTTATATCCATATCTTTAATGCATTTTGAGCTAATTTCCATGTTAGGTAAGAAGATAGTGATTTAGCTTCATTCTTTTGGATGTAGTGGTCCAGTTTTCCTAAGACTATTTGTTGAAAGATCTCTATTTTCTCAAGTGTATATGTTAAGGGGAAAGGACGTTCTGAGCAAACTCCACACAGGTTTTGTGGAATCCACCCCCAATCCAGACTAAAGTCATCAACACCCATCATCACCAAAGGAAGTGTTGCTAGGATCTGAGGGTGGAGTTAAGCAGCCAGGTTTGGTATAAAACTAGATAGGTGGGCCTTGGGAGCCTCTTGGCCTCTTGGCTCTTGGCTTGACTCTTGGCTTTTCACCAGCTCTCAGGGTGCAATTGGGATTCCAAGTCAGCAGAACTGGTAGAATGCATTCACCAATTTATCTCTTTCTTTTTCTCCCTGAGTTATTCATTTCATCTTTTCCCCTTCTTTTGTAAATAAACCCTTTATTAACCTTTTAGTGTATGCCTGCAGTTGAGTATTATTATAAGTTCCTTTTAAGCATGCAGGTGAGGACCCATAATCAGTCAACCCATTTCATATGGGGATTGTCCTGTAACATATACTCTTGGCTTCTCTGTCATAAATTAACTCTCCATAGATAGGTGGGTTTGTATATGGGTTTTCAATTGTATTCCACTGGTATGTGTGTCAGTTTTAGTGCCAGTCCCATACTGATTTTCATTACTATAGATTTGTAGCATAATTTGAAGTCCAGAGTATTGTGCTACCACTCTCCCACTTTTGAGGTGATTATTTTAGCTATTGAAAGTATATTTTTTGTGGTCCCATATGAATTTTAGTAATGTTCTATTTATTTGAGTAATGCTATTGGAACTTTGATAGGGGTTGCAAGGAATATGCATATTGCTTTGGGTAAGATAATCATTTTAACAATGCTAATTTTGCCAGTCCAAGAGCAGGGATATATCCCCATTTTTTGCGTGTTTTCTTTTATTTTTTTATAGTTTCTTATAGTTTTCATTGGATAGGTCCTTCACTTCTTTTGTTAAGTTTACTCCTAGGTATTTAATTCTTTTAGTGTGAATGGGATTGTTTTATTGATGTGTTTCTGTTCTAGAACATTTTTCTATATAGAAAAGCAAATGATCATTATAAATTGATTTTGTACCTTGTCACAATACTATTGATTTATTGGTTCAATTAGTTTTTTTTTTTATAAATTTTATTGTTATATTCCCCATACAATTGCAGCCCCCCATTCTGACCCCAATCCCTCCCCTCCCGCCCCCGCCCCCCTAAAAGTGTCTCTGGTTCATAGTTTTTTGTTGATTTTGATTTTCACTTTCTTATAGTTATTCATTTTCCTGGTCCCTTATTTAAGTTTTCTAGATTCCTGCTATGAGTGAGACCATCCGGTATTTTTCTTTTTCTTTTTGGCTTATTTCGCTGAGCATGATCCCTTCCAGCACCATCCATGTTGCAGCAAATTGCATGTGTTTATCTTTTTTGAATGCTGAGTAATATTCCATGGTATATATGTACCACATCTTCTTGATCCAGTCATCTATTTTTGGGCATTTGGGTTGTTTCCAAAGCTTAGCTATTGTAAACAGTGCTGCTATAAACATAGGGGTGCAGGTGTTCTTTGGAATTGATGTTTCTGTGTCCTTTGGGTAAATACCTAGGAGTGGAATTGCTGGGTCATATGGAAGCTCTATGTTTAGTAGGTCCAGAAATCTCCACACAGCTTTCTATAGAGGTTGGACCAGTTTGCACTCCCACCAACAGTGCAGAAGAGTTCCTTTTTCTCCACACCCTCGCCAACATTTGTTGTTGCTAGTTTTTTTAATATGTGCCATTCTCACTGGTGTAAGATGGTATCTCATGGTAGTTTTGATTTGCATTTCCCTGATTACAAGTGATGTTGAACATTTTTTCATATGCCTGTTGGCCATTTGCATTTCCTCTTCAGAGAAGTTTCTTTTAAGCTCTTCTGCCCACTTTTTGACTGGATTATTTTCTTTGTTGTTGTTGAGTCTCATCAGCTCTTTGCAGATTTTTGTGATCAGTCCTTTATCATTAGTGTTGGGTGCAAAAATGTTCTCCCAGTTGGTGGGGTTTCTCTTTGCTTTTGTTATTGTCTCTTTTGCTGTGCAAAAGCTCTTTAATTTGATGTAGTCCCAGCTGTTTATCTTTGCCTTCACTATCACTGCTTTGGGTGATGTGTCTGTAAAGATGTCTTTGATGTGCAAATCACGTAGTGTTTCGCCTATATTTCCTTCTATATATTTTATGGTTTCAGGTCTTATGTCTAGTTCTTTAATCCATTTTGAGTTGATTTTTGTGTATGGTGTGAGGTGGTGGTCAAGCTTCATTCTTTTGCATGTAGCGACCCAGTTTTCCCAGCACCATTTATTGAACAAACTTTCTTTGCTCCAATGCATAGTCTTTGCTCCTTTGTCAAAGATTAGTTGACCATAAATCTGTGGGTTTATTTCTGGATTTTCTATTCGATTCCATTGGTCTGTATGTCTGTTCTTGTTCCAATACCATGCAGTTTTGATGATTATGGCTTTGTAGTATAGTTTGAAGTCTGGGAGTCTGATGCCTCCATTCCCTTCTTTTTTTTTCAGGAGAGCTTTGGCTATTCGGGGTTTTTTGTGATTCCATATGAATTTCATCAATAATTGTTCTATTTCTTTGAAGAATGACATTGAAATTTTGATTGGAATAGCATTGAATCTGTATATTGCTTTTGGAAGGATGGCCATTTTAAAAATGTTTATTCTTCCAATCCATGAGCAGGGGATGTCTCTCCATTTCTTTGTGTCTTCTTCTATTTCTTTTAACAGTGTTTTATAGATTTCTTTGTATAGGTCCTTTACCTCTTTTGTTAGATTTATTCCCAAATATTTGATTTTTTTTGTTTCAATAACAAAAGGGATGGTCTTTTTGATTTCTTCTTCTTCAGATTTATTGTTTGTGTATAGGAAGGCTCCTGACTTTTGCGTGTTGATTTTGTATCCTGCCACTTTACTGAACTGATTGATGAGTTGAATTAGCTTTTCTGTGGAGTTTTTGGGGTTCTCTATGTATAATATCATATCGTCTGCAAATAGTCATAGTTTGACTTCTTCTTTTCCTATTTGGATTCCTTGGATGTCTTTCTCTTGTCTTATTGCCCTGGCTAGGACTTCCAGTATTATATTGAAAAGCAATGGTGAGAGTGGACATCCTTGTCTTCTTCCAGATCTTAATGGAATTGCTTTCAGCTTTTCACCATTGAGAATGATACTGGCTGTTGGCTTGTCATAGATGGCCTTTATGATGTTGAGGTATGTTCCTTGTATCCCAAGAATTTCAAGGGCTTTTATCATGAATGGGTGTTGTACTTTGTCGAAAGCTTTCTCAGCATCTATTGATATTATCATATGGTTTTTATATTTCTTTTTGTTGATGTGTTGTATAACGTTGATTGATTTTCGGATGTTAAACCATCCTTGTGCCCCTGGAATGAATCCAACTTGGTCGTGGTGAATTATCTTATGGATACATTGTTGGATTCTGATAGCTAAAATTTTATTGAGGATTTTTGCATCAGTGTTCATTAGGGAGATTGGCCTGTAGTTTTCCTTTTTTGTGTTGTCCTTGTTTGGTTTTGGTATTAGTGTAATGTTGGCTTCATAAAACGTGTTTGGTATTGTCCCTTCCTTCTCAATTTTTTAGAAGAGTTTGTGAAGGATAGGCAGTAATTCGTCTCTGAATGTTTGGTAGAATTCATTTGTAAATCCATCAGGTCCTGGGCTTTTGTTTTTGGGGAGGTTTTTGATTACCATTTCAATTTCGCTAATTGTAATTGGTCTGTTTAGGTGTTCTATTTCTTCTTTATCTAGCTTTGGGTGATTGTAGAGTTGTAGAAATTTGTCCATCTCCTCTAGATTGTTAAACTTGTTTCCATATAACTGTTCATAGTAGTTACTGATTATTCTTTTGATTTCTGCTGTGTCCGTTGTGATTTCTCCTCTTTCATTGATGATCCTGTTTATTTGTGCTTTCTCCCTTTTTTCCTTTGTGAGCCTGGCTAGGGGTTTGTCTATTTTATTGATTTTTTCAAAGAACCAGCTCTTGGTTTCATTGATCTTTTGGATTGTTTTTTTAGTTTCAATTTCATTTATTTCTGCTTTGGTTTTTATTATTTCTTTTCTTCTACTGGTTTTGGGGTTTTTTTGTTGTTCTTTTTCTAGATCTTTGAGCTTCGAGATTAGGTTGTTTCTTTGCGTTCTTTCTTGTTTCATGATGTGAGCTTCTATTGCTATATATTTTCCTCTTATTACTGCTTTTGCTGCATCCCATACATTTAGGATATTGGTGTCCTCCTTGTCATTCAATTCAAAAAATTTTTTAATTTCTTCTTTGATCTCCTCATTAGTCCAGTGGTCTTCCAGTAGTGTGGTTTTTAATCTCCATGAGGTAGGAAAGTTCCTTGCCTTCTTTTTATGGTTTATTTCTAGTTTGATGCCTTCATGGTCAGAAAAGATGGTTGATATGATTTCAATCTTGGTGTATCTGTTGATGTTTGTCTTGTGCCCCAGTATGTGATCGATCCTGGAGAATGATCCGTGTGCGCTTGAGAAAAATGTGTACTCCGTTTTTTTGGGGTTTAGTGTTCTATAGATGTCTGTTAAGCCCAATTGCTCTAGGTCTTTATTTAGAGCTTTGGTTTCTTTACTTATTTTTTGTCTTGTTGATCTATCCATTGTTGATAGTGGTGTGTTGAAGTCTCCCACTACGTATGTGTTTTCTCTGATGTCTGTTTTCAGAGAGGACAACAGTTGTCTGATATATTTTGGTGCTCCTTCGTTTGGTGAGTATATGTTAATGAGTGTTATTTCTTCTTGAAGTATTGTCCCCTTGATCATAATGTAGTGACCATTGGGGTCTCTTTTTATCTTTTTGAGTTTGAAATCTGTTTTATCTGATATAAGTATAGCTGTTCCTGCTTTCTTTTTTGGTCCATTTGCTTGTAGGATTGTTTTCCATCCTTTAACTTTGAGCCTATTTTTATCTTTTGTAGCTAAATGTGTTTCCTGGAGACAGCAAAAGGTTGGGTTTTGTTTCTTAATCCAGGCTGCAACTCTGTGTCTTTTTATTGAAGAGTTTAGTCCATTTACATTTAGAGTTAATATTGATATGTTAACATCTGTATTTGCCATTGTGTTTGTCTTTCCTTTGATTTTATTTATTTATTCTTTTAATAACTTTTTTTTTTTGGCCTTCTTTCATTGTTATTCGTCCCTCTGAGGTTCTGGCTTTAGGACTCCTTGTAGTATTTTTTGGAGTGGGGTTTAGTTGCAATGAAATTCCGGAGTTTCTGTTTGTCTGGGAAGGTCCATATTCTTTCTTCAAAGAGGAAGGAGAGCTTTGCGGGATAGAGTATTCTTGGTTGGCATCTGTTTTCTTGGAGTCTGTTGACTATGTCCCTCCACTCTCTCCTTGCCCGTAGTGTTTCTTCGGAGAAGTCTGATGTCAGCCTGATTGGCTTTCCTTTGAATGTTATCTGTTTCTTCCCTCTTGCCAGCTTCATTATTTTTTCCTTGTCCTGGATTCTTGGGAGCTTTACTATTATGTGTCTTGCTGTATTTTTTCTTTCGTCGTGGAAGTTTGGTGTTCTTCTTGCTTCTTGTATATCAATTTTCAGCTCCTTCTTCACATTTGGGAAGTTCTCTTCAATTATCTCTTTGAATATTTTCTCTGTTCCTACTTCTCTCTCCTCTCCTTCTGGTTTTCTTTTTGTGGTGTGCTTTTTCCTTGAGGAGTTGCTAGGTTGCGTGTGGTTCTTCTCCTCCCTACTGTCTGTTTTCTAATTTGCCGTATGCGTTGTGACACTGTGTTGTTGGGACTGGCCGGCATCTTGGGTGGGCTTCTCTTTTCCCCTCTGGTTCTTCCAGGAGTCATCTGTCAGTTTCAAGCAGCCTTTACTGGAGAAAGGTCCCTGTTCTAAAATGCCGATGTGGGGACACACTCCCCTGTGCGCCTGGTCTGCCCCGGCGGTGGGTTCCTGCTCCCCTCTGGGCTTGGACTGCAGGCCAGAGGGGGTCTGGTGTGGGCGAACTTCCCCCGCTCACCTCTGGCTCCTGAGGAAGCCTTCTGCAGGTAGTCTTTACTGAAGAAATGTCCCTGTTCTAAAATGGTGATGTGGGACACACTCCCTGCGCTTCTGGTCTCAGGCACACTCTTCTGCGCGCCTGGTCTGCCCCGGCTGTGGGTGCTCGCTCTCCCTGTGGGCTCAGACTACTTGTTCGGAAGGGGCCCGGTGTGGGCTAACTCCCCAGCTGGCCACTAGCTCCTTCAGTAGCCTGTGCTGGGGTCAAGTCGCTAGGTGGCGCCAGAGATCTCTCCTAGAGCCCTTGGGGAGCTGATTTTCCACCCCGTGGGACAGGGAGCAGAGCGGGGATGGTAGGGTACACCTCAACGGCTTTGGGGTGCTGTGTCTGCCTTGTGCCCCACCGTCGTGGGGAACCCACGCCCCTAATTTCGTGCCCCGGGTCTCAGTTCCAAAGCCCTCAGTTCCAGGACGCGGGCTGTAGCCCAGATCAGTGGCGCGGGAATGGCGCCTTTTGAATCCCGCTCCCCTGCCTGGGCGCCTTGTTCCTGCTCACTCAGGGAGGGCCTCCGCTGTCTCCCCGCAAGCCTTGGTCGCAGGCGCGGGGACCTGGGCAGCTGCAATCCGAGCGCCGCTTTCGCGCAAGCTTACCAGGTGGCCGGGGCTGTGTGCCGGTGCTGGTCTCCTCCTGGGGGGTTGTGCTCTCTTTAATGGCGCCTGGAGCTCACCTCCGCGGTGGATCCTGCAGGGTTCGCCTCAGCTCCCGTTCACGGGGTGTGGTGGCTGAAATAGTTCCTTTCCACTCACAGTCCCACTTGCTGCGTCCGTTTTTCTTGTTGGGCGTTTTGGTTTTCTCAATTAGTTTTTTAATGGAATCTTTTAGGTCTTCTATGTATGTTAGCATGCCATCTGCAAATAGCAATAATTTTACTTCTTTTTTTCTAATTTATATTCCTTTTATATTTTTCTCTTGCCTAATTGTTCTAACTAGGACTTCCAATGCCACGTTGAAAAGTAATGGCTAAAGTTGATAACCTTGTTTTATATCAGATCTAACAGGAATACTTTTGGTCTTTCACCATTGATAATGGTTTTGACTGGGCCTGTCGTATATGATCTTTATTATGTTCATGTATGTTACATCTATCACCAGTTGTTTGAGGATTTTCACCCTAAATGGATGTTCAATCTTATAAAATGTTTTGTTTGCATCTATTGATAATAGCACATGATTTTATCCTTCTCCCTTTGTGATGTGCTGGATTACAGTATTTTTTAATGTTGAGCCATAATTTTGCGCTATAGGCCTCTGAAGGTAGAAGAGCACTGATACATATGAGCTCACAAACTGAATACACACTGCCTCAACAATGTTTAAAGTTGATATTTAATGTCAGGGGAAAGAATCTATATGGAGAAGTGGAGAGAGGGGGTGATTTAGGATAATTTATCTTAGGGGGAGTTATAGCATGAATTCACTGAAAGCCTGCTCTATCTTAGGACCCAGGGATACAGAAAAAGAAAGAGAAAGTTTAGGACTAGGATGAGATGAATGAAGTATTTACCTTGGGAACAGTTTAAGGGAATAAATATATCTCAGTAATCAGTATGAGCAATTATTGTGTCAGAAACACCTCACTGATAAAGATATGAGAGTCGTGGAGCAGGATGTACAATGCAGGATTTTGCTCGAAGAACAAGAGCCTGGCCTTTTTGTTGATAGGAGAACAAAGAGAAAAGGTTATGTCAAACTGGAAATATGATTATGTTATTTATGGCTTTAGGGAGGTTGAGTCCACTGATCAGGTAATTCATAATCCTGACACCTATCCATGGTTCCAATCTTATTGATAAGGTGTTCCACTGATCAGTCTCTGGGATGCAAAGTTCATCAGTCAATGGCCCCCAGGCATTCCCGGTCATACTTCATGATGTATGTCCATTGCCCCAGGGCAACCAAGTGCCCTGCTCTTGTTTAACTTGAAAGGAGCCTTGAAGGATCTAGTATGCTACATTTAGCAGACCCACAAGCAATATTATTGTTAAACTTCTTGTTTTCAGATAATTATAGATCCATATGCATTGCAAAAAAAAAAAAAACAAATAGATACTGTTCACCATTTCCCTGTTCTCCCCAATGGCAACCTTTTACAAAACTTTAGTGCACTATCAGAAAAAGGATATTGGCAATGAAAAAGTCAAGATATATAACATTTCTACCAAGTTTTCCTCAAGTTACTTTTTTATAATTACACCCACTTCCTTTTCACCATCATACCAACTTCCCTATTTCTATAATTTTGTCATTTCAAAAATGTTACTGAAATAGAATCATGTCATATGTAATCTTTGGTGATTGGCTGTTGTTACTCAACATAATTACGTTTTTATTGCTAAGTAGTAGCACATGGTATGAATGTATCACAAAATGCTTAAACATTCATGTATTAAATATTTGGTTTGTTTTCAGTTTGGGGCTATTACAAATAATAATGATATAATTGTGTACAGGTTTGGTGTGACTATAAGTTTTCACTTTTCTGGGGTAAATGCCCCAAAATGCAATTATAGGTCATATAGTAGTTGTATATTTCCTTTGTTAAAAAAAGCCTCCAAACTGTTTTCCAGATTGGCTGCACCATTTTACATGCTCACCAACAATATATGAGTGGACCCATTTCTCTACATCTCAGAAGCATTTGGTTATTGTCACTTTTTATAGTATTCTTCCTGATAATAACAATATCACATTGTTTGGTTTAATTGGTAATTCCCAAGTGGCTAATGATATTGAACATCTTTTGGTGTACTTAATTGCCATCAGTATATCCTCTTCTTTGAAATTTCTCTTTTGAGGAAAATCATCAAGAAGATATGACCACCAAATTAGCCCATCATCTGGACACAAGCAACTGGAGGCTCTTCACTCCACTGAATTTGCTTTATAACCCTGAATTTTAAAATGTGCCCTTCCTTTGTTTTTTGTACTATCAGAAGATGCTCTGAGTATATGTGTGTGTATACACACACACACTCACACACTCACACACACACACACACACACACACACACATATATATATATAAAATATATTACAACACATTTTCTCAGGTTATATATAGCCTGAGAAAATGTGTTGTAATATGCAATGCATTGTAGAGACAATTTAGGTTTCATATTTGACTGATCAGTTAAAGCTTCTGTAAAACTTTTTAGATTTGATAGAGAATGGTGCAGAAAAATTTATTGTGGGTTCCTATGAGCTGGCCACTCATGGGCAAATGTCATTTCTTTGCTATCTGCAAATCACAGCAGAGCATTCCTTGACAATATGGACAATATGGACAATAACCCATATCACAAGGCAGACCCAGGGATGCCTAGGATGTCTTTGACCTGATTATATGACTAACTCCATGGTGGTCTCAGGATAACTCTGCCTGTGATAACATCAGTACATATACTTTGCTGACACAAATGTCCCTTGACTTATGGTCACAATGTCCCCTTTACTGTTTCTCATAAACATTTGTCCACCTTGCCACTGGACCTTGTGCCTCATACCATTATTGCATGATCAGCTTTTACTAGCCTGTACACTTTCAATAAATGACACAAGAATTTCTGCTAGAGCAGTAGTCTTGCTTTGCAAACCTGCTCCATGGCTGTTGTGTTCCTCATGGCATTTCACATAGCAAAGTGAAACACAGTTTCTATGGCAACATACTGTATTTTAGCTACCCGATATTAAAACTCATAAAACTTTTTTATTAAAACTTCTATATTCTAGAGTCAAGCGAAAAAGAAACAGGGTGAAAAATGCTGAGTTTTCCTCCTATATACACTTACCACTAAATTGCAGCAAAATGAAGTCAATAACCCCTGAAAGATAAATGATGACTTCAGCATATATCAAGAGCTCAGTCCAGTGGGAAGAAGTAATAAATTAAACTGTGTTTGTAGTAATACCAGAATCATACAAGTCATGAGAGGTAGATGTTGTTCAGGGACACATACCCACATTAGGGAATTTGGAGACAAGGCACTGTGCTGGATAAAGGGATGCACAGAGTTAGCATCCAGAGTAGAGTGTGCACTATTGGAGAAATATAGGAACAGGGGTGCAAAATGCTTGAGCTTTAGGCCCCCAATATTGACACTCCCAGCTAAAGTCTAACCTGTCCAAAACTACTAGGTCAGATCATCTGTATATCCTCATAGAAGAGACTATCTTTGTACACTGAAGCTGTAATATTCAAAACACATGCCTTATTCCCACGAAGGTCCAAAAACAATGCAATTTAATGTTTTCACTAACCAGAGTTTGCATTCTTCTGGTTGCAAGAGTCCCTCTGGATCTTAACAACAACAACAAAAAAAGCCCAAGGTAAAGATTTATACCAGAAAAACAGTGAGCAAAACTACTGACTTACTGACTTATGGCCCTTTCTCAACTAGAAACTATGCTTCACTTAGGGCACCAATCTAGCCTAGAGGTTGAGTCTGGCATGAGACTATACAAAATCCATAGGCCAAGGATTTTGCCCAGAGAAGGGGAATACTGTGGATCCCCAAAACACAACTCTGGTAAATGTTCCATGGTAAGAACTTGAATTCATGGTTCTCACTAGAGGGGCCTCCCTGGTGGCACAACACTACAAAACTATCAGAAGTCACTGCAGCACAAGTTTGATCCCTGGCCAGGGAGGTGACACACATGGTGCAGCAGACCTTTCCTGACTCTTCCGCTGTACCCCTCAGCAATGTATTTCAGTCAAGCTGCCTGTTCTGTTCCCCATTCTGTCTCTGGTGAATCTTCTCACCCCACCCCACACACATACACCTTAAATAAATCTTGATTCTCACTAGAATTGACACTTCAGTGTCCCTCAGCCACTGTTCCTTTCTACATATTGCTTCTTTCTAACTCTTACCAGTTCTCTGGCTACCTAAAGAAGCACAAAGGAAAAATTCTGAATGTTTACCCTGATTACAATATATAAAAACTAAAAATGAAGAGACATATATCACAAATACTAGAGCAAAATAATAATAATCCAAGAGAAGTCTCAATCTAGAACTGTGGAATATGCCTGATGAGGAGTTCAAGATATCTGTTACATCAGTGCAGACAGGATCAGTTAAAAAAACAATGAATGTTGGGCCTCCCTGGTAGAGCAAGGGGTTAAGTTCAGCACTATGAAGCAATCCATAGCCTCTGCAGATGAGTTCAATCCCTGGCCAGCCAGGGAGCAACCCATATGGTGCAACAGACCTATCCTGTCTCACCCTTTGCTCCCCTCAGCAGTGTATTTCAGTCAGTCTGCCGGTTCTGTTCCCCACTCTTTCTCTGGTGAATCTTCTCACCCCTCTGGCCTATATCCCAGTTCTTGTATGCATAAATAAAGAAATCTTTAAAAAATGGATGCTATAAAACACAATGAGATTAATAATTAAGAAAATATGAAGCTGGGCCTCCCTGGTGGTGCAGCGGTTGAGCGCTGGGTTACAAAGCTGCCTGAAGCCTCTGCAGTGCCTGTTCAATCCCCGGCCACCGGCAAGGGTCCCACATGGTGCACTGACCTCTCCTGCTGCCCACTGCTCCCCTCAGCATTGTATTTCGTCAGTCTGCCTGTTCTGCTCCCCACTCTGGCTCTGGTGAATTCTCTTACCCTCCCTGGCTTCTGACTGTACCCAGTGCTTGTATAAATAAATAAATAAATCTTTTAAAAAAGAAAATATGAAACTGTCACAATTAGTAATAATGAATCCAACATGTACTATAATTGAATTAAAAATACGAGAGGCAAGGGCCTCCCCTGGTGGCGCAGTGGTTGAGCGCTGGGCTGCAAGGCTACCCGAAGTCTCTGCAGCACTGGTTCGTTCCCCGGCCATGGGTGAGGGTTCCACAAAAAAAAAAAAAAAATATGAGAGGCATTCAACAACTGACAAACACAAGCAATAGAGAAAATTAGTGAATTCAAGATCACTCTGTTGGAGAACACAGATATAACAACAAAAAGAAAAAAAAAAAGAATTAGAAAATAAAATAGTGTAAAAGCTCCTTGGGATAACCTAATGAAAAATAACATCCAGAACATGGTGGATGAAGAAAAAGAGGAAGGCATAATATTTTCTTTTTTTTCTTTAATTGCTACCTTTATTATTTATTTAATTGATATCTTTATTTTTTCACAAATTTTAACAAAAAATTTACACCATTGTTCATTTTTTATTTTTTTTTGTGGGACCCTCACCGGCTGCCGGGGAACAAACCGGCACTGCAGAGGCTGTGGGCAGCCTCCGCAGCCCAGGGCTCAACCACTGCACCACCATGGGAGGCCCCATCATTGTTCATTTTTAAACAATATTTTCTTCTCCCCATCCCCTCAGGTGTAGTTCCCATAGAATTTCCCTCACCAAGGCACCCGTGCACCATCACCTCAGTTCCCTGTGCTCCTCACTCCCTCCCTCTGATCCCTCTCCCTCTTCCTCCCTGCAGTAAGTCTCTGGTTTATAATTGTTTGTTATTCCTTTGTTGTGTTTTGTACTGTTATTATTGTTTTACACTGATGTCTTATTTGGTTCCCCTATATTCCTGCTATAAGTGAAACCATCTGATATTTTTCTTTTTCCTTCTGGCTTATTTCACTGAGCACAATTCCTTCTAGTTCCATCCACGTTGCTGCGAATGGCATGAGCTTATCCTTTTTGATTGCTTAATAATATTCCATTGTGTATATATGCCACATCTTCTTGATCCAGTCATCTATTTTTGGGCATTTGGGTGGTTTCCAGGTTTTGCCTATTGTAAATAGTGCTGCAATAAACATAGATGTACAGGTATTCTTTTGAATCAATGTTTTTGTGTCCTTTGGGTAGATCCCTAGTAGTGGAATTGATGGGTCATATGGTAGCTCCATTTTTAGTAGACTGAGGAAACTCCAGAGAGCTTTCCGTAGTGGTTGGACCAGTTTGCACTCCCACCAGCAATGTAGGAGAGTTCTTTTTTCACCACATCCTCACCAACATTTGTAGTTGCATGTTTTCTTTTTTTTGATATGTGCCATTCTTACTGGTTTAAGGTAGTATTTCAATGTGGTTTTAATTTGCATTTCCCTGATTATAAGAGATGTCGAACACTTTTTCATATGCCTGTTGGCCATTTGCATTTCCTCTTTGGAGAAATGTCTTTTCAGTTCTTCTGCCCGTTTCTTGACTGGATTGTTTATTTTGTTTTCATTGAGACATGTGTATTCTTTGTATATCTTTGTGATCAGTCCCTTATCAGTTCACTGCAGTGCTAAGATTTTTTCACAATCAGTGGGGTGTCTCTCTATTTTGCCTAATGTCACTTTTGCTGTGCAGAAGCTTTTCAGTTTGATGTAATCCCAGGTGTTTATCTTTTCCTTGACTTTCTTTGCTTTGGATGAAGAGTCTTTAAAAATGTTATTGCAATGGGTATGTCTTGTAGTGTTTTACCTATATTTTCTTCTATATATTTTATGGTTTCAGGTCTTATGTCCAGTTCTTTTATCCATATGGAGTTGATTTTTTCACGGTGAGAGATAGTGGTCTAGTTTCATTTTTTTTTTTTTTTTTGCATGTGGTGGTCCAGTTTTCCCAGCACTATTTATTGAACAAACTGTGTTTCATTGCATATTTTTTGCTCCTTTTTCTTTTTTTTAAGATTTATTTATTTATTTATACAAGCACTGGGCACAGTCAGAAGCGTGGGAGGGTGAGAGAATTCACCAGAACCAGAGCAGGGTACAGAACAGACAGATTGTCGAGATACACTGCTGAGGGGAGCAGCGGACGGCAGGAGATGTTTGCGTGCCATGTGGGACCCTCACACAGTGGCCAGGGATCAAATCAGCACTGCAGAGGCTGCAGGCAGCTTTGCAACCCAGCGCTCAACTGCTGCACCACCGGGGAGGCCCTTTTTGCTCCATTTTCAAAGATCAGTTGCCCATATAAGTATGATTTTATTTCTGGGCTCTCTATTCAGTTCCATTTGTCTGTGTGTCTGTTTTTGTTCCAATACCAAACTGTTTTAATTATTATGGCTTTGTTGTTGCATTGAGCAACACCACACTGATAAACAAAGGGGAGACCTGGAATAGGCTGCACAAGGCAGGATGCTACTGAGAGCAAGATCCTGGCCATTTTCATTGATAGACTAATCATAGAGCATCAGCTACGTGTGTTAAAAAGGACAAGGAGAAAAGGATGGGGGAAACTCAGGAATGTCATCTAGGGCTTGGGGGGACATGAGTCTGATGACCATGTTATCAGTTTGATGACCAAGTGTTGTAATCACAACTACACCCCAGACCCCAAGCCACAGTCCTAATCTTATCAACAAGGCATTCCACTGATCAGCTTCTGGGGTGCCTTGTCATGTATCTGTCCTCGGCACCCTGGGCATTCCCGGTCTTACCTCTTGATGCAAACCCTTGCCAGTATGAGCAAGCTTTCTGCTCTTTTTTTTTTAGATTATTTATTTATTTATACAAGAACCAAGGTACAGGCCAGATACATGGGAGGGTGAGAGGATTCGCCAGAGACAGAGCAGGGAACAGAACAGACAGACCAATGAAATACACTGCTGAGGGGAGCAGCGTGTGAGATCAGAGAGGTCTACTTCACCATGTTGGATTCTTGCTGGCTGGCCAGGATTGAACCCACACTGCAGAGGCTATGGATAGCTTCACAGCGCTGCACTTAACTATCTGCGCCACCAGGGAGGCCCTCTGCTCTTGATTGATGTGAAAAGCACCTTGCAAGGTTTGGCTCATATGACTGTGACTGGACAGTTCTGACCTTTGTATAGGAATGCAGAACTGAAGGTAACCATAATGGTAGCTGAGCAGGCTGCTTAAGTCTAGCACCTGCTTAAGTCTAGCAGACCCACATGTCCCCCTTTTTTATTTTATTTAAAGAGAGGAAAGACGAGTTGAGGGGGAGTAGGATTGATTTCCAGGTGGATGATAGGCCAGGTGAAGTGTCCTCATTGCTCGTTCTTGTATTCTGACTTGTATCTGGTGATAGCAGGAGTGTCCCATTAAAAAGAGGATAACAGCAAGAAAAATAGCAAGCAGCAATTGGATAAGTGATTGTAGGTATAGGCTGGTCAGCCAATTTTTTGGATTTGCAAGGGTTGAAAAAGCCAAAAGGCCATCGATGCTTTCTTGAGATATTTGCCTTTTAAACTGGTCCAACTGGATTGACAATTGTTCTTGCAGATCATCAGCAGAGGAGGCCAGTGGAGAGCTCGTAACAAATCCTTTTTATGAAAATCCCAGGAATATGAAGTTAAATTTTTAGCAGTATAATTAGTGACACAGCTGAGTAAGTCTGGAATCACATCTCAGAAGAGAACGAGTCCATAAGGCTTGTTGGTGTTCACCAAACCATAGTAATGCTGATTCAAGAACATCTAATCTAGTTCAAATCTTCTGGTCAATGTGCACCTGTTCCACCAAGTCCTCAGTAGTATTGGTCATATATGATGTACTTCATTGGCAGTTTGTGATGATTTGGCCAATGTAGTAGATGCCATTGCTGCAGTAGCAGCCAAGGAGACTAAGAATATGATTCCAGCAATTAATGTGCCTAAAAAGCGGCACACACTGGCAGACTTCATCTAAAGCCTGAACTAATTGATTTAAAGGGGAGCCGCCATCCCATGGATGTGTCAGATTGACTGGGATTCATACATGCGTATGTTGTTTAATAAAGAAAATTGAGTGTTTAGATAAAACTGAAGAATCAATACAAGAGGTGACTGTAGTCTCTTTTGGAAAAGTAATATTATCCCTTGAATTTAAGGGGAGAGTAGGAGATAAGAGAAACAAATAGGGACAGGAGTTGCAAACCTTAGAAAAGTTGTAATATCAGTTAAATCCCAAATAAACTGTCCTTGGTTAAAGGAAGCTTGATCTTGGTGTATTGTGTAAGGGAAATAAGGTGTAGCTGCTTGCCAAGATCTTGTTTTAAGAGGGGAACACTGAGTATTACAACATAAATGAAATAAGGGGCCGGCCAATATTGGATTCCAATCAGCTAAAACATTTATGTGTGGCATCACCCAATTCCATGGATGGCCTTTGTAATGTTTCCTTTTATTTTGGACTATGAGCCCCTACAGTCCCCAATTTTGTAGAACACAATCACCTTCTAAAAAGGTAAGAATGCCATATGTAGAACAACAAAGTTTCCAGTTAAAGGGGGGATTGGATTTAGGTATTTTTTGAAGGTTGTGATATATAGGTACGGTTGGAGCCCTTGAAGGACCCTCTATCCCATGAGATTAAAGAAGCTGGGCCTAACCAGTTAGGATTAGCCAATCGTTTGTATAACACTAAAGGTTTAGGATCATTTTCTTTAGGTGTGGAGAAATGGAGTATAACTGGAGTGACTAGTTTCCGATCTGTGCCTCTATACTGTAGATGATTTAATGTGACTAGAGCTTTAAAAAGTTGAGCATGAGGGGAGGAGCAGTCACCCTTTTGTTTTGTAAGGAAAAGTTTAAGATGTCCATTAGCACGCTCCACTATAGCTTGACTTGTGGGGTTATAAGGAATACCAGAAGTGTGCCGAATGCTCCAGTGAGATAAAAAGGTAGTAAGATATTTAGAAGTACAAGCTGGGCCATTATCAGTTTTTTTTTTTATATATATATGGTAGTTTAATTTTCTTTTTTTTTAATAATACATTTTATTTTTATATTCCCCATACAATTGCAACCCCCCCATTCGACCCCAATCCCTCCCCTCCCGCCCTCCACCCCCCAAAAAGTGTCTCTGGTTCATAGTTTTTTGTTGATTTTGATTTTCACTTTCTTATAGTTATTCATTTTCCTGGTCCCTTATTTAAGTTTTCTAGATTCCTGCTATGAGTGAGACCATCCAGTATTTTTCTTTTTCTTTCTGGCTTATTTAGCTGAGCATGATCCCTTCTATGGGAAGGCCAGCCCATTACTGCAAATGCCAAGTAGAGATGACAACATGAGAAGAACTTTTGCTGGGCTGAGCCATGGCCAATAGAAATTCTGAAAAGGTATCTATTGTGACATGGAGGTAACATAAGCAACCAAAAGAAGGGAAGTGGGTGACATCCATTTGCCATAAATCATTGGCTTGACCCTGCGGGTTAACACCTGAGGGGAAAGTAGGGCCGGAACATTGACAAACAGCACAACCTCAAACAATATCCCTGCCTGTGCAAGGGGAATGTTAAATGTTTTTGCTAGACTGATGTTTTGCTCCTTGGTGAAAGAAGGAAAGACAAGTTATAGGATCTTCAAACATGTTAAACACCCTCAGGGCTGTATCAGCCATCTCATTAACTTCAGATAGTGGACCTGGTAGACCAGAATAACTACGAATGTGAGCAACAAAAAATGGGATGAACAAGTTGATGAAGCAAAATTTGTAAAGAGATAAAAGCCGATAACAGGGCTTCATCAATATTAGTATTAAGAAGAACAGAGGAGATGTCTTATACTAGAGAGGTAACATATAATGAGTTAGAAATGATATTAAGTGACTGTGAAGGAAATGAAGAAAGAACTAAAATAACTGCTAGTTCAGCACATTGAGCCAAAGGAGAAGGTGCAGTATAGGCAGTTTGCCATGTAGCATCCAAATTTGTGCACCAGACCATAACTCCTCGGCCTGTAGCAGAGGAACCATCTACGAAGATAGTAAGAGTCTGGGGAATGGGAGAATTGACCACAACATTGAAGGAATGAATAGAGAGATGCTGTAGAGATTGAATGTGTTTATCAGGTGGGTAGAATAAAAGAATGATCCAACATAATCCTGGAAAACAATTTGAAATTGCTCTAACAGAGCAAGGAGCCATTCTGTTTCCTGCTTGGAGAGGCCTGTGTTAATAGAGCCAGGATCATAGCTGGATAATGACAGTCAACAAAAATGACTTTTTTTGTAATAAGGAACATCTTTGAGAAAAATAAGCAGATAGACTATTTTTTGGCTGGAAGGGAAGGAAAAGCCATTCAATAATGTGAAAAGGTGAGATTAATTGTCCAATAATTCCTGTAGGAGAATGGGGGGGTGTTTAAAATAAGCAAAGAGAGAGAGATTTTAGGATCACATCTATCTAGACAAGAGGAGCGAAGGCATTCGTTAAGGAATGATAATTGTTTTGCCTTGTGAGTAAGTAAGCGAAGAGAGGCAGGAGCTGGATCACCTTTTAAGGAAGCAAATAGTTCAGACAGTGCATGGGTTGGAATTCCTAGAGCTGGACGTAGCCAATTGATGTGTCCTAAAAATTATTGTAAAGACGTTAATGCGACTGAATCAGATAAATATAAAGTGGGAGTTTTAGGAATTACTTGGGAATAAAGCATCTTGAAACCTAAATAAGAATAAGGATTAGTAGACTGAATCTCGTCAGGTGCCACCACCAATCCTGCAAGTTTAGAATGGGTCACTAAAACTTCTGAACAAACCTGTAGGAGGTTAGTAGATGGTGCTGCTAGCAGAATGTCATCCATGTAATGGTATATAAGACAAGAGGGAAATTGAGCACAAACTGGATGTAAAGCATTGTCCACAAATAGCTGACACATAGTGGAACTATTTATCATCCCTTGAGGTAAAAAACACCATTGAAAATGTTGTAAGGGTCAACCATTGTTAACTTCAGGAACTGAGAAGGCAAATTTTTCTTTATCATCTGGGTGTAAAGGGATTGTGAAAAAAAAAAAATTAAGTCCACAACCAGGAGATGAAAAGTTGAGGGGATCATGGCTGGGTTAGGGAGGCCTGGTTGAAGTGCCCCCATTGGTTGTATTTGAGCATTAACTGTCCTTAAATCCTGAATAAGTCGCCATTTTCCCGATTTTTTTTTTTGGAACACAGAATGTAGGGGTGGTCCATGGACTGGTACAGGGTTCAATATGACCTAAATGTGATTGTTCATTGACTAATAAACGGACTTGAGCCAATTTGTCCCCTTATAGGGGCCACTGTTCCACCCAAGTTGGGGGACCTGATTTCCATTTAATTTTGAATGGAGAAGTGACAGTGGCCATAGCTAAAATTGGGAGGTAATAGAGAGGCCCCATTGAGATAATAAATCTCGTCCCCAGAGAGTAGTAGGAATGGGAAGAATAAATGGGCGAAAGTAAGCCACTCTTCCATCTGGATCAAAGCATTCTAATGAGTGGGAGCTCTGGAGCACAGAGGTGGAGCCACCTATTCCTGATAGGGAGTCAGTTGTTGAACAAGTTTACCAAGTAGGGGACCAGTCTTTTTTAGCTATTATTGAGACATTGGCTCCCGTGTCAATGAGACCAGTAAAGGATTTACCTGAGATAGAAACAGTTAAAGAAGGTCAGGTATTTGTAATAGCAGTTGCCCAGAAGTATTGATTTCCAGAGCTGTCAAATCCTCGAGGGCCTCTTTGTTGAGATTGTGAGGTTGGGGCCCAGTATGGCAAAATTAACAACTGTGCAATGCAATTATGAGGAGAGATAACAACAAATTTATGGGCCATAAGCATAATCTTAATTTCTCCCAAGTAATAGGAGTCCACCACACCTGGTAGGACAAATATTTCATCTAAAATAATGTTTGAATGCCCTAGGATTAGACCTACATAACCTTGAGGGAGCGGCCTGAAAATTCTAGTGCTACCAAGGGATACTTCTCCCAAGACATTAAGAATTAATTCATGAGTAAGAGATAAATCCAATCCTGCACTGCCTTTAAAAGCTGTCTTTAGATTGAAAATTGATTGGTGAGGTTTCCCCCCTGAGGCTGAGGGTTTGGAAGGCTGGTCTGAAGCCATGTTGTTTGTGATATCCCTGGGGCTTCCATTTGTGACATCCATACAGGAAGCTGGTTGGAAATATGTTCTGAAGCCTGATAACTGCCCTGATTTGTTTGAGGGGTGTGCTGGCTTGCACCCCTCCGCCCATTTCCTGAAAGTAGACGACCATTTTGGGTGAATTTAGACCTGCAGTAAATTGCCCAGTGAAAACCTCACTGACAATGGGGACATTTGGTTTGTGGTTTTCCCGTTCTAGGAGTTTCACCTGAATTTGTATTGGGACACTTTTTACGAAAATGACCTCTTTGTCCACACTTATAGCAAGGGGCTGTTGTTTGTAAAGCAGAGACCAAGAACAGAGCCTTGTGGGCCTCTGTTCCAATATCCTGGCAATCCCGCAGCATTTTTGCAATGGTATGAGGCTTGCCCACTATGGAAGTTAGCACTCTTTTGCATTCCATAAGCCAATGGTAATGTTAAAACATGTTTTGCTTGTGTATTATCAACGGTGACTTATTGCCCTCTAGAGATGGTCTACCAACTGCAGATACCATTCAGAGGCTTCTTTCTTTTTTTTTTTTTTTACTTTTAACATTTATCATTTTTTACATTTTTTAGGCAATAGTTGCTTCCCCCCACCCCCTCATATTGAGTCCCCATAGAATTTCCTTTCCCAAGGCATCCACGCTCCATAACCACAGTCTCCTGCACTCCTCCCTCCCTCCCTCTTACCCCTTTCCCTCCTCCTCCCCTACAGTATGTCTCTGGTTTATAATTGCCTGTTTTTGCTTTGTTGTGTTTTGTACTGTTATTATTATTTATTTTTACACTGATGTCTTATTTGGTTCCCCTATATTCCTGTTACAAGTGAAACCATCTGATATGTTTTTCTTTTCCTTCTTGTTTATTTCACTAAGCATAATTCCTTCTAGCTCCATCTACGTTGCTGCAAATGGCATGAGTTTATCTTTTTTGATTGTTGAATAATATTACATAGTTTATATATACCACATCTTCTTGATCGAGTCTACGCAAATCAAAACCACATTGAAATACCACCTTACAACAGTATGACCACATCTTGGAACTGAGAGCAAGGGACAGGATCCGGGGCATGGGAAACGCCATAACAGCGGGCACAGCACAGGGTGACAGCCAGTGTTTTGGATCTGAAAGCCCAGGAATTGAGACCTAGAATGCAGAATTCAGGGCACAGGATCCATACAGCTGTGGGTGCAGTACCATGTGAACATAGGGCAGACACAGCATGCAACTTGAATAAGAGCCCCTGTGTGGAGGTGCTCCCTTCTGCCCCACTCCATTACTCAGAGAACCACTGGGAAAAAGCACAGGCCAGCAAGTATGGGTCTCTGGTGCCACCTCGTGACCAGAAAAAATCACCAACTAGCTGATTCCCTGTTGGAACTGAGTAAATAGAGAGGGAGGGAACAGTAAGGGACAGTTCCCAAAAACACAGCATCAACACCCTGGTGGAGTTTTGGCCTACCAGTGCAGGTCTCCGTCTGGGTAAACATTTTCTGACACCCTTAAAGGAGCACTCCAAAGAGATGCCCACCAACACCAGTGGCACAATGCCCCAACACATAGAAATAATTAGAAAGCAAAAAACAGGGAAGAAAATATATAAATAACCAAGCAAGCCCACAGGAGGACACGCCACAAAAAGAAACACAGTCACCAGAGCTCAACAATGACATGGAAGAACTTCTCAGCCTATCTGATAGAGAATTAATAATCATCATGATTAAAAAGCAGAAAGAAAATGAAAAGGAAAAAAAATGATTTGAGACAAATAATCACTGAACTGAAGAATGAAATTGAGACCTTAAAAAAGAAAAGAAAAGAAATGCAGGAGCTAAAACTATTACTAGAAGAGATAAAGAACTCTGGGAAAAAAAATGAAAACAGAATGGATAAAATGGAAGAACAGATCAGTACTATCGAAGATACAGAAATAAAAAGAGCCAAAAGAGAAAAGGAGAGAAAAGTGCAAATGAAGCAGTATGAGGAGACTCTTAGACAATTATCAGACTCCATGAAGAGAGGAAATGTAATAGTTACAGGCATTCCAGAAGGTGAGGAGAGAGACAAAGGAACTGAGAAATTATTCAAGGAGATAATTGAAGAAAACTTCACAAGCATGAAAGAGGAGATGAATATACATACAAGAAGCGGGAAGAACTCCCATTTACCACAATGAAAAGAAAACTACAGCAAGACACATAATAATAAAGTTTGCAAGAGTCCAAGACAAGGAAAAAAATAATGAAACTGGCAAGGGAGAAGAAACAGATAACTTATAAGGGAAAACCAATCAGGTTAACTTCAGACTTCTCTGAGGAAACATTACGGGCAGAAGAGAATGGAGTAACATATTCAGCCAACTTCAAGACAGCAAATACCAACCAAGAATACTTTGGACTGCAAAGCTCTCCATCCTCTATGAAGAAAAAAGTGGACTTTCTTAGTCAAACAAAAACTCCAGAAATTCATTACAACTAAAACCCACTCCAAAAAATTCTACAAGAAGTCCTAAAGCCAAAACTGACAGAGGAATGAACAAGAAGAACAGAATAAAGCGAGGAATAAAATTAAAAAAAAGACAAACAAAATGAAAAACACAGAAGCCAATATATCAATATTAACTCTAAATGTAAATGGATTAAACTCATCAATAAAAAGACACAGAGTAGAAGGCTGGATTAAAAAACAAAAAACAACCTTCTGCTGTCTCCAGGAAACACATTTAACCACAAAAGATAAACATAGACTGAAAGTAAAAGGTTGGAAAAGAATCCTACAAGCAAATGGACCAAAAAAGAAGGCAGGAACAGCCATATTATATCGGATGAAATAGACTTCAAATTAAAAAAGGTAAAAAGAGGCATAGATGGACACTACATTATGATCAAGGGGACAATACATCAGGAAGATATAACACTCATCAACATATACTCACCAAATGAAGGGACACCAAAATATATTAGATAATTATTATCAGCTCTGAAAAGAGATATTAAAGAAAATACATATATAGTGGGAGACTTCAACACCCCACTCTCACCAATGAACAGATCAATGAGAGAAAAAAATAAACAAAGACACTAGAGCTCTAAATAAAGACATATAACTCATGGACTTAATGGACATCTATAGGACACTGCACCCAAAAAAAATCCGAGTACACATTTTTCTTAAGTGCGCGTGGATCATTCTCCAGAATCAAACACATTCTGGACTACAAGACAAATATCAACAGATACATGAAAATCAAAATCATTCCAACTATCTTGTCCAATCATAAAGGCATCAAGCTAGAAATAAATCATGAAAAGAAAACAAGGAACCCTCCCACTTCACAGAGACTGAAACCCCCACTACTGGAAGACCACTGGACTAATGAGGAGATCAAAGAAGAAATTAAAAAATACTTTGAGTGGAATGACAAGGAGGAAACCATTTTCCAGAATGTACAGGATGCAGCAAAAGCAATAATAAGAGGAAAATATATAGCAATACAGACTCACATCAACAAACAAGAAAGAACTCAAAGAAACAACCTAATCTCACATCTCAAAGAACTGGAAAAAGAACAACAAAGAAACCCTAAAGCCAGTAGACGAAAGGAAATAATAAAAATCAAAGCAGAAATAAACAAATTGGAAATTAAAAAAACAATCCAAAAGCTCAATGAAGCCAAAAGTTGGTTCTTTGAAAAAAAAATACAAAATAGACAAAACTCTAGCAAGAGCTGATGAGACTCAACAACAACAAAGGATATAACCCAGGCAAAAAAAGGGCAGAAGAGCTAAAAAGAAACTTCTCTGAAGAGGAAATGCAAATGGCCCACAGGCATATGAAAAAAAGTTCAACATCACTTGTCATCAGGGAAATGCAAATCAAAACTACCATGAGATACCATCTTACACCAGTGAGAATGGCACATATTACAAAAACTAGCAACAACAAATGTTGGCGAGGTTGTGGAGAAAAAGGAACTCTTCTGCACTGTTGGTGGGAGTGCAAACTGGTCCAACCACTATGGAGAGCTGTGTGGAGATTTCTGGACCTCCTAAACATAGAGCTTCCATATGATCCAGCAATTCCACTCCTAGGTATTTACCCAAAGGACACAGAAACATCAATTCCAAAGAACACCTGCACCCCTATGTTTATAGCAGCACTATTTACAATAGCTAAGCTTTGGAAACAGACCAAATGCCCAAAAATAGATGACTGGATCAAGAAGATGTGGTACATATATACCATGGAATATTACTCAGCATTCAAAAAAGATAAACACATGCAATTTGCAGCAACATGGATGGCGCTGGAAGGGATCATGCTCAGCGAAATAAGCCAAAAAGAAAAAGAAAAATACCGGATGGTCTCACTCATAGCAGGAATCTAGAAAACTTAAATAAGGGATCAGGTAAATGAGTAACTATAAGAAAGTGAAAATCAAAATCAACAAAAAACTATGAACCAGAGACACTTTTTGGGGGGTCGGGGCTGGGAGGGGAGGGATTGGGTTCAGAATGGGGCATGTGCAGTTGTATGGGGGAATATAAAAATAAAATTAAAAAAAAAGAAAAATAGAAATCATAAAACCAAAAAAATAAATAAATAAATCTGAAAAATCTGAACAAGAAATAAAGAAAACCATTCCTATTATTACTGAAACAAATAAACAAAAAAATAAAACACTTGGAAATAAACCTAACAAAAGAAGTAAAGGACCTATACAAAGAAAAATATAATACACCATTAAAAGAAATATAGGTAGACACAAAGAAATGGAAAGGCATCCCCTGCTCATGGATCAGAAGAAGTAACATTATAAAAATGGCCATCCTACCAAAAGCAATCTACAGATTCAATGCTATTCCAATTAAAATTTCAATGTCATTCTTCAAAGAAATAGAAAAAAACTATTTATGAAATTCATATAGAGCCACCAAAAACCCCGAATAGCCAAAACCCTCCTGGAAAAAAAAAGAAGGGAATGGAGGCATCACTCTCCCAGATTTCAAACTATACTACAAAGCCATAATAATCAAAACTGCGTGGTATTAGAAAAAGAACAGACACACGGATCAATGGAACTGAATAGAAAATATATACATAAACCCACAGATTTATGGTCAACTTATCTTTGACAAAGGAGCAAAGAATATGCAGCAGAGCAAAGAAAGTTTGTTCAATAAATGGTGCTGGAAAACTGGGTCACTACATGCAAAAGAATGAAACTTGACTACTACCTCACACCATGCACAAAAAAACAACTCAAAATTGATTGAAGAACTAGACATAAGACCTGAAAACATAAAATATATAGAAGGAAATATAGGTGAAACACTGCATGACATGCACCTCAAAGATATCTTTACAGATACATCACCCAAAGCAGTGATAGTGAAGGCAAAGATGAACAGCTGGGACTACATCAAATTAAAGAGCTTTTGCACAGCAAAAGAGACAATAACAAAAACAAAGAGAAACCCCACCAACTGGGAGAACATTTTTGCACCCAACACTAATGATAAAGGACTGATCACAAAAATCTGCAAAGAGCTGATGAGACTCAACAACAACAAAGAAAATAATCCAGTCAAAAAATGGGCAGAAGAGCTTAAAAGAAACTTCTCTGAAGAGGAAATGCAAATGGCCAACAGGCATATGAAAAAATGTTCAACATCACTTGTCATCAGGGAAATGCAAATCAAAACTACCATGAGATACCATCTTACACCAGTGAGAATGGCACATATTAAAAAAACTAGCAACAACAAATGTTGGCGAGGGTGTGGAGAAAAAGGAACTCTTCTGCACTGTTGGTGGGAGTGCAAACTGGTCCAACCACTGTGGAAAGCTGTGTGGAGATTTCTGGACCTACTAAATATAGAGCTTCCATATGACCCAGCAATTCCACTCCTAGGTATTTACCCAAAGGACACAGAAACATCAATTCCAAAGAACACCTGCACCCCTATGTTTATAGCAGCACTGTTTACAATAGCTAAGCTTTGGAAACAACCCAAATGCCCAAAAATAGATGACTGGATCAAGAAGATGTGGTACATATATACCATGGAATATTACTCAGCATTCAAAAAAGATAAACACATGCAATTTGCTGCAACATGGATGGCGCTGGAAGGGATCATGCTCAGCGAAATAAGCCAAGGAGGAGGGGGCGGAGCAACAGGAGGAGGGGGCGGAGCAACATGGCGGCGAGGAGACGCTGCGAGTAAGATCTCCCATTAAAAAAAGTTAATAGGGAGGAAAAGCGGCAGGTCCCAGTGAGAACTGGGACACGGAAGATAAACGGACGACTCCAGCAAACTGCCCGAAGAAGAAAGTTGCCATAAAAGAGGACGAGAAGGGAGGGAAGCGCAGAACCCTGCTCCCCTCCCCCGCCCACAGAGGCGGCACTCTCCGACTGGCAGAGACAAGGGAAACAACAAACCAAAACGCCCAACAAGAAAAACGGATGCAGCAAGCGGGACTGTGAGTGGAAAGGAACTATTTCAGCCACCACACCCCGTGAACGGGAGCTGAGGCGAACCCTGCAGGACCCGCCGCGGAGGTGAGCTCCAGCCTCCATTAAAGAGCCCCGCCCCCCAGGAGGAGACCAGCACCAGCACACAGCCCCGGCCGCCCGGTAAGCTTGCGCGAAAGCGGCGCTCGGATTGCAGCTGCCCAGGGCCCTGCGCCTGCGACCTAGGCTTGCGGGGAGACACCGGAGGCCCTCCCTGAGTGAGCAGGAACAAGGCGCCCAGGCAGGGGAGCGGGATTCAAAAGGCGCCATTCCCGCGCCACTGATCTGGGCTACAGCCCGCGTCCTGAAACTGAGGGCTTTGGAACTGAGACCCGGGCGGAGGCCCTCCCTGAGTGAGCAGGAACAAGGCGCCCAGGCAGGGGAGCGGGATTCAAAAGGCGCCATTCCCGCGCCACTGATCTGGGCTACAGCCCGCGTCCTGGAACTGAGGGCTTTGGAACTGAGACCCGGGGCACGAAATTAGGGGCGTGGGTTCCCCAAGACGGTGGGGCACAAGGCAGACACAGCACCCCAAAGCCGTTGAGGTGTACCCTACCATCCCCGCTCTGCTCCCTGTCCCACGGGGTGGAAAATCAGCTCCCCAAGGGCTCTAGGAGAGATCTCTGGTGCCACCTAGCGACTTGACCCCAGCACAGGCTACTGAAGGAGCTAGTGGCCAGCTGGGGAGTTAGCCCACACCGGGCCCCTTCTGAACAAGTAGTCTAAGCCCACAGGGAGAGCGAGCACCCACAGCCGGGGCAGACCAGGCGCGCAGAATAGTGTGCCTGAGACCAGAAGCGCAGGGAGTGTGTCCCACATCACCAATTTAGAACAGGGACATTTCTTCAGTAAAGACTACCTGCAGAAGGCTTCCCCAGGAGCCAGAGGTGAGCGGGGGAAGTTCGCCCACGCCAGACCCCCTCTGGCCTGCAGTCCAAGCCCAGAGGGGAGCAGGAACCCACCGCCGGGGCAGACCAGGCGCACAGGGGAGTGTGTCCCCACATCGGCATTTTAGAACAGGGACCTTTCTCCAGTAAAGGCTGCTTGAAACTGACAGATGACTCCTGGAAGAACCAGAGGGGAACAGAGAAGCCCACCCAAGATGCCGGCAAGTCCCAACAACACAGTGTCCCAACGCATACGGCAAATTAGAAAACAGACAGTAGGGAGGAGAAGAACCACACGCAACCTAGCAACTCTCCAGAGAAAAAGCACACCACAAAAAGAAAGCCAGCCCCCAGATTGCAACGACAATAACTTGGAAGAATTTCTGAGCCTTCCAGAAAGAGAATTTAAAATTGCCGTGATTAAAAAACTGAAGGAAGTCATAAAGGAAAACAATGATAAGGGAAAAATAATCAACGATCAGAAGAATGCAATTGAGTCCCTAGAGAGGGAAAACAATGGTCAGAAGAAAGAAATTGAGTCCCTAAAGAGGGAAGTAAAAGAAATGCAGGAGATCAAAGAATTAATGGAAGAACTAAAGAATTCTGGGAAAAGCAATGAAAGCAGAATAGATGAAATGGAAGAACGAATAAGTAATCTTGAAGACACAGAAATAAAAAGAACCAAAACAGAGAAGGAAAGAGAAGTACGAAGGAAAAAGAACGAAGAAAGACTTCGGGAACTATCTGACTCCATGAGGAAAGGAAATATAAGAGTTATAGGAATACCAGAAGGAGAGGAGAGAGATGTAGGAACAGAGAAAATATTCAAAGAGATAATTGAAGAGAACTTCCCAAATATGAAGAAGGAGCTGAAAATTGATATACAAGAAGCAAGAAGAACACCAAACTTCCACGACGAAAGGAAAAATACAGCAAGACACATAATAGTAAAGCTCCCAAGAATCCAGGACAAGGAAAAAATAATGAAGCTGGCAAGAGGGAAGAAACAGATAACATTCAAAGGAAAACCAATCAGGCTGACATCAGACTTCTCCGAAGAAACACTACGGGCAAGGAGAGAGTGGAGGGACATAGTCAACAGACTCCAAGAAAACAGATGCCAACCAAGAATACTCTATCCCGCAAAGCTCTCCTTCCTCTTTGAAGAAAGAATATGGACCTTCCCAGACAAACAGAAACTCCGGAATTTCATTGCAACTAAACCCCCACTCCAAAAAATACTACAAGGAGTCCTAAAGCCAGAACCTCAGAGCGACGAATAACAATGAAAGAAGGCCAAAAAAAAAAAAAAAGTTATTAAAAGAATAAATAAATAAAATCAAAGGAAAGACAAACACAATGGCAAATACAGATGTTAACATATCAATATTAACTCTAAATGTAAATGGACTAAACTCTTCAATAAAAAGACACAGAGTTGCAGCCTGGATTAAGAAACAAAACCCAACCTTTTGCTGTCTCCAGGAAACACATTTAGCTACAAAAGATAAAAATAGGCTCAAAGTCAAAGGATGGAAAACAATCCTACAAGCAAATGGGCCAAAAAAGAAAGCAGGAACAGCTATACTTATATCAGATAAAACAGATTTCAAACTCAAAAAGATAAAAAGAGACCCCAATGGTCACTACATTATGATCAAGGGGACAATACTTCAAGAAGAAATAACACTCATTAACATATACTCACCAAACGAAGGAGCACCAAAATATATCAGACAACTGTTGTCCTCTCTGAAAACAGACATCAGAGAAAACACATACGTAGTGGGAGACTTCAACACACCACTATCAACAATGGATAGATCAACAAGACAAAAAATAAGTAAAGAAACCAAAGCTCTAAATAAAGACCTAGAGCAATTGGGCTTAACAGACATCTATAGAACACTAAACCCCAAAAAAACGGAGTACACATTTTTCTCAAGCGCACACGGATCATTCTCCAGGATCGATCACATACTGGGGCACAAGACAAACATCAACAGATACACCAAGATTGAAATCATATCAACCATCTTTTCTGACCATGAAGGCATCAAACTAGAAATAAACCATAAAAAGAAGGCAAGGAACTTTCCTACCTCATGGAGATTAAAAACCACACTACTGGAAGACCATTGGACTAATGAGGAGATCAAAGAAGAAATTAAAAAATTTTTTGAATTGAACGACAAGGAGGACACCAATATCCTAAATGTATGGGATGCAGCAAAAGCAGTAATAAGAGGAAAATATATAGCAATAGAAGCTCACATCAAGAAACAAGAAAGAACGCAAAGAAACAACCTAATCTCGAAGCTCAAAGATCTAGAAAAAGAACAACAAGAAAACCCCAAAACCAGTAGAAGAAAAGAAATAATAAAAACCAAAGCAGAAATAAATGAAATTGAAACTAAAAAAACAATCCAAAAGATCAATGAAACCAAGAGCTGGTTCTTTGAAAAAATAAATAAAATAGACAAACCCCTAGCCAGGCTCACAAAGGAAAAAAGGGAGAAAGCACAAATAAACAGGATCATCAATGAAAGAGGAGAAATCACAACGGACACAGCAGAAATCAAAAGAATAATCAGTAACTACTATGAACAGTTATATGGAAACAAGTTTAACAATCTAGAGGAGATGGACAAATTCCTACAACTCTACAATCACCCAAAGCTAGATAAAGAAGAAATAGAACACCTAAACAGACCAATTACAATTAGCGAAATTGAAATGGTAATCAAAAACCTCCCCAAAAACAAAAGCCCAGGACCTGATGGATTTACAAATGAATTCTACCAAACATTCAGAGACGAATTAGTGCCTATCCTTCACAAACTCTTCCAAAAAATTGAGAAGGAAGGGACAATACCAAACACGTTCTATGAAGCCAACATTACACTAATACCAAAACCGAACAAGGACAACACAAAAAAGGAAAACTACAGGCCAATCTCCCTAATGAACACTGATGCAAAAATCCTCAATAAAATTTTAGCCATCAGAATCCAACAATGTATCCATAAGATAATTCACCACGACCAAGTTGGATTCATTCCAGGGGCACAAGGATGGTTTAACATCCGAAAATCAATCAACGTTATCCAACACATCAACAAAAAGAAATATAAAAACCATATGATAATATCAATAGATGCTGAGAAAGCTTTCGACAAAGTGCAACACCCATTCATGATAAAAGCCCTTGAAGTTCTTGGGATACAAGGAACATACCTCAACATCATAAAGGCCATCTATGACAAGCCAACAGCCAGTATCATTCTCAATGGTGAAAAGCTGAAAGCTATTCCATTAAGATCTGGAACAAGACAAGGATGTCCACTCTCACCATTGCTTTTCAATATAATACTGGAAGTCCTAGCCAGGGCAAGAAGACAAGAGAAAGACATCCAAGGAATCCAAATAGGAAAAGAAGAAGTCAAACTATCACTATTTGCAGACGATATGATATTATACATAGAGAACCCCAAAAACTCCACAGAAAAGCTAATTCAACTCATCAATCAGTTCAGTAAAGTGGCAGGATACAAAATCAACACGCAAAAGTCAGTAGCCTTCCTATACACAAACAATAAATCTGAAGAAGAAGAAATCAAAAAGACCATCCCTTTTGTTATTGAAACAAAAAAAATCAAATATTTGGGAATAAATCTAACAAAAGAGGTAAAGGACCTATACAAAGAAAACTATAAAACACTGTTAAAAGAAATAGAAGAAGACACAAAGAAATGGAGAGACATCCCCTGCTCATGGATTGGAAGAATAAACATTATTAAAATGGCCATCCTTCCAAAAGCAATATACAGATTCAATGCTATTCCAATCAAAATTTCAATGTCATTCTTCAAAGAAATAGAACAATTATTGATGAAATTCATATGGAATCACAAAAAACCCCGAATAGCCAAAGCTCTACTGAAAAAAAAAAAAAAAGAAGGGAATGGAGGCATCACACGCCCAGACTTCAAACTATACTACAAAGCCATAATCATCAAAACTGCATGGTATTGGAACAAGAACAGACATACAGACCAATGGAATCGAATAGAAAATCCAGAAATAAACCCACAGATTTATGGTCAACTAATCTTTGACAAAGGAGCAAAGACTATGCATTGGAGCAAAGAAAGTTTGTTCAATAAATGGTGCTGGGAAAACTGGGTCGCTACATGCAAAAGAATGAAGCTTGACCATCACCTCACACCATACACAAAAATCAACTCAAAATGGATTAAAGAACTAGACATAAGACCTGAAACCATAAAATATATAGAAGGAAATATAGGCAAAACACTACATGATTTGCACATCAAAGACATCTTTACAGACACATCACCCAAAGCAGTGATAGTGAAGGCAAAGATAAACAGCTGGGACTATATCAAATTAAAGAGCTTTTGCACAGCAAAAGAGACAATAACAAAAACAAAGAGAAACCCCACCAACTGGGAGAACATTTTTGCACCCAACACTAATGATAAAGGACTGATCACAAAAATCTGCAAAGAGCTGATGAGACTCAACAACAACAAAGAAAATAATCCAGTCAAAAAATGGGCAGAAGAGCTTAAAAGAAACTTCTCTGAAGAGGAAATGCAAATGGCCAACAGGCATATGAAAAAATGTTCAACATCACTTGTCATCAGGGAAATGCAAATCAAAACTACCATGAGATACCATCTTACACCAGTGAGAATGGCACATATTAAAAAAACTAGCAACAACAAATGTTGGCGAGGGTGTGGAGAAAAAGGAACTCTTCTGCACTGTTGGTGGGAGTGCAAACTGGTCCAACCACTGTGGAAAGCTGTGTGGAGATTTCTGGACCTACTAAACATAGAGCTTCCATATGACCCAGCAATTCCACTCCTAGGTATGTACCCAAAGGACACAGAAACATCAATTCCAAAGAACACCTGCACCCCTATGTTTATAGCAGCACTGTTTACAATAGCTAAGCTTTGGAAACAACCCAAATGCCCAAAAATAGATGACTGGATCAAGAAGATGTGGTACATATATACCATGGAATATTACTCAGCATTCAAAAAAGATAAACACATGCAATTTGCTGCAACATGGATGGCGCTGGAAGGGATCATGCTCAGCGAAATAAGCCAAAAAGAAAAAGAAAAATACCGGATGGTCTCACTCATAGCAGGAATCTAGAAAACTTAAATAATGGACCAGGAAAATGAATAACTATAAGAAAGTGAAAATCAAAATCAAGAAAAAACTATGAACCAGAGACACTTTTAGGGGGGCGGGGGTGGGAGGGGAGGGATTGGGGTCAGAATGGGGGGCTGCAATTGTATGGGGAATATAACAATAAAATTTATTAAAAAAAAAATAAAATAAAATAAAAGTGAAAAAAAAAAAAAAAAAAAAAAAGAAATAAGCCAAAAAGAAAAAGAAAAATACCGGATGGTCTCACTCATAGCAGGAATCTAGAAAACTTAAATAAGGGACCAGGAAAATGAATAACTATAAGAAAGTGAAAATCAAAATCAACAAAAAACTATGAACCAGAGACACTTTTAGGGGGGCGGGGGCGGGAGGGGAGGGATTGGGGTCAGAATGGGGGGCTGCAATTGTATGGGGAATATAACAATAAAATTTATAAAAAAATAAAATAAAATAAAATAAAATAAAATAAAGGACCCACTGGAATTTACTAGGAAAGAAAATAAGTTGGAAAAATTAAGCACATGACTTTCTGACAAAGGGTTGATACTATCAGGACTCCCTGGTGGCGCAGCATGTTGAGCACAACGCTGTGAAGCTCTCCGCAGCCTCTGCAGTGCAGATTCAATTCCCAGCCAGCCAGGGAGTTTCCCACATGGTGAGGAAGACCTCTCCGGTCTCACCCACTGTTCCCCTAGGCAGTGCTTTCGGTCCATGTGCCCATTCTGCTCCCCGCTCTGTCTCTGGTGAATCCTCTCACCCTCTCGTGCCTCTGGCCTGTACCCCAGCTCTTGTATAAATAAATAAAAAATCTTTAGGAAAAAAAAAAAAAGACATGAGTGTATCATTTTAATTTCTGATTAATGTTCCATTATGTATATACATATCATTTTCTTGATCTGCTCATCTTTTGGGGCTCTTAAGTTTTTTACATAATTTGTCTATTGTAAATAGTGCTGCAATAAAATGGGTGTGCCAGTTTCCTTTCGAATAAGTGTTTTTTAATTTTGGGGATAGACGCTTATGAGTGGAATTACTGGGACTAATGGCATATCAATTTTTAATGTTTTGAGATACCTCCATACTATTCCCATAAGGACTGGACTAATTTGGACTCCCACCATCAGTGTAGAAGTGTCCTCTTTTCTCACATCATTGCCAGAACTTGTTGCTGTTTTTTTCAATATGGGCCATTCTCAAAGGTGTGAGATGATATCTCATTGTGGTCTTGATTTTAATTTCTTTAATAAAAAGTGATGGTGAACATTTTTTCAAGTGTAATTTTTCAGTCTTTATGTCTTTTGAGAAGGGTCTGTTTAATTCTTTTGCCATATTTTGATTGGGTTATTGTTTTGTGTTTGTAGAGTTTCATGAGGTTTTTTTATATTTGTTATCAGTCCTTTGTCAGATGAATGGTGTGCAAATATTCCCATACATTCATTAGGATTTTTTTTCATTTTAATTATGTTTTCTTTGGCTGTGTAGAAACTTTTTAGCTTGATGTAGTCCTGGTTGCTTATATTAACTTTCATTTTCCTTGCTGTTGGGGATGAATAAATAAAGGAATAACCAATGAATTATTATGGATTTATAATATAATTTGAAGTCTAAAAGTGTGATATCACCATTCTCTTACTTTCTTTGCAGCTGTACTTTTTGGTATTGAGGATATTTTGCATTTCCATATGAATTTCTGTAGTGTTTGTTTCAATTTTTTGAAAAATTCCTTTGATTTTTTTTAAATATATTTCCATTTATTTGTATATTTTTCAATTTCATCAGTGTCTTACAGTTTTCAATGTAGAGGTAATTTCACCACATTGGTTAAATTTATTACTATATATTTTATTTTTTTTAATTTATTTTATTTATTTTTCACATCATTTTTCATTTTTGCACAGTGTATGCATTTTCATCTTGGTTATAGTTCCCACACAATTCTCACCCTCCCTTGTTTTGATCCTATTCCCTTCTCCCCCCCCACCATCCCCCCCTGTAGTGTGTCACTGGTTTTTAGTTGCTTGTTGATTTTGATTTTTACTTTATTATAATTAGTTTTTTTTCCTCGTCCCTTATTTAGGTATTCTAATCCCTGCTATGAGTGAGACCATCTGGTATTTTTCTTTTTCTTTCTGGCTTATTTCGCTGAGCATGATCCCTTCTTTTTCTCCACATCCTTGCCAACATTTGTTGTTGGTAGTCTTTATTAATATTTACCATTCTCACAGGTGTAAGATGGTATCCCATTGTAGTTTTAATTTGCATTTCCCTGATTACAAGTGATGAACATATTTTCATATGCCTGTTGGCCATTTGCATTTCCTCTTTGGAGAAGCTTTTTTTTAGATCTTCTGCCCATTTTTTGACAGCATTATTTGTGTTATTTTTGTTGAGTCTCATCAGCTCTTTGTCAATTTGTGTGATCAGTTCTTTATCATCAGTGTTGTGTGCAAAAATTTTCTCCCAGTCGGTAGGGTGTCTCTTTATTTGGTTACAGTCTCTTTTGCTGTACAGAAGCTCTTTAGTTTGATGTAGTCCCAGCTGTTTATCTTTGCCTTCTCTATCACTGCTTTGGGTGATGTGTCATTAAAGATGTTACTGATGTGTATGCCATGTAGTGTTTAGCCTATATTTCCTTCTATATATCTTATGGTTTGGGGTCTTATGTTTAGTTCTTTAATCCATTTTGATTGGTTTTTGTGCATGGTGTGAGGTAGTAGTCAAGCTTCATTCTTTTGCATGTCGCAACCCAGTTTTCCCAACACCATTTATTGAACAAACTTTCTTTACTCCAGTGCATAGTCTTTGCTCCTTTGTCAAAGATTAGTTGACCGTAAATCTGTGGGTTTATGTATGGATTTTCTATTTGGTTCCATTGGTCAGTGTGTCTGTTCTTGTTCCAATACCATGCAGTTTTCATGATTATGACTTTGTAGTATAATTTGAAGTCTGGGAGAGTGATACCTCCATTCCCTTCTTTGTAGTCAGGAGACCTTTGGCTATTTGGGGGTTTTGGTGGCTCCATATGAATTTCATTAATATTTGTTCTATATCTTTGAAGAATGTCATTGAAATTTTTATTGGAATAGCATTGAATCTGTAAAATGCCTTTGATAGGATGGCCATTCTGATAATGTTAATTTTTGCAATCCATGACAGGGGGTGTCTTTCCATTTCTTTGTGTCTTCTTCTATTTCTTTTATTTTTTTTTTAAATTTTTTTTTTTTTTTTTTTTAGAGAGGCATGCTTTATTTATTTGTTTGCTGGTTTGTTTGTTTGTTTTGTTTATACATGCACTGGGTACAGTCAGAAGCGCGGGAGGGTGAGAGAATTCACCAGAGCCAGAGCGGGGAGCAGAGCAGGCAGAAGGACCGAAGTACACTGCTGAGGGGAGCAGCGGGCGGCAGGAGAGGTCTGCACGCCATGTGGGACCCTCCTCTGGTGGCCGGGGAGCAGCCGGGGATCGAACCGGCGCCGCAGAGGCCGCGCGCAGTTTCACAACCCAGCGCTCAACCGCTGCGCCACCGGGGAGGCCCTCTTCTATTTCTTTTAACAGTGTTTTATTGATTTCTTTGTATAGGTCCATTACCTCTTTTGTTAGGTTTATTCCCAAGTATTTGAATTTTTTTTTTCATTTTAGTAATAAAAGGGATAATTTTCTTGATTTCTTCTTCTTCAGATTTATTGTTTGTGTATAGAAAGACTACTGATTTTTGTGTGTTGATTTTGTATCCTGCTAGTTTACTAAACTGATTGATTATTTTGATTAGTTTTTCTGTGGATTTTTTGGGGTTCTCTATGCATATTATCATATCATCTGTGAATAGTGATAGTTTTACTTCCTTCTTCTCTATTTGGATTCTTTGTATGTCTTTCTCTTTTCTTATTGCTATTTTTATTGGGATTTTGTTGAATCTGTATATTGCTTTGAGTAAGGCAGCCATTTTGTCAATATTGATTATTCCAATTCTTGTGCAGACCTGTTTTCATTTTTTCCTTTTATTTCTTTCAACATTGTCTTATACTTTTGTTTTATAGATGTTTTATTTTTTTTCTATGTTTACAGCTAGATATTCATTTTTTCTGGTGTAATTGTAAATGGGACCACTTTCTTAATTTTTTTCCTCTTTTTATACCTTTGTTTGTATATAGGAAGGAAACTGTTTTATGTGAGTTGATTTTAATGCCACTTCGCTAAACTGATTGTTTTGATTAGTTTTTGCATGGAATATTGAGAGTTCTTGATATATATTATCATGTCATCTGCAAATAATGATAGCTTTACTTCTTTCCCAATTTGAATTATTTTTTATATCTTTCTCTTGTCTAATTTCTCTAACTAGAACTTTCAATACTATGTGTCACAGAATGTGGTCTATTCTGGACAACTTCCCATGTGTCCAGAAAAAAAAAAAATTTGTATTCTGCTTCCTGGGGGTGCTGTGCCCTCTAAATTTCTATGAGGTCTAATTCTCTTTTTCAGGCCATTGTATCCCTGTTTATAATCATTCTAGTTGATTTGTCCATTGGTGTAATTGGGGGTACTGAAGTCTCCTACTACATAGTGGCATGTGTGGACATCTTTGTCTTGTATAATATCTATTGGAAAACCTTTCACTTTTTCACCATTCAGAATTATATTGACTCTGAGTTTGTTGTAAATGGCTTTTATTATATTAAGCTTTATTCTTTTTACCCTAGTTTTTTGATGGTTTTCATCACAAATGGATGTTGTATCTTCCCAAATGCTCCCTTAGCATCCATTGATGTTAATATGTTTTTTATCTTTCTTTTTGTGTATATGATTATACTGATAGATTCTCATATGTTGAACCATCCTTGTTTTCCTGCTCTGTATTCCAATTGGTCATGGTATAAGATCCTTTTAATGCATTGTTGGATTCAGTTTGCAAGAATTTTAGTAACTGTTCATTGAGGAGATCAATCTGTAATTTTCAATTTTTCTGTTGTCTTGATTTTGGTATTATAGTAATATTGGTCTCATAAAAATTATTTGGAAGTAGTCCTTGTTTTACAATTTACGAAGGAGTTTGAGTAACATAGACATGAGTTCATCTTTGAAACTTTGGTAAAATTGACTTGGAAGACATTTGGTCCTGGATTCCCATTTGGAGGGAGAATTTTCATAGTTTCAATTCCCTTTCTTGTTACTTGTTTGTTCAGGGTTTCTATTTCTTCCATATTAAATCTCAGGTGATTGTGTAATTCTAAGAATGTGTCCATCTCTTCTAGGTTATTAAATTTGTTAGCATATTGATGTTCACAGTAGTGTCTAAATAGCCTCTGAACTTCTGTAGCATCTCCTGTGAATTATCTTTTTTTCTTTTTGAAGCTATTTATTTGAATTTTCTCCCTTATTATTATTTTATTTATTTACTTTTTTGGGGGGTGAGCATTGCTAGAGATTTGTTTACTTTTTCAAAGAACCAGCTTTTGTTTTTATTGATCTTCTGCACTTTTTTTAAAAAAAAATATATTTCCTTTACTACTGCTTTGAGTTTTATTATCTCTGTTCTTAAACTGGCTTCAAGATTTGTTCACTCTTTTTCTAATTCCTCAAGTTGAGAGACAAGGTTATTTGAGCTCCTTCTTATTTCTTTATGTGGGCCTGTATTGCTATGCATTTCTTTCTTAGTACTACTTTTATTGCATCCCATAGGATTGGATAGTTTGTGCTCATTCTCATTTTACTTGAGGAATTTCTTAATTTCTTCTTTGATTTCCTCATTAACCCAGTAGTCTTTTAACATTGTGTTTTTTAGTCTCCATGTATTAAAATATTTCCTTTATTTCTATTGACAGTTTATTTCTAGTTTGATACCTTTATTATCTGAGACAATGCTAGGTATTATTTCAATCTTTCTGAATTTATTGACATTTGTTCTCTGTCAGAAAATGTGGTCTATTCTAGAGAATGTCCCATGTGCACATAAAAAAAAATGTGTATTCTGACTTTTTATTTTTTTTAATTTTTATTTTTATATTCCCCATACAATTGCACCCCCCTTATTTTGGCCCCAATCCCCCTTTTCCCTACCCCCCATAGTGTGTCTCTGGTTTATAGTTGTTTGTTGATTTTCTTATAGTTATTCTTTTTCCTGGTCCCTTATTTAGGTTTTCTAGATTCCTGCTATGAGTGAGGCCAGCTGGTATTTTTCTTTTTCTTTCTGGCTTATTTCACTGAGCATGATCCCTTCCAGCTCCATCCATGTTGCTGCAAATTGCATGAGTTTATCTTTTTTGATTGCTGTGTAAATTTCCATTGTGTACATATAGCACATCTTCTTGATCCAGTCATCTCTTTTTGGGCATTTGGGTTGTTTCCAAAGCTTAGCTATTGTAAATAGTGCTGTTATAAACATAAGGGTGCAGGTGCCCTTTGGAATTAATGTTTCTGTGTCCTTTGGGTAATCTGTTTTTTTGAGGGTGCAGTGCCCTATAAATTTCTATGAGGTCCATGAGGTCTAATGCTTCATTTAAGGCTATAGTATCCCTGTTTATATTCTGTATAGTTGATCTGTCTATTGGTGAGAGTGGTGTATTGAAGTCTCCTACCACATTTGTGTTTTTCCAATGCTTGTTTTCAGAGTTTAATTATAGTTACTTAATGTATTTTGGTGCTCCTTCATTTGTTACATAGAAATTGATGAATGTTATGTCTTTTTGATGTGTCATTCTCTTAATCATTTTATAGTGTCCTTCCCTGTCTCTTGAGGCCTTTTTGATTTCTTTATTTCTTTATTTCTTTATTTATTTTTTGTGGGACCCTTGCTGGCAGCCGGGGAACGAACCGGCACTGCAGAGGCTGTGGGCAGCCTAGCAGCCCAGCACTCAACTGCTGCGCCACCAGGGGAGGCCCTTGAGGCCTTCTTTAAATAGAAATTTATTTCTCTGATATAAGTATGGCTGTCCCTGCCTAATTTAAAGTCTTATTCACTTGTAGGATTGTTTCATAATCCTTTACTTTGAGCCTATGTTTATCTATGAAATTCAGGTGTGTCTCCTGTAAATAGCAGAAAGTTGGGTTCTCTTTCATGATCCAACTAGTTACTCTGTCTTTCAATTGATGAGTTTAGTCCATTTGCATTTAAAGAGATTATTGTTATGTGACTTTATGTTTAATTTTTGTGGGTCAATCTAATACTTTATTGAGTTATTTGTGTACTTTTCTCTCTTCAGTTTAGGTGTGTAAACTCCTCTCAATATTTCTTGGTGGGTGGATTAGTGTTTGCAAACTTTTTGATTATCTCTATGTCTGAAAAGGTCTTGATTTCTCCCTCATATCTTAAGGAGAGGCTTTCAGAATAGAATATTCTCATCTGACAGTTGTTATCTCTAAGTATTTGGAGCATGTTATTCCATTATCTCCTCATTCATATTAATTCTTCAGAGAAATCTGATGTTTACCTGATTGGGGTACATTTACATGTTATCTGTTTCTTCTCCCTTGCCAACTTCAATATTCTTTCTTTATTTTGAATTCTTGTAAGTTTCACTAGTACATGTCTTGTTGTTGGTCCCACTTTATTTAATTAATTTGAGGTTCTTTTTGCTTCCTATATTTGTGCATATATTCTCTCCTCTAGGGTTAGCAGGTTTTCATCCACTATTTCTTTTAATAATTTTTCAGTTCCGTTCTCTCACTCTTTCCCCTCTAATATTCCCTTTATCTTATGTTGACTTTTTTTCATAGTTAGATAATTCTCTAAGCATTTCTTAATTTTTTTGTCTTAATTTCTCTCTTTTCATCTCTACCCAGGATCTTTGCATATGTGCATCTTCAATCACACTAATTCATTCTTCCACTCTATTAATTCTACTTCCACTACTTTCTCCTGAGTTTTCTTCTCTAGTATTTCTCTTTTTAAATAATGAAATTCCATTTTTATATTATTTAAGATTTTATTTTTTTCTTCATTGATTTTTATTTCTAAGGAATTATTTCATCTTTCTGAGTTTTCTTCCATTTCTTTGAATTTATCATTGCAATTTTAAACTCTATATCTATAGGGAGAGCACAGAGTCCATATTTTAGTTTCTGAAGATTTGTTCTCTCTCTCTCTCTCATGTTGTACTATATTCTTGAGTATTCATGTTGCAAATTGTTGAGTTTTTCCTTCTCTCCATTATTAGCTTTACAATGCAGCTACAATATGTGGGGCTTCCTCTGGTCATGGCTCCTCCTGCCTCCCTGGTGTGGGTCTCACCTGTCCCACAGGTGTGGGCACTGGCAGTGTCTCATGGTAGATCAAAAGATCTCTGTCTGGTCTGTCACCTTCCCTGGCATGAGTCCAGGATCTTACTGGTCTATGAAGTTGCTCTTAGGGTATCAGAAGAGGTTGTGGGACCTCTGGCTACTCTGTCACTCTAGAAGTGCAGGTCCAGTGTTTCACCACTCAGGTTGGGTGCTGGTGGTGTCTCATGGGATGTTGTGGGATCTTTGCTGGTTTGAGTGGTCATGGGAAGGATCTCTCAGGAAGTCTTTGCTTGACTGAGCAGACATTGTGGGGTCTTGTAGGAGGTTGCAAAGACTCTCACTGCTCTTACATCTTCTCCAGCATGGTTCCAGGATCTCACTGGTCTGGGCAGGAGCTGAAAAAGTTTCATGGGAGGTCACCTTCATGAGTGTTAGTGAAGTCTTCCAGGAGAATGCCAAGCCTTTGCTGGTCTGACCAGGCACTGGAAGGGTCTCACAAGAAGTATATTCTCTTGACTAAATGGTGCTGGGAAAACCCAAAAATCACTTTTAAAAGAATGAAGTTGGATCATGTTTAACCCAATGCAGAAAAATAAATTCCAACTGAATTAAAGATTTAGGTACAAGACATGCAAAAATAAATATATAGAAGAAAATATATGCAATATGTTCCATGGAATCAATTATGGAGGTATTTTTGGAGATCAATCCATACAACATGTGGCATAAAAGCAAAAACAAACAATTGGGATTGCTTCAAATTGAAATTCTTTTGCACAGTAAAAGAAAATACAAGTAGATTTAAAAGACATCCTACTGAATGAGAGAAAATATTTTCACAAATATCCAAGATGCAATAAAAAATGCAATTTGGCAATGGGAATAAACATCAGTAAATAGGCAACATATCTAAACAGACAATGTCCCTGAAGGAGATATACAGAAGACTAAGAGGTATTTGGAACAATGTTTATCTTTCTTCCAATAAGAAAAATGCTGGTTAAAATCACAATGAGATGTCATTTCATACCCAATAGAGTAGCACACATTAAAAAGAAGCCCAACAACAAGTGATGGAGAGGACATGGAGAAAGTGGAATCCTACTACACTATTGGTGGCAACAAAAACTGGTACAGTCAGTTCAGTTTCTTTACCTTAAGAAAACTAAAAACGGGATATGACGCAGAAATCCTACTCTTAGACTTCTATCCAAAGAAGATAAAACCATCACCCCTAAAAACCACATGTTCTAGGGCCTCCCCTGGTGGTGCAGTGGTGCTGGGCTGCGAGGCTGCCCGCAGCCTCTGCAGCACCAGTTCGTTCCCTGGCCGCCATTGAGGGTCCCACCAAAAAAAACATGTTAAAAAAAAAACTTGTTCTACAATGTTTATTGCAGCACTATTTACAATAGCTAATACAAGAACGCAGTTTATATGACCATTTATTGAAGAATGGATCAAAAATTTGTGGTATAGTCACATTATGGAATACTATTGAACCATAAGGAAAGTATTAAATAATATTTTCAGTAAAATGGAAAGGGATCAAGGGAATTATATGTAGCAAAAACAAGTCAAAATAACATAATTATTGGACAATGACATAGCAGATGATTTGAAAAAGTAAAATACTTATAAAAATTAGCAAACATAAACAAAGAGTGGTTAAGAGGGAAGGGGAAACTTATAAGGGTCAAGGCAATATAAGGGATGGTGGTATAGAAACAAAAACAAATTTTGAAAATCCTAGCTCAGCTAAAACAAAACAAAACAAAACCTTGCTACCTACCAATCTGGAGTTTCCTCTCTTTCTTTCATTTCTTCCTGTCTTCTGTATAAGGGGGCTGGTTTCAGATTATACCTGGGAAGATCCTGAGGTTATGATCTAAATTTTTCCAATTTCTAGTTGGTTTTACTGTTGAAGTTTGAAGTTTCTTTATATGTTTAAATATTGTAGATACTAATTTTTTGTCAAATATGTTGTTTTCCCTTCCAACTCTGTCCAAGATATTGCACATGGTAAGATTTCATCTTCCTTTATACCTGAGTATTATCCCAGTATGTATATACCACATCTTCTTTATTTTCTCATCTATCATTGGTTGGTGATTGTAAATAGTATTGCAATGAACATAAGAGTACATATATCCCTTCAAATTGGTATTTTTACGTTCTGGTGGATACCAATGAGTGGAAGTGCTAGATCATTTTGTAGTTATCTTTTAAATATTTTGAGACCCTTTCAGATGCTGCTGCTCATTTCCAGCTGGGAAAGGGCAACTCCATGTCCAGATGGTTTGAACTTTGAACCTCTTGTCCTGATGAACAATTTTGCCATTCTCAATTTTTATGACATTTGGAACTTCTGTAACTGGAGGTGCAGAAAACTAAGGTAAAGAGATTAAAATGGCTTCCAGAGGAAAGACAGAAACAAGCAAATTAAGGCAGAATTTAGAAGTACAGGTGAATAGACTAATGCAGCAATTACAAATTCTGGAGGAACGCAGAGAGGAACTTGATGCAGATGAATAGGAAGAGAACAAAAAGAAAACGTTGGAGCAACTAAGTAAATTTAATGAGTCACTAAAGAAAATTATATCTGGAAATATGACTTTAGTAGCTGAATTAACTGAAATGCAATTGGCTGCCCAGGCAGCTATCAGCCAGGTCTTTCAACCCCAGAGTTCTTCGGATTGTTTGCCAAGAAACAACCAGGTCAGTTTCAAACAAGGCTGACAGAGATCTAATGGTAGGAAAACTGGAAAGAGACCTATATACTCAACAGAAAGTGGCAGTGCTAACAGCATTCCCTCTTCCCCCCACCCCCACAGTGTGTCTCTAGTTTATAGTTGCTTGTTGATTTTGATTTTTACTTTATTATAATTAAGTTTTGTTCATGGTTCCTTATTTAGGTTTTCTAAATCCCTGCTATGAGTGAGACCATCCAGTATTTATCTTTTTTCTCTCTGTCTTATTTCGCAGAGCATGATCCCTTCCAGCTCCACCCATGTTGCTGCAAATTGCATGCAAAACAAGGGTGGTGGGAATTGTATGGGGACAATAACCAAGGTGAAAATGAATACATTGTGCAAAAATGAAAAATGATGTAAAAAGTGTATAAAATAAAAAAAATAATAAAAATACTAACAGCTCTTATGAAATGTTGACAGAGGCTGACTACAAGTGATGAGGCCTTCTTGTCAGCAAATGCAGGTGGCATATTCAGCCAGTTTGAGAGGGTTCTACAAATCTTGGCTCTGGAGACAAAATTCTTGCTTTGGCATGTTTTGAGGTTGGAAAAACAAAAAAAATTGATATGTTGTGGAAGATTGGAACTTTGATAATATTTTTAATGTAAATGTTTTTCTTCTGAGGATTTTGAGTCATTGAAAAGAAATCAAGAGATTCTTGAAGCACATTAGTAATCTACAAAAAGGGCTTCCCCGTTGGTGCAGTGGTTGAGCGCTGGGTTGCGAAGCTGCCCGCAGCCTCTGGAGCGCCGGTTCGATCTCCGGCTACTCCCCGGCCACCGGAGGAGGGTCCTACATGGCACACAGACCTCTCCTGCTGCCTGCTGCTTCCCTCAGCAGTGTATTTCGTCATTTCGTCAGTCTGTCTGTTCTGCTCCCCGCTCTGGCCCTAGTGAATTCTCTCACCCTCCCGCGCTTCTGACTGTACCCAGTTCTTGTATAAATAAATAAATAAATAAATAAATAAATAAATAAATAAATAAAATAAAACAAATCTTAAAAAAAAAATAATCTAAAAAAAGGTGACAGAAAAAGTACTGGTGGTTCTGCTCATGCTGTTCCTTATCATGCTATTGTTACAGGGTAGGGAGAGGGGCACCCCAGATCCCCCAAAACCTGCCTGCTCTAAATAGGTTCTGTCATCTGCTGCATCAATACAAAACAAATGAGACTTTAGTGGGAAAGAACTTTAATAAAATTAGTGAACAATACAGAAAAGACAAAGAATATAGTTTCTACATCAAGCACCCAAAGTTACCCATCCCCTGGTGGGTAAAAGTCCATCCAAATGGTATTGGCCCAGAGCAAGGCCCCAGAGCCTGCCACAAGTCTAAAGCATCTTCCAGTGGGGACCCACAGAAAAGCATCAGAAACAACCAGACAAGTCTGGAGGGAAAAGAGCAAAATGAAAATCAAGACAAAAACCACCATTGTCACCTCCCCATGGGTCTCTCACCCACATCTGAGTCAACCAGTCCACAACCAAAAGGCAAGTGCAGTTTCTTCATGTGTCTCTTGGCTCCATGTGCTTCCTCCAGGTCTCCTTCTGGCTCTCCATCCTGCTTCCTTCCTTCCTCAGTCTCCTCTGCAGCTTCTTCTCTCCCTGCTCAGCTCCACCCCTCTTTTGGATGGGGCAGGAAACCTGGGCCCTCCCCCTTTCCTGGGGACCACCCTGTTAAACTATGTGAGGGGTGCTTTAGTGATCCTGGGCTTGCTGGGATGGAGGAACTCACTGGATCTTTACTGTGATTTGTCTGTTTAAGAGAGAGAAAACAGTCTCTTTGCATCTTGATTAATGTTCCTTGTTTTTAAGTGCTGGTTTTAAATGAAACAATATGAAATAATGATTCTTTTTCTGTTCATATTCTATCTCTGCTTGTCAGAATGAATAGTATGGCACCATCAATAAATCTCATGTGTTCACAGATTTTTAGAGTTCTAAGTGATCACAGAAATAGTTTCATTTTACAAACAAGGAAAGAGGCTCAGATAAAGCAAGTGACTTGATCAAAGTTACCTATGAGTCACATCTGGGGATAAAATCAGGTGTCCTGACTCCCAGTTCAATGTCCATTGAATTTTATTTTTTTATTCTGTGCTGTTTAAAAAAAAAACAAACATTAACACATTTCTGTAAGGCCATCTTAATGAAAATTCAATGTACCAACAAAAAATTGCCACTAAAAGATCATTTTCCAACCCACAAGTTTTCCCTATGAATGGGGCCCGTTGTGTCTCCCCTATTGAGAGTCCTCTGCAATTGCTTAACCTCGTGTGTTGTTTTGCGTGGGAAACAATTGGAATTGGCAGCTGGACACCCTCCCTGTGTAAGACTCTGATGAAACCAAGAGGTTGGTAAATTGAAGCTACTATATACTCTTCCACTTTTGGAGAAACACAAAATAAGTTACAAGGAAAAGCAGGTTTCTTTCTTTCATATTCACTTGTTTCTGCATTCTCAAATAGATATGCCCATGTGCATGTGTGTGAGGAAATTCCCTAGGCTCTGGCCACTTTATTTTCTTTCATGAACTTTTCAATATTATTTTTCTTTACATTTTATACAAATTAAAAACTGAAGCATCTTGTATACTGTAAACTCTAAGGTGCTCTGCCAACTGGACAAAATTAGGGCACCTCAGCTACTTTATTGCCTTATTTGGAACTTTAAATGGATAATTTTTTATATATTGGTTGATGATGGTCAAACTCACATTGAAAATGTGACAAACCGGGGCCTCCCTGGTAGAGCAAGGGCTTAAGTAAGCACCGCACTATGAAGCAATCTGAAACCTCTGCAGACAGTTCGATCCCTGGCCTGCCAGGAAGCAACCCACATGGCAAATCAGACCTCTCCTGTCTTGCCCGCTTCGCCCCTCAGCAGTGTATTTTAGTTAGTCTGCATGTTCTGATCCCCATTCTGCCTCTGGTGAATCCTCTAACCCTCCCTCCCGCCCCGCCACGCATCTCTGGCCTGTGCCACAACTCTTGTATGCATAAATAAATAAATCTTAAAAAAAAAAAGAAATTGTGACAAACCAAGGAGAAGCTTATTACATGCTATTCATCTATGGCTTTGTGGTCAATTGTCATTTTGTTATTTTGTTTTATTTTGTTATTTTGTTTTATTTTGTTTTTTTGTTTGTTTAATTGAAGAAAATTCATAGAATATAATATTCATCATTTTAAAGTGATTCATTGGTATTTAGTACATTTGTTACAGGGCAGCCCCTATATAAAATGGGTTGCCTGACTGTGGGTCCTCACCCACATGCTTAAAAGGGACTTATTAATACTCCACTGCAGGCACACACAAAAAGTTAATAAACGTTTATTTACAAGGGAAGGGGAAATGAGGAAATGTACAACTCGGGGAGAAAAGAGGGAGATAGTCTTTTTAATTAATATTTTATTTTATATAATTCTTACACCATTTTTCATTTTTGCACAATGTATGCATTTTCATTTTGGTTATAGTCCCCATACAATTGCACCCCCCCCCTTATTTTGACCCTAGTCCTTCCTCTCCCCTTCCCTCCCCGTCCCCGTAGTGTGTCTCTGGTTTATAGTTGCTTGTTGATTTTGATTTTTACTTTGTATTAATTAGTCTTTTTCCTGGTCACTTATTTAGGTTTTCCAAATTCCTGCTATGAGTGAGACCATGCGGTATTTTTCTTTTTCTTTCTGACTTATTTGCTGAGCATGATCCCGTCTAGCTCCATCCATGTTGCTGCTAACTGCATGTGTTTATCTTTTTTGATTGCTGAGTAATATTCCATTGTGTATATGTACCACAACTTCTTGATCCAGTCATCTATTTTTGGCCATTTAGGTTGTTTCCATAGCTTAGTTATTGTAAATAGTGCTGCTATAAACATAGGGATGCAGGTGCCCTTTGGAATTAATGTTTCTGTGTCATTTGGGTAAATACTTAGGAGTAGAATTGCTGGATCATATGGAAGCTCTATCTTTAGTAGGTCAAGAAATCTCCACACAGCTTTCCATAGTGGTTGGACTGGTTTGCACTCCCACCAGCAATGCAGGAGAGTTCCTTTTTCTCCACAATCTCGAGTCTTAAATGTGTCCTACCCATTCCGCCGACCTGGAAACCCAATGGCACACTGACAGCTGGCGGAGAGCCATGAGCTGTGAAGGCAAGAGTCGAGAGACCCCCAAGACCAACATGTCTGTTTTTATACCAAACATGGCTGCTTCAATCCAGCCTCAGGTCCCAGCAACCTTCCCTTTGGTGGTGATGGGATTTGTCTTTCCCAATGTCTTGATGGCTTTGGTCTAGAGTGGGGTTGGAGTCCACAAAGCCTGTATGGAATTAGCTCAGGACATCCTTTCCCCCTAACACATTCTCAATGTTTTGTAACCATCACTACTACCTAGTTGTAAAACACTTTCATCACCCTCAAAAGAGACCCAATAACCACTAAGCAGTCACTCCCCATTCCCTTGTCCTTTCTCTAGCAACCACTAGTCTCATTTCTGTCTTTCAGTATTTTCCTATTCTGGATATTTATATAAGTGAAATCATACAGCATGTGACCTTTTGTGTGACTTCTTTCATGTGACTTCTTTCACTTAGCATAACATTTTTGAGGTTAATCCATATTAAAATTCTAGAATGTATCAATACTTCCAATGGCTGAATAATATTCCCTTGTGTGGATAGCACATTGCATTTATCCATTTATCTCACTGGGTTTTTTTCTTACTTTTTGGAAATTGTGAATACTGCTGCTATGAACATTTGTGTATAGATCCCACGTTACAGTGGCAGCGCTGAGTCCCAGCCACTAGACCACCATGGGTTTGTTACAGGGCAGCCCCGATACAAAAACAGGTTGCCTGACTGTGGGTCCTCACCCACGCGCTTAAAAGGAATTATCAATACTCCACTGCAGGCACACATGGAAGGTTAATAAAAGGTTTATTTTCAAGGGAAGGACAAATGAGGAAATGTACAACTCAGGGAGAAAAATGGGAGTCAAATTTTTAAATGTGTCCGACCCAATCTGCCGATCTGGAATCCCAAATGGCACTCTGAGAGCTGGCCGCAAGCCAGGAGCCGTGAAGCTGTTAGGGGGAAATGATGTCCTGAGCTAAACCCATACAGGCTTTGTGGACCCCACCCCCACTCCAGACTAAAGCCATCAAGACATTGGGAAAGACAAATCCTGTCACCACCAAAGGGAGGGTGGCTGGGACCTGAGGGTGGAGTTGGGCAGCCAGGTTGGATATAAAAACCAAACACGTGGGCCTTGGGGTGGCTCACTGTCGCTCGCCTCCTGGCTACACAGCTCCTGGCTTGCAGCCAGCTCTCAGAGCGCCATTTTGGGATTCCTGATCAGCGGATCGGGTAGGACTCATTTAAAACTTTGTCTCCCACTTTTCTCCCTGAGCTGTACATTTCCTCATTTCCCCTTCCCTTGTAAATAAACCTTTTATTAACCTTTCGCGTGTGCCTGCAGTAGAGCATTGATAAGTCCTTTTAAGCGCGCAGGTGAGGACCCACAGTCAAGCACCCCATTTCATATCGGGGTTGCTCTACAACAAAGCCAGGAGGTGAGTGAGAGAATGAGCCCCCCAAAGCCCACGTGTTTGGTTTTTTATACGAAACCTGGCTGCTTAACTCCACCCTCAGGTCTCAGCCACCTTTCCTTTGGTGGTGACAGGATGTTTTTCCCAATGTCTTGATGGCTTTGGTCTGGAGTGGGGGTGGAGTCCACAAAGCCTGCATGGAATTAGCTTAGGACATCATTTCCCCCTAACAAGTTGGTGTCTCAGGAAGCACAGCAGGAACTTGGCAGACGCTCAGGCAAGCAAGTGAGAAGAGGCAGATTTGCTTAGAGAAAGAAAAAGTTTATTGAGGAAAAAAGGAACGGAAATAAAGTGGGACTCCAGGCCCATGGAACCAGGTCAGGGAGGGGCCAGGAAGCCCAAGTGGAGTAGTGCCTCAGGGAATATACCCCTTCTTTCCCTAATTATGCTAAAGCTCCACCAGTCTCTTTGTGGTTGGTTAGTTCTTGGTGGCCTCACTCACTATCTTAATGTCTCTATGCCCAGATCAAAGTCTCTGTGCCCCAGCCCTTCTTCTTCTTCAGATATATTGTTTGTGTATAGGAAGGCTACTGACTTTTGCATGTTGATTTTGTATCCTGACACTTTACTGAAATGATTGATGAGTTGAATTAGTTTTTCTGTGGAGTTTTTGGGGTTCTCTATGTATATTATCGTATCATCTGCAAATAGTGATAGTTTGACTTCTTCTTTTCCTATTTGGATTCCTTGTATGTATTTCTCTTGTCTTATTGCTCTGGCTAGGACTTCCAGTATTATGTTGAAAAGCAGTGGTGAGAGTGGACATCCTTGTCTTGTTCCAGATCTTAATGGAAATGCTTTCAACTTTTCACCATTGAGAATGATACTGACTGTTGGCTTGTCATATATGGCCTTTATGATGTTGAGGTATGCTCCTTGTATCCCAAGAATTTCAAGGGCTTTTATCATGAATGGGTGTTGCACTTTGTCGAAAGCTTTCTCAGCATCAATTGATATTATCATATGGTTTTTATATTTCTTTTTGTTTATGTGTTGGATAAGGTTGATTGATTTTCGGATGTTGAGCCATCCTTGTGTCCCTGGCATGAATCCTACTTGGTCGTGGTGAATTATCTTATGGATACATTGTTGGATTCTGATAGCTAAATTTTATTGAGGATTTTTGCATCAGTGTTCATTAGCGAGATTGGCCTATAGTTTTCCTTTTATTGTGTTGTCCTTGTTCGGTTTTGGTAATAGTGTAATGTTGGCTTCATAGAACGTGTTTGGTATCGTCCCTTCCTTCTCAATTTTTTGGAAGAGTTTGTGAAGGATAGGCACTAATGCATCTCTGAAAGTTTGGTAGAATTCATTTGTAAATCCATCAGGTCCTGGGCTTTTGTTTTTGGGGAGGTTTTTGGTTACCATTTCAATTTTGCTGCTTGTAATTGATCTTTTTAGGTGTTCTATTTCTTCTTTATCTAGCTTTGGGTGATTGTAGAGTTGTAGGAATTTGTCCATCTCCTCTAGATTGTTGAACTTGATTTCATATAATGGTTCATAGTAGTTACTGATTATTCTTTTGATTTCTGCTGTGTCCGTTGTGATTTCTCCTCTTTCATTTATGATCCTGTTTATTAGTACTTACTCCCTTTTTCCCTTTGTGAGCCTGGCTAGGGGTTTGTCTATTTTATTGATTTTTTTTTGAAGAAACAGCTCTTGGATTCATTAATCTTTTGGCTTGCTTTTTTAGTTTCGATTTCATTTATTTTTGCTTTGGTTTTTATTATTTCTTTTCTTCTACTGGTTTTGGGTTTTTTTGTTGTTCATTTTCTAGATTTTTGAGCTTTGAGGTTAGGTGGTTTCTTTGAGTTCTTTCTTATTTCTTGATGTGAGCTTCTATTGCTATATATTTTCCCCTTATTTCTGCTTTTGCTGCATCCCTTACATTTAGGATATTGGTGTCCTCCTTGTCATTCAATTCAAAGTATTTTTTATTTTCTTCTTTGATCTCCTCATTAGTCCAGTGGTCTTCCAGTAGTGTGGTTTTTAATCTCCATGAGATAGGAGAGTTCCTTGCCTTCTTTTTATGGTTTATTTCTAGTTTGATGCCTTCATGGTCAGAAAAGATGGTTGGTATGATTTCCATCTTGGTGTATCTGTTGATGTTTGTCTTGTGCCCCAGTATGTGATCGATCCTGGAGAATGATCTGTGTGCGCTTGAGAAAAATGTGTACTCAGCTTTTTTTTGGGTTTAGTGTTCTATTGATGTCTGTTAAGCCCAAATGCTCTAGGTCCTTATTTAGAGCTTTAGTGTCTTTACTTATTTTTTGTCTCGTTGATCTATGCATTGTTGATAGTGGTGTGTTGAAGTCTCCCACTACATATGTGTTTTGTCTGATGTCTGTTTTCAGAGATGATAACAGTTGTCTGATATATTTTGGTGCTCCTTCATTTGGTGAGTATATGTTAATGAGTGTTATTTCTTCTTGAATTATTGTCCCCTGGATCATAATGTAGTGACAATTGGGCTCTCTCTTTATCTTTTTGAATTTGAAATCTGTTTTATCTGATATAAGTATAGCTGTTCCTGCTTTGTGTTTTGGTCCATTTGCTTGTAGGATTGTTTTCCATCCTTTAACTTTGAGTCTATTTTTATCTTTTGTTGCTAAATGTGTTTCCTGGAGACAGCAAAAAGTTGAGTTTTGTATCTTAATCCAGGCTGCAACTCTGTGTCTTTTTATTGAAGAGTTCAGTCCATTTACATTTAGAGTTAATATTGATATGTAGCATCTGTATTTGCCATTGTGTTTGTCTTTCCTTTGATTTTATTTATTTATTCTTTTAATAACTTTTTTTTGGCCTTCTTTCATTGTTATTCGTCCCTCTGAGGTTCTGGCTTTAGGATTCCTTGTAGTATTTTTTGGAGTGGGGGTTTAGTTGTAATGAAATTCCAGAGTTTCTGTTTGTCTGGGAAGGTCCTTATTCTTTCTTCATATAGGAAGGAGTTTTGCAGGGTAGAGTATTCTTGGTTGGCATCTGTTTTCTTGGAGTCTGTTGACTATGTCCATCTACTCTCTCCTTGCCTGTAGTGTTTCTTCAGAGAAGTCTGATGTCAGCCTGATTGGTTTTCCATTGAATGATATCTGTTTCTTCCCTCTTGTCAGCTTCATTATTTTTTGCTTGTCCTGGATTCTTGGGAGCTTTACTATTATGTGTCTTGCTGTATTTTTCCTTTTGTCGTGGAAGTTTGGTGTTCTTCTTGCTTCTTGTATATCAGTTTTCAGCTCCGTCTTCACATTTGGGAAGTTCTCTTCATTTATCTCTTTGAATATTTTCTCTGTTCCTGCATCTCTCTCTCTCCTTCTCGTATTCCTATAACTCTTATATTTCCTTTCCTCATGGAGTCAGATAGTTCCCGAAGTCTTTCTTCTGTCTTTTTCCTTCATATTTCTCTTTCCTTTTCTGTTTTGGTTCTTTTTATTTCTGTGTCTTCAAGAGTACTTATTCGTTCTTCCATTTCATCTATTCTGCTTTCATATCTTTTCCCAGAGTTCTTTAGTTCCTCCATTAATTCTTTGATCTCCTGCAATCTTTTGCTTCCCCCTTTAGGGACTCAATTTCATTCTTCTGATCATTGATTATTTTTCTCATATCATTGTTTTCCTTTATGAGCTCTGTCACTTTTTTAATCATGGCAATTTTAAATTCTCTTTCTGGAAGGCTCAGAAGTTCTTCCAAGTTACTGTCGTTGCAATCTGGGGGGTGCTTTTCTTTTTGTGGTGTGCTTTTTTCCTGTGGAGTTGTTAGGTTGCGTGTGGTTTTTCTACTCCCTACTGTCTGTTTTCTAATTTGTCGTATGCATTGGGAACCTGTGTTGCTGGGATGGCCGGCATGTTGGGTGAACTTCTCCACTCCCCTCTGGCTCCTCCGGGAGCCATCTGTCGGTTTCTAGCAGTCTTTACTGAAGAAAGGTCCCTGTTCTAAAATGCTGATGTGGGGACACACTCCCCTGTGCGCCTGGTCTGCCCCGGTGGTGGGTTCCCGCTTCCCCTCTGGGCTTGGACTGCAGGCCAGGAGGGGCCTTGCGTGGGTGAACTTCGCCACTGACCTCTGGCTCCTGAGGGAGCTTTCTGCTGGTTTCAAGCAGTCTTTACTGAAGAAATGTCTCTGTTCTAAAATGGCGATGCGGGATGCACTCCCTGCGCGTCCGGTCTCAGGCACACTCTTCTGTGCCTCTGGTCTGCCCCGGCCGTGGGTGCCCGCTCCCCCTGTGGGCTCAGACTGCTGATCGGAAGGGGCCTGGCATGGGCTAACTTCCCAGCTGGCCACTGGCTCCTCCAGGAGCCTTCTGCCGTTTTCAAGCAGTCTTTTCTGAAGAAAGGTCCCAGTTCTATGGGATGTTAGTGACTTTTTTTACTGGTCGCTAGGTGGCGCCAGAGATCTCTCCTAATGTCCTTGGGGAGGTGTTTTTTTCACCCTGTGGGATGGGGAACAGAGCGGGAATGGTAGGGTAAACCTCAACGGCTTTGGGGTGCTGTGTCTGCCTTGTGCCCCACCGTCGTGGAGAACCCACACCCCAAATTTTGTGCCCCAGGTCTCAGTTCCAAAGCCCTCAGGTCCAGGACACGGGCTGTAGCCCAGTTCAATGACCGCAGAAATGGCACCTTTTGCACCCCACTCCCGTGCCTGGGCACCTTGTTCCTGATTACTCAGTGAGGGACTTTCACCTCAGTGAGGGCCCCAGCACATCTCCCCATAAGCCTAGGTCGCAGGCGCGGGGACCTGGGCAGCCGTGATCCACGTTTGCTTTTCAAGCGCACTGCTTTTCCACGCAAGCTTACCCGCCAACAAGGGGCTGTGTGCAGGTCTCCGAGGGTCTCTGTTGTTCTCTAATGGCGCCTGGAGCCAGTCGCTCACCTCTGCGGCGAATCCTGTAGGGTTCTCCACAGCTCCAGTTCACAGGGTGTGGTGGCTGAAATAGTTCCTTTCCACTCACAGTCCCGCTTGATGTGTAGTTTGTTCTTGTTGGTCGTTTTAGTTTTTTTGTTTGTTTGTTTTGTTTTTTCCTCCTTTCTGTTGGTCAGACAGTGCCAACTTTGTGGGTGGGGGAGGGTAACAGGGTTCTGCGCTTTCCTCCCTTCTAGTCCTCTTTTTTGGCAACTTTCTTCTTCGGGTAGTTTGCTGGAGTCGTCCATTTATCTTCTGTGTTCCAGTTCTCACTGGGACCTGCCGCTTTTCCTCCCTATTAACTTTTTTTTTTTTTAATGGGAGATCTTACTCACAGCGTCTCTTCACCACCATGTTGATCCACCTCCTCAGATGCTCATGTTTTGGGTCTAAGGGATGAGGCATGGTGGTCATGCAGTTTCGTGATTGGTAAACCTTGGCCAATGTCCTAACATAACCAATGTTAATATTGTGGGCTTTTTTTTCTTGTTATTGGCTTTTCTCTCCTATTATGTCCCCTGAGGTCCCATGTCTCCCTAGGTCCAGGAACATATTCCTCCTGGTGTCCCCTAGGGCCCCAGTCTCTTTCTTTGTCATAGTCTAATCCTTCACAATAGGACCTATTTACTATGTAGGTCTGCTGTGCATTCCCCATACACCTTTTCCCTTAACACAGACAGAAGTTTTGCATTGGAGCTAATCAAGCATTTAACAACTCTTTCAAGCACCTTTCAGTATGATTTATTTCATGTAACTTGTATTTAATTCATAATAAATGTGAAAAGTTAGTAAATATATGCAACTATACTTACTAAATGACTTGAAATGACTTGAAATCTATATGTCTCTCTATATATATAGAGAGAGAGAAAGAGAGAGAGAGACACACACACACATTCTGAGACCCTCCACAAAATTTTCCACAGGGCATAGACAAGTCTATATTTCCACCAAGTGTGAAAGGTTTCTTTTCTATTCATATACTAACACTTACTGTTTCTGGTCTTTTTTGTTTGGGTCATTCTTATAGGCATGAGGTGTATCTCATTGTAGTTTGGATTTGTATTCCCCTGATATGTGATGATGAGCATTTCTTTCTGTGCCTGTTCACCATCTGACATAGTCTATGGAGAAGTGTCTTTTTAGTTCTTCTACCCATTTTTGATGAGGATTTTTGTTTACTTTTTGTTGAGTTGTGTGAGTTCTTTATATATAATAAATATTCTTGTCAGATGTATGATATGCACACATTTTATCCCATTCAGTAATAATGATGTTTGTGATAGTTTCTTTCACTGTACAGTTTATTTTAATTTGATGTAGTTCTATTTATTTATTTTTTTGCTTTTGTTTCCCTTGCAGTTGGAGTTGTGTCCCCAAAGATATTTTGTGAAATGTTTTATCTGTTTATTCCTTGAATATCATGATTTCAAGTCTTGAATTTATTTTGAGGTAAGTTTTGCAGATAGTATAAAAGAGTGGTCTAGTTTCATTCTTTTCACATGGCTGTCTAATTTCTCCAACACCATTTGTTGAAGAGACTCCCTTCTCTAGTGTATACTCTTGGCTCCCTTGTCATAGCCTAACTGTACATATATGTGTGGTTTAATTTCTGTTCTCTTCCAATTATCTGTGTGTCTATGGTTTGATTACTGAATAATTGCAGTATAGTTTGAAGGATGGTAATATGATACCTCTTTTCTGTCTCAGAATTGCTTTGGCTATTTAGGGTATTTTCTGGTTCCATTTGAATTTCAGTAATGTTTTTTCTATGTATCTGAAGAATGGCATTGAAACTTTGACAGGGATTGAATCGAATCTGTATATTACATTGGATAAGAGGGACATTTTTAGCAATGTTAATTCTTCCAAACCATGTACAAGGAATATCTTTCCATTTCTTTGCGTGATTTTCTATTTCTTTTAGCAAAATCTTAGAGTTTCCATTGTTCAAGTCTTTCTCTCCTTCATTAAACTTATTTTGGAGTGCTTAATTATTTTTTATTCAATTGTCAATGGGACTATATTTGTGGTTTCTTTTCTTGCTTGCAAATAGGAACAACCAATATATTTTTTAATATTAAAATAATAATAATATTTATAACCTACTAATAATAAAAATAATAATATTTATAACCTACTACTTTTGTGTACTGATTTATTGTTTCTGACATTTTTAGAGGCATCTTTAGGGTTATATCATCTGTAAATAGTGTTGATCTTACTTCTTTCCAAACTTGAATTGTTTATATTTATTTCTCTTTCCTTATGTCTCTAGTGAATATGCTATCTGATAAAGAGCGAAAATCTTCATTGTCTTCCTTACTGCATTCTGGAGAATTATTGTCTCTGTGGTGTTATATTCCCTGAGGTCACAAAGCACCTAAGTGATTTTTTGTCCACCCATTTACTATTTTATATTTCCTGATTTTTTAAAATATCTGTATCAGTGACTTGGGAATTAGAACCACATTAGCTTTTCCCAAGGGTGGTACTCTTGTTTCATTTGATTTTAGATTTTAGGCCTTTGCTGGCTTCTGTGTATTTGTAGACACCATCTTGCAGTTGCCAAGTCTAACAGTGGGTCAAGATCCTGAAGGGTTCCAGACCTTGATGCAAATGTATGGGGTGGGGAGAACTGGCTTATGTTTGTGGCAACATTGACATCTCGCCTCTCAGGTTCTAGTCCTGAGACTGCCATCTGTGTTCTGCCAGTGTGCTCACAAACTCAATACAAGTCCTGGAGTGTGTGTGGAGGGGTTGGGGTTGGGCAGGGTGGAGGAGTATATAGTCTAGTGTACTCTCTGTGTTCTTTTCACTGGGCACCTGGCCTGTGTGGAGAACCCAAACTCCTTCCACGGCTTCTGGTTAAGCAGGCAGGCACTCACATAGGCTCCGGACAATAGCCTGCTCCAGACAATAACCTCTGACTATATCACTTCATATTCAGTGAAGCATGACTCCTCTCTGTCTCCTCTCTCTATTGATGTTCATGCTGATCTCTGATGTCCAAGGAGTATTTCAGTTTCACCCCAAGCCATAAGATTTTCTAGGTGTAGAGTTTTTCTGGTTAAAGTCCTATGATTTCAGGAAATTGTTGGCTTTCATCTTTCCTTATGACTGAATAATATTCAATAGCGTGGATATTCCAAATCTTTTTGTTCCATTCGTCTATTAGTGGGCATTTAGACTGCTTCCATATCCTAGGTACTGTAAACTGTGTTTCAATAAACATTATAACATATATATATGTGTGTGTGTGTGTGTGTGTGTGTGTATATGTATATATATGTATATGTGTGTATATATATATATATATATATATATATATATATATATATATATACTTTTTCACATTCATGCTTTCATATTCTTTGGATAGATGCCCAAAAGTGGGTTTGGGCAGATTGTTAGTTTTTGAATATGAACCTAAATCACTTTCATAATGGCTATACAAGTTTAAATTCCCACCAATAGTTTAAAAAGATTCCTCCTTCTCTACATCATCTCTAGCATTTGTTGGAGGTATTTTCAAAGTGTGCTATTCTCATGGATGTTAGTTATCTCACTGTGGATTTACCCTGCATCTCTCTTATTGGAAGCAATGATAAACATTTTTTTCATATATTTGTTGGCATTCTGGATATGCTTTTCAGTGAATTATTCAGATGTAATGCTCATTTATCAATTGGGCTGTTTGTCTTCATATTGTTGAATTGTATTAGGGTTTCTTAAAAAATGTCTTAGGTATCAACCCTTTGTTATATATTTTGTGGATATTTCCTCCCACTCAGTAGGTTTTCAATCTTAACACTTTTTGCAATATAGAGGTAATTCCAATTGTATATATTTTGCGTTTATTTCCCTTGCTGTAAGGGTCAAGTCTCCAAAAACATCTTTATCATTGATGTCATGGAATGTATCACTGATGTATTAACATATATATTTTTATTGTTGCAGGTCTTACATCTAAACTTTTAATCCATTTGGAATTTCTCTTCCTACATATCTGTACTCCCTAGTAATACAAACACATTCTTTTACATGTGACCTTCTGTTTCCCAAGAATCATTTTCTTTGAATAACTTCTATTGAGTTAATACTGTTTTACATCAATGTTTCCATTATAGAAGCATGGGATCAACCCTTCAGACATTGGTGTCAGTGCATCCACCACCAAACATCCCATAATCCACCACAATAGACCTTCATGCTTCCTCTCTACTTTGCTCTCATTCCTACTCTTCTTCTTCCCCATCTAGCTTCTCCCATTCCACAATCAGCTTTCAAGTGTTAACTTGTTAGTTTGGTTTCATCTGATCTCATGTTATTTTTTTCTGTATTTCAAATATAAGTGACAGTATCTGGCATTTCTCTATCACCTTCTGAATAATTTTGCTTAGCATAATCCCTTCCACTGGATTTATTTCTTGACTTTCTGTTTCATTTTTAATTGTTTTTTTATTAATGAAGTACCATCATTTTACATCTTTTTTAATATTTTAATAATATAGGATTTCACCACTTAGGTGTGGTCTTTGTAGCTCGCCCAACCGCCAAAGTACACATAGTTCTCTGCCACAGTATGTTGTGTTCCTACCCCCTGGTTCTCATCTTTTCTTCTCTGTCTCCCTCTCTATCACCCTCTTGGATGCTTCTGATCTATGGTCAGTTATCAATGGATGGTTTCGAAGATTGTATTTATTTGACCCTTTGTTTACTTTCTCTATATTATACATAAAAGTGACATCCAGTGTTTATCTTTATCTGCTGGCTTATTTCATTTAGCATAAACCCTTCCAGCTCCATGTTACCACAAATGGCAAGAGTTTATCTCTTTTTCATGGGTGAGTGGTATTCCACTGTGTGCATATGTATATGTACACACATGAAAATACACACACACATCCCACAACTTATTAATCCATTCATCTGGTTTTGGGCATTTAGGTTGTTTCCACATCTTGGCTATTCTAACTGCTTCAATGCTGCAATGAACATGGGAGTAAAAGGTCCTTAAAAATAAGTGTTTTTGTATTATTCAGGTAGATACCAAGTTATGGAATTTCTGGGTCATATGGCAGACCCACCATTTATTAAAGAGAATGTCCTTTCTCCATTTCATTATACTAATTGCTTTGCCATGGATTTATTTTTGTCTTTGTTCTATTTTTTTAAAAAAATATATTAATGAAGTATCATTGTTTCATATCTTTGTTGATATTTTTACATGTAGTATTTCTTCACTTAGGTGTGGTTTTATTGGCTCTCCCACCACTATATCACCCATATTCTTCTGCCACAGTATGTTGTGCTCCTCTTAGGTTCTTATCCTTCCCTGTCTTCTGCCTTCTCCCCTATGCTCTTGGATGCTTCACATCTATGATCAGTTATCGAGGGTTGGTTTTAAAGTTTGTCTTTTTTTGACCCATTGTTTGGTTTCTCTATACTCCACATGTATGTGACACAATCCCATGTTTATCTTTGTCCTTCTGGCTTAGCATAATCTCTTTAGCATAATCTCACTTAGCATAATCTCTTTCCAAATCCATCCATGTTAAAACAAATGTCATGAGTTCATCTTTTTTGATTACTGAGTAATGTTCCATTGTGTGTGTGTGTGTGTGTGTGTGTGTATATATATATATATATACCACACCTTGATCCACTCTCCTGTTTTATAGCATTTAGGTTGTTGTCAATTTTAAATAGTGCTACTATATACATGGGAGTGCACGTTTCCTTTCAAATTGGTGTTTCTGTGTTCCATGGGTAGATACCAAGTTGTGGAATTGCTTGCACTATGGCAGAACCATTTCTAGTCTTATATACAATCGCCACACTGTTTTCCATGAGGGCTGAACCAGTCTACATTTTCACCAAAAGTTTAAAAGTGTTCCTTTTTCTACATAACCTCATCAGCACTAGCTGTTTCTGTTTTGATTTGTTTTTAATATGGGATATTCTCAAAGGTGTGAGGTGGTTTATCATTGTTTTGATTTGTATTTTCGTAAAGATACGTAATAACGTAATAATGAACATTTATTCATGTGCCTGTTGTCCATTTCATGTCTTCTTTGGAGAAGTGTCTATTTAGTTCTTCTGCCCATTTTTTAACTGAGTTACTTGTTTTCTTGTTGTGGAATTGGATGAATGATTTCTAAATCTTTGATATCAGTTCCTTGTCAAATGAATAATGTGCAAATATTTTCCCCCATGCTGTGGGGTGCTTTTCGTTTTTCTTTATTTCATATATACTTTGTATCTTTCTTTCTTTTTGTATAATGTATGCTTTCTCCTCACAGGTGTACTCCCCATAAAATTCACCAATTCACCCACACACCATCACCTTAGTCTCTTGCATTATTCCCTCCCCTGCTTTGATCCCTCTCCCTCCCCATCCCCTACAGAATGTCTCTGTAGGGGGCATGGTTCCCTGTTAGGTTTTGTTTTGTTTTGTTTTGTTTTTTAAGATTTATTTATTTATTTATGTGTGTATTTATTTATTTATTTATCTATCTATACAAGAACCGTGGTTCAGGCCAGATGCTGGAGGGTGAGAGGATTCACCAGAAACAGAGCGGGGAACAGAACAGGCAGACTGATGAAATACACTGCTGAGGGGAGCAGCGGGTGGGATAGGAGAGGTCTGCTGCGCCATGTGGGACCCTCACCCGCTGGGATCAAAACGGCCATGGACAGAGGCTGTGGACAGCTTCACAGTGCGGCTCTCAACTGCCTGCACCACCAGGGAAGGTCCTCCCTGTTAGTTTTGTATATTTTATTTATTATAATTATTTTTATTCCTGATCCCTTATTTGGTTCTCCTATATTCCTCCAATAGTGAAACCATCGATATTTTTCTTTTTCTTTCTGGTTTATTTCACTAAGCATAATCCCTTCCAGCTCCATCTATATTGCTGTGACTGGCATGAGTTTATGTTTTTTGATTGCTGAGTCATATTCCACTGTGTATATGTACCACATCTATTTGACCAAGTCATCTATTCTTGGGCATTTGGGTTGTTTCTCTATCTTTTACCTAATGTAAACAGTGCTTCACTAAACATATTGTGCAGGTATCCTTTTGAATTTTATTTTTGTATCCTTTCAGTAGAATCCTAGGAGTGTAAATGATGGGTCATATGGAAGTTCCATGTTAGTAGTTTAAGGAACCTCCACACAGCCTTCCATAGTGGTTAGACCATTCTCACTGTTGTAAGGTGATATCTCATTGTGGTTTTGATTTACATTTCCCTGATTACAAGTGATTGTTAGGGGGGAAAAGGATGTCCCAAAGCTAATTCCATATAGGCTTTGTGGACTCCACCCCCACCCTAGGTCAAAGTCAAAGACACTGGGAACTCCAAATCCCATCACCACCAAAGGGAAGGTGGCTGGGACCTGAGGGTGGGGTTAAGCAGCCAGGTGGATACAAAAGGCAGACACGTGGGCTTTGGAGGTTCCCCCATTTTTGGCTCTCCGCCAGCTCGCAGCGTCTGGTCAGCTCTGAGAGTGACTTTGGGTTTCCAGGTCGTCGGATCGGGTAGGACGCATTAAAGACTTTATTTCCCTATTTTCTCCCTGAGTTGTACATTTTCCTTATTTCTTTTTCTCTTGTAAATAAACATTTTATTAACCCTTTTGTGTGTGTCTGTAGTAGAGTATTCATAAGTCCCTTTAAAGCGCGCGGGTGAGGACCCACAGCCAGGAACCCGTTTAATATTGGGGTTGCTCTATAACATGATGTTGAACATCTTTTCATATACCTATTGGCCATTTGCATTTCCTGTTTGGAAAAATATCTTTTTGGCTCATCTGCACAATTTTTTACTGGATTGTTTACTTTGTTTTTGTTGACTCACATCAGCTCTTTGTAGATCTTTATGAACAGTCTCTTATCAGTAGTATTGTGCACAAAAATTTCTCCCAATATGTAGGGTGTTTCTTTGTTTTGGTTATTGTCTCTTTTGGTCTTTGTCTCTTTTGCTGCACAGAGCTTTTTAGTTTGATGTAGTTCCAGCTTTTCATCTTTTCACTCACTTTCATTGCTTTGGAGGATGTGTCTTCAGATTTTACTGAGTTGTATGTCATGATTTTTTTGCCTGTATTTTCTTCTATATAGTTTATTGTTTCAGATCTTCTGTCCAATTCTTTTACCCATTTTGAGTTGGTTTTTGTGTCTGGTGTGAGGTAGTAGTCTAGTTTCATTCTTTTGCATATAGAAGTCAAGTATTCCCAGAAACATTTATTGAACCAATTGTCCTAGTTCCATTGCATATTCTTTGCTTCTCAGTCAAAGATTAGTTGTACATGTGTGTGTGGCTTTGTTTCTGGGTTTTTTTATTCAATTCCATTGGTTTGTATGTAAGTTTTGTTCCAGTACCATGGGAGTGTGATATCTCTATTCTACTTTTTAGTCAGGAGAGATTTGGCTCTTTGAGGTTTTGTGTGGTTCCATATGAATTTCATCAATATTTTTTTCAATTTCTTTGAAGAATGTCATTGAAATTTTTATGGGAATAGCCTTGATCTGTAAAATGCCTTTGATAGGATGGTCATTTTGATAATGTTAATTCTTCCAATCAATCAATGAGCAGGGGCTATCTTTCCATTTCTTTGTGTCTTCTTCTATTTCTTTTAACAATGTTTTATGAGTTTCTTTGTATATGTCCTTCACCTCTTTTCATAGGCTTATTCCCAATTATTATTTTTTTTTGGTTTCAATTACAAAAGGGATAGCTTTCTTCATTTCTTCTTCTTCAGACTGATTGCTTGCATATAGGAAGGCTACTGATTTTTTCTGATTTTTGTCGATTTTGTATACTGCTACTTTACTAAACTAGCTAATTATTTTGATTTTTTTTCCTGTGGAGTTTTTAGGGTTCTCTATGTATATTGTCATATCATCTGCAAATAGCGATAGTTTTATTTCTTCTTTCCCTATTTGGATTCCTTGTATGTTTTTCTCTTATCTTATTACTTGGCTAGAACATCCAGTTTTATATTGAAAAGCAGTGGTGAGAGTAGACATCCTTGTCTTCCTCCAGATCTTACAGGAAAGGCTTTCAGCTTTTCACCATTGAGAATTATATTGGCTATGGGTTGCCGTATATGGCCTTAACTATGTTAAGGAATGTTCCTTCAATCTCGAGAATTTTGAGGGCCTTCGTGACAAATGGGTGTTGAACTTTGTCAAATGTTTTCTCAGCATCTATTGATATAATCATATGATTTTTATTTTTCTTGTTGTTGAAGTGTTGGATTATATTAATTGATTTTAGGTTGTTGAACCATTTTTGTGCCCCTGGAGTAAATCCTATTTGATCATGGTGAATTATCTTTTTGATGCATTTTTGGATTCTCTTTATATTCTGTAGGAATATATTGAGGATTTCTGCTTTGGTTATTAGTATTTCCTTTCTTCTACTGGCTTTTGGATTTTTTGTTGTTCTTTTGCTTGTTCTTTAAGGTGGGAGATTAGGTTGTTTCTTTGAGTTCTTTTCTTCTTTCTTGATGTGAGCCTGTATTGGTATATATTTTCCTCTTAAAACTGCTTTTGCTGTGTCCCATACATCCTGGAGATTTGTGTCCTCATTGTCATTCTTCTCAAGACAATTTTATATTTCTTCTTTGATCTCTTCATGATCCAATGGTCTTCTGGTAGTGTGGGTTTTGATCTCCATGATTTAGAAGGATTTCTTGTTCTCTTTTCATGATTTATTTCCAGTTTTATGCTTTCATAGTCAGAGAAAATAGTTGGCATGATTTTGATCTTAGTGTATCTGTTTATGTTTTTTCTTGTGTCCCAGTATGTGATAGATCCTGGAGAATGATCCATGGACATGAGAAAAATGTGTACTCAGATTTTTGGGGGGTACAGTGACATATAGACATCTGTTAAGCCCATGAGATCTAGATCCTTATTTAGAGCTCTAGTGTCCTTATTTATTTTTTGTCTTATTGATCTATTCATTGGTGAGAGTAGTGTGTTGAAGTATCCTACTATATATGTATTTTCTTTCATGTTTTCAGAGATAATAATAATTGTATATTTTGGTGCTCCTATATTTAGTGAGAATAGGTTCATGAATGTTATGATTTCCTGATGCATTGTTCCTTAATCATAATGTAATGTCTGACTATGTCTTTTTTTACTTTTTAATTTTGAATTCTATTTTATCTGATATTAACTATAGCTGTTCCTGCCTTCTTTTTGGGTCCATTTGCTTGTAGGATTGTTTTCCTTCCTTTCACTTTCAATCTATGTGTATCTTTTGTAGTAAAATGTGTTTCATGTATACAGCAAAAGTTTGGGTTCTGCTTTTTAATCCAGCCTGCTCCTCAGTGTCTTTTTATTGATGAGTTTAATCCATTTACAGTTAGAGTTAATATTGCTACACTGGCATCCATGTTTACAATTTTGTTTGCCTTTTTGTGATTCTATTTGTTACCTTGTTCATTCCTTTGTTTGTTTTAAATTTAGGGTTTCTTGTAATAACTTTTGGAGTAGGGGTTAGTAGTAATGAATTTGTGAAGACTGTGTCTGTCAGAGAAGGTTTTAATTTTTCCTTCATAGAGGAAAGAGAACTTTATGGGGCAGAGTATTATTGGTTGGCATTTGTTACTTGGAGTTTATTAAATATGTCCATCTCTTTTTGTCTATAGTGTTTTTTTAGAGAAGTCTGATGTTATCCTGATTGGTTTTCCATCCTGATTGGTTTCTTTGCCCTCATCAATTTCATTTCATTTTTTTTTTTTTATTTTGGACCTTTGGAAACGTTACTATTCTGTACCTTGCTGTAGTTTTTCTTTCATTGTGGTAATTTGGTATTCTTCTAGCTTCCTGTATGTCTGTTTTCATTTCCTTCTTCATGCTTGAGAAGAGCTCTTCGAATATCTCCTTGAAAATTTTCTCAGTTCTTTTTTCTGTCTCCTCATCTTCTGGGATTTCTATGAGTTTTGTATTTCCTTTCCTCATGGTGTCAGATAGTTCTGTGCTTTCATTCTTTTTCCTTCAAACTTCTCTTTCCTTACATTTTTGATTTTTTTTATGTCTGTATGTATGGGATGCAGCAAAAGCAGTAATAAGAGGAAAATTTATAGCAAACAGACACACATCAAGATACAAGAAAGAACTCAAAGAAACAACCTAATCACACATCTCAAAGAACTAGAAACAGAACAACAAAAAACTCTAAAACCAGTAGAAAGAAGGAAATAAAAATCAAAGCAAAATAAATGAAATCAAAACTGAAAAAACAATCGAAAAGATCAATGAAACCAAAAGTTGGTTCTTTGAAAAAATAAATAAAATAGACTAACCCCTAGCCAGGCTGACAAAGGGAAAATGGGAGAAAGCACAAATAAATAGGATCACAAATGAAAGAGGAAAAATCACAACCGACACATCAGAAATCAAAAGAATAAACAGAAACTATCATGAAAAGTTATATGCAAACAAATTCAAAAACCTAGAAGAGATGGACAAATTCTTACAACTTTACAATCACCCAAAGCTAGATAAAGAAGAAATAGAACACGGGGCCTCTCTGGTGGCACAGTGATTGAGCGCTGGGCTGTGAAGCTGCCTGCAGCCTCTGCAGCACTGGTTCGATCCCTGGCCTCTGGGCAAGGGTCCCAAATGGTGCTCAGACCTCTCCTGCCATGCCCACTGCTCCCCTCAGCAGTTTCCTCCATCTGTCTGCCTGTTCTGCTCCACACTCTGGCTCTGGTGAATTCTCTCACCCTCCCGTGCTTCTGACTGTACCCTGCACTTGTATAAATAAATAAATAAATAAATATTAAAAAAGAAGAAGATATAGAGCACCTTAACAGACCAATTATAGGCAGTAAAACTGAAATGGTAATCAAAACCATCCCCCCAAAGACAAAAGCCCAGGACCAGATGGATTTACAAATGAATTCTACCAAACATTCAGAAATGAACTAGTGCCTATCCTTCACAAACTCTCTCAAAAAATTGAGAAGGAAGGGATAATATCAAACACAGTCAATGAAGACAACATTACACTAATACCAAAACCAAACAAGGACAACACAAAAAAAAAAAAAAAAACTACAGGACAATGTCTCTAATGAACACTGATACAAAAGTCCTCAATAAAATATTAGCTAACTGAATCCAACAATGTACCTGTAAGATAATTCACCACGACCAAATAGGCTTTATTCCAGGGACATAAGGATGGTTCAACATCCAAAAATCAATCAGTGTAATCAAACATATCCACAAAAATAAATATAAAAACCACATGATAATATCAATAGATGCCGAGAAAGCTTTCGACAAAGTACAAAATCCATTTATGATAAAGACCCTTGAAATTCTCAGGATACAAGGAACATACCTCAATATCATAAAGGCCATATATGACAAACCCATAGCCAATATGGATTTGTTGAAAAGTTAAAAACATTTCCATTAAGATCTGGGGCAAGACAAGGATGTCCATTCTCACCACTGCTTTTCAGTATAATACTGGAAGTCCTAGCCAGAGCAATAAGACAAGTGAAAGACATACAAGGAACCCAGATACGGAAGGAAAAATCAAACTATCACTATTTGCAAATGATATGATAACATACATAGAGAACCTCAAAAACTCCACAGAAAAACTAATCAAACTTATCAATCAATTTAATAAAGTATCAGGATACAAAATCAACACACAAAAACCAGTAACCTTCCTATACACATAAAATATATCTGAAGAGGAGATCAAGAAAAGCATCCCTTTTATTATTGATAAAAAAAAAACACAAATATTTGGGAATAAACCTAACAAAAGAGGTAAATGACCTATACAAAGAAAAACATAGAACACTGTTAAAAGAAATAGAAGACACAAAGAAACGGAGTCATCCCCTGCTCATGGATTGGAAGAATTAACATTATCAAAATGGCCATCCTACCAAAAACAATTTACAGATTCAATGCTATTCCAATAAAAATTTCAATGACATTCTTCAAAGAACTAGAACAAATATTGATGAAATTAATATGGAGCCACCAAAACCCCTGAATAGCAAAAGCTCTCCTGAAAAAAGGGAAGGGAATGGAGATATCACACTCCCAGACTTCAAACTATACTACAAAGCCATAATCATCAAAACTGCATGGTATTGGAACAAGAACAGACACATGGAACAATGGAACTGAATAGAAAATGCAGAAATATAGCCACAGATTTACGGTCAACTAATCTTTGACAAAGGAGCAAAGAACATGCAATGGAGCAAAAATAGTGTGTTCAATAAATGTTGCAGGGAATACTGGGTCACTACTTGCAAAGGAATGAAACTGTCAAGTTTCATTACCTCACGCTATGCACAAAACCAACACAAACTCGATTAAAGAACTAGACATAGCACCTGAGCTATAAAATATATAAAAGGAAATATAGGCAAAACACTACATGATGTACACCTCAGTAAAAACTTTAAAGACACATCACCCAAAGCAGTTATAGTGAAGGCAAAGATAAACAGCTGGGACTACATCAAGTTAAAGAGCTTCTGCACAGCAAAAGAGACAAAAAACCAAAACAAAGAGGCACCCCACCAATTCGGAGAAAGTTTTTGTACTCAACACTAATGATAAAGACTGATCACAGGGCCTCCCTGGTGGCGCAGCAGTTGAGCACTGAGTTGCAAAGCTTCCCGCTGCCTCTTCAGCACCAGTTCAATCCCCAGCTGCTCCCCGGCCACCGGAGGAGGGTCCCACATGGCTTGCAGACCTCTCCTGCCACCCACTGCTCCCCTCAGCAGTGTACTTCAGTCTGCCTGCTCTGCTCCCCACTTTGGCTCTAGTGAATTCTCTCACCTTCCCACGCTTCTGAATGTACCCAGTGCTTGTATAAATAAATAAAAATAAAACTTAAAAAAAATAAATCTACTCATATTAAAAAAAAAAGACTTATCACAAAAATCTACAATGAGCTGATGAGACTTAACAAAACAAAGCCAATAATGCAGTAAAAAAATGGGCAGAAGAGCTAAAAAGAAACTTCTCTGAAGAGGAAATGCAAATGGCCAACAGGCATATGAAAAAGTGTTCAACATCACTTGTAATCAGGGAAATGCAAATCAAAACTACCATGAGATACCATCTTACACCAGTGAGAATGGCACATATTCAAAAACTAACAACAACAAATGTTGGCAAGGATGTGGAGAAAAAAGAACTCTACTGCACTGCAGGTGGGAACATATTGCTGGTGTAAAGCTGTGTGGAGATTCCTCAACCAGCAATTCCACTCCTCTCCTAGGTATTTACCTAAAGGACACAGAAACATTAATTCAAAGGGGCACCTTCACTACTATGTTTATAGCAGCATTATTTACAATAGCCAAGCTATGGAAACAACTCAAATGCCCAACAGATACAGATACAGATACAGATGACTGTATCAAGAAGATGTGGTACATGTACACAATGGACTATTATTCAGCAATCAAAAAAGATAAACTGATGCAATTTGCAGCAACATGGATGGAGCTGGAAGGGATCATGCTCAGCAAAATAGACCAGAAAGAGAAAGAAAAATACCAGATGGTCTCACTCATAGCAGGAATTTAGAAAACCTAAATAAGGGATCAGGAAAAATACTAATTATAGTAAAGTAAAAATCAAAATCAACAAGCAACTATAAAGCAGGGACACACTACAAGGGGCACAGTAGGGAGTAGGATCAAAACAAGGGGTTTGGGAAATGTATGGGGACTATAACCAAGATGAAAATGCATACATTGTGCAAAAAAATGAAAAATGATGTAAAAATATATAAAATTAAAAAAATAATAATAAATAAAAACATAAATATGTGGTTATATTTTGTAGCCCTTCATTCTATTGCATTGTTCTGTATGTCTGTTCCAGTACTATGCTGTTTTATTATGTCTTTATAGTACTGTTTGAAGTCTGCAGAGTTTTGACTACTTGGGGGTCTTTTGTGTTTCTATGTCAATTTTAGTAATTTTGTTTTCCATTTCTTTGAAGATTGTGATTGAGATTTTGATTTGAATTGCATTGAATCTGTAAATTGCTTTGGGATGGTCATTTTGATGATGTTGATTCTGTCATTCCATGAGCAGGGAATGTTTTTGAAATTATTTATGTTTTCTTCTAACAATATCTTATAATTTTCCTTGTTTATGCCCTTCACCTATTTTGTTCCCTTTTTTCCAGGTTTTTAACTATTTTTGGTGAGATTGTAAATGGGATGGCTTTCTTAAAATCTATATCTTCTAGTTTATTTTATGATTATGGGAAGGCAAGTGCTTTTTTGTGTTGATTTTGCAGCTTGCTACTTTGCTGAACTGGTTTATTGTTTTACTTAGTTTTCTGTGAAGTCTTTAGGATTCTCTCTATATTTTATCATATAATTTACAAATAATTTCACTTTAGTTATTTTTTCCATATTTTTATTTATTTTATAGCTTTCTCTTGTGTAAATGCTTAAGCTAGGAATTCTAATACCATGTTGAATAGTGGTGAAAATCATCATTCTTTTCTTGTACCAGATCTCATTGGAAAGTCTTTCAGTTTATTACTACTGATCTCAGTTTATCACTACTAGCTGTGGATTTGTCATATATGGCTTTTTATTGTGTTAAGATATTTCCACTTATCCACAGTTTTTCACGTAGTTTTATTATACATGGATGCTGAATCTTATCAAATAATTTCTTGGCATCTATTGCTATGACCATGTGTTTTTTTATTTTCCTTTTTGTCGATGTGGTAAATTATGTTGATTATTGATGTTGAACTATCCTTGTATTCCTAGCATATATCCCACTTGGTCATGATGTATGACCCTTTTAATGAATTGCGAGTTTCAAGTTGCTAATATTTATTAAGGATTTTAACATCTGTGTTCAAAAGAAAGATTGGTCTGTAGGGGTTTTTTGTGATGTTTTTGATTTTGGTATTGGCATAATGTTGGCCTCATGAAATGTATTTAGAAGCATTCCTTCTTTCTCAATTCTTTGAAGGTGTTTGAGCAAAATAGGTATTATTTCTTTGAAAGTTTGGTGGAACTGACTTTTGAAGACATCTGGTCCTTTTCTTTTGCTATTTGGGAGAAATTTCTGTTTCAATTTTCTTGCTTGTGATTGGTTTGTTCAGCTTTATTATTTCTTCCCTACTCACTTTGGGTGATTTTATAGTTTCAAGAATCTGTCCATCTCATCTAGATTATTGAAGCTGCTCACCTATAAATGTTCATAATAAACTATTATCTTCTGATTTTCTGCAATGTCTGCTGTAACTTCTCTTTAGTTTCTGATCTCATTTATTTGAGTTTTCTCCCCTTTTCTCTTCGTGAGTCCAGTTAGAGATTTGTCAATATTTTTATTTTTTCAAAGAACCATCTTTTGGTTTCATTGATCTTTTGGCCTTTTTAAAATTTCACTTTCATTTAATGGTGCTCTAATTTTTATTATTTATTTCCTTCCATTGACTTTTGAGTTTTTGTTTTCTTCTTTTTAATTTCTTCAAGATGAGAGAAGAGGTTGTTTATTTGAGCTCTTTCTTATTTCTTATGTTTTCTTGTATTGCTATATACTTTCCTCTTAATACTGTTTTTGTGTGTCCCACAAGTTCTGGAAAGTTGTGACCTCATTGACATTTGTCTCAGGTATGTTTTGATTTCTTCTTTCATTTCTTCATTGATCCAGTAGTCTTTCAGTGGTGTGTTGTCTGATATCAGCCTGTTCAGTTTTCCTTTATAAGTTATCTGTGTCTTCCCCATCATTGATTTCATTACTTTTTCTTTGTCTCAGATTCTTGGAAGTTTTACTATTATGTGTCTTGCTGTTGTTTTTCTGGAACTGGAATATTAGGGACATTATTGAAGTTTGGCATCCTTCTAGCTCCTTGTATGTTTATTTTCATTTCCTTTTTCAGGTTTGGGAATTTCTCTTCAACTATTTCCTTAAATAGTATTTTAGTTCCTTTGTCTCTTTCTACTTCTGAGATTCCTATGACTCTTATATTTCCTTTCCACATGTGTCAGATAATTCTCAAAGTGTTTCTTCATCATTTTTCCTTTATATTTCTCTTTCCTTTACTTTTTGGTTCTTTTTGTATCTGTATCTTCAATAATACTGATTCATTCTTCCATGTAATATATTTTTGTGGTTTTTTTCCAGATCATAATATGGCTGACTCCTTCTTAGATCTCTACTTCAATGTTATCTCTGAAGAGAATCCTTCCCTAACCATCCTCCCTAAAATGTTTCCCTTCAGCCACCACTCTACTACATTATCCTCTTAGTTTATTTATGGTCTATTTCTTTCACCTAGAGTATAAACTTTATGAGGACTGGGATATTAGGGACATTACAACACAGTAGTTAAGAACCTGTCTAAATTCATATCCCATTTCTGCCACTTATGGTTTAAGTGACTCTGGGAATCTTACTTTTCTGTGTTGCTGCTTCAATTTCTGTAAAATCAGTATAACAGTAATTCTTTATAGCATCATGGACAGGATTAAAATGACTTGATTTCACTTATTGTGGTATATAGAGAAACAAAGAGCCAATAAAAACCAATATAATAACAAAAATGACTTAATACATACAAAGTACTATATCCCTATAACTAGAAGAATATTTACATGTAGCAAGAACCCAAAAAATATTTGATGGCTGATTGCAGAAATGAATCTTTGATGCCTTCTGCTCCCTCCTTCTTTTCCTTTTCAGTTTCCCCTTATGACTCTTTTGGGAATTTTTTTCTTGATTTCCCTCTTGCCCACTCTCCAGGAATAAGTTGGTTTTCCTGTTATACATGCTCACAGAAAACATAATTCTTCTAATCCCTAATTTATAAGGATAGCTATATATTTATATTTGTGATTTTTATAACTGGTCTCTCTAAGTAAACTGCTTTTTTGGAGAGGGAAGGGCTTATGTCTGTCCTATTTATAATGAGATCGTGGTTGCCTGATATAGTACCTGACATAACAGGTACACAATAAATATTTTTGTTTGAATTACCCAAAAACTTTGGCTCATTTTTCTCTTATAAATGCCTATTGAAATAATTACAAGAAATTGATTAATTTTCTGCATTTTAAAAAAAGATTTATTTATTTATTTATACAAGCACTGGGTACAGTCAGAAGCACGGGAGGGTGAGAGAATTCACCAGAGCCAGAGCCGGGAGCAGAACAGGCAGACTGATGAAATACACTGCTGAGGGGAGCAGCAGGCACAGCAGCAGAGGTCTGCGTGCCATGTGGGACCCTCGCTGGTGGCCAGGGATCGAACCAGTGCTGCAGAGGTTGTGGGCAACTTCGCAGCCCAGCACTCAACCACTGCACCACCAGGGGAGACCCAATGTGCTGTGCTTTTTGAAAGTCAATTCAGAATGTAAACTGTTGCATCTCTGCTTCCTCTCTTAGTTCAGCTCATTATTGAAGCACAGGGAAAGGTGTGTGAATTTATATGTTTTGGTCTCCACTTTTAAAAACTTGATCTATTATCTGAAAGTTTCATGTCAACAAGAGACTGGCTGATGACCCTTGCTAATTCCTTGCCTTTTAATTGAATTAAATAAACATACTCTGCTTTCTGTACTTGTTTCTTAACAATAAAGACAAGACTAAGATTTTTCATTTTCACCACTTCAAATCAATTAATTTTTCTAATAAAATAATGCAGCAGACCTCACTTCTAGCACAACTCTTAAATATTCTCTCATCCATTAAACTCTGATCAATTGAGAACTATTGAACACTTACTATGACAAGTATTGCTTCAAGACAATGGTCAGAAGGTTGTGGTTTATTTCGCTTCCTATCTCATTATCTGTAAAATTTCCAATCTTCTTACTGATAGTCTGGTTTCTTACATCAAGGAGCAGGTGAGGCAAATGATTAAAGAGGTAAAGAAGCCAATATTTACAGACCTTTTCCTTTATTAGACACCTTACTTGCTAAAAATAGCACAAACTTTCCAAGCTCCAGGTGTTCCCAAGACCCTTTTTCCTAGATTGTTATCACCCTTAAATGTCCATGGATTGGGGACATGACACATACTTGGTCTTCTGTAGCTTTCCTGATGGAGGGTACCATCTGGATACAGGAACAGAGGCATTTGGTTTCCATGGGAGCAACAATAGATTGACACGGACCACAAAAGGCCATGGGAAGAGCACAAGACCCTCAGTAAGGAGAACTGTTTCTCTGTCAGACGGATTGGGTTAATGTAGGGTAGGTAAAAGGTATCAGGCCTTTCTGCCCTCCTGTCATTAGGATAGATGACGGAACCCTGCGGTCCTGAACACATGCCTGATGGTGGGCACCTGAGTGGGGTGTGGGCATGTGTAGGTGGGTACACCTGGGCTGAGAGACTTGTTTATAAGGGTGGTGCAGCAGAGTGCGGTGTGGTGGTGTGGTGTCGAGGATGGAGGAGTGCAGTGGAGTGTAAAGAGGAGTACGGCGACTGCAAACAACAACAAAGAGCATGTGGCTGCTAGAACCGTTAATAAACCTACCTGGAATAGTTTGGTTGTGTTACCACTGGCATAGATGGCAGGACGGTTAAAAGCAGGATGGCTCTACGCAGACGAAACCCTTTGAAACCTGGGGAGGGATTGCCGGGTGACCAGCCACAAGCAGATGGCCGGAGGCCAACCTACTCACCCAGTGGGCACCTCCCCAGGAATGGCCAGAGGTAGATGGATCTCCGGAGCAGTTGGAACAGGCCCTATATGAAATAGAAGAAACCCTAGATGGATGCAGTGCCCACAAGGTTGCAGGAGCCATGGGATGGGTGTTTCTCACAGCTCTGCAAGAGTCCAGGCAGAAAGAGCAATCTAGAATCCAGCAAGTATGCGATGAGATATGGGAAGAGATGCGGATACTGCAACAACATTTGAGGATTCTGGAGGAAGAAGTTTGGAGAAACCAACCCATCATTCCGGAGATGCCAGACTCCATCTCAGAAAAGGAGAGGGAGGCTGGCCCTTTGCCTGAATCGCAGCCGGTGGTGGCAAACCAACCTGTGACTCCAGAGATGCCAAACCACTCCTCAGGAGAGGAAAGAGGGAGCTGGCCCTTTGCCTGAGTCTCAACCAGCGATGGCAAACCAATCTGCGACTCTGGATATGCCAGACTCCTCTGAAGAAGAGGAGGAGGCTGGTCCCATGCTTAGGGCCTGCCCTGTGGTGGCTCAGAAAATGAAGCAGCAGCAACCCATAGCCCCAGGGGGTGAGGCTGCTGGGCCACCACAAATGACAGAATTTACTACCTATCGACCGCACACCCAGGCAGAACTGGTGGACTTGGGCAAACAGTTCTGCCAGAAACCAGGGGAACCTTTGGCAGCCTGGCTGCTACATTTATGGGACCAGGGGGTGGATGGGATTATTTTCATGGCACAAGAGATGGAGAGACTGGCCTCCATGACCTTACACCCATCCTTGCGACAGAGGCTGCAGAACAGCCGGCGGTATGGCCAGGGTGACCACACCCTCCTGTAATAGATAATGGCTGCCATACGAACAGTATGGGCTGATGCAGGAGACGTGTCAGAGACAGTAAGCAGATGGCAGATGTATGCCGAGCTGGTACAGGTACTTTGGGAATTGGGGATGCGGCAGGCCATGTTTAATGTGAATACCCGTGGTCCTGATGACGAGCGTTTCACAACAGGGATGAGAGACCTGGTATTAAAGAATGTCCCCTCATCCTCAGTTGGATCCCTCATGGCAGTTCTAGCACCCTATGAGGGACATCAGATACACTACGTCACAACAACTTTGCTTGGGCAAAGTTGAGAGCCGGCACTCTGAAACTCAGAGAGGAATACAGGTAGTTGTTGAAAAGTCAAAAGGAATGCCAAGGAGGGCAAGGAAGCCTCTTGGCATCACAGAACCTATTAAAGTCACCCATAACCAAATGTGGACAGATTTAGTGAGAGCAGGTGTAGATAGCACTAAAATGCATGCACAGCCCAATGCATATTTGTTGGAATTATGGCAGCAGCTGCAAGAAGACCAGAGGTTCATGCCCATGAGAAGGACTGCTGCTAAGGGGGAGCCTGGAAGTTCCAGGCCTCAGGCGTGCGCCCTGCCCCTGGAAGACCACTTGCTGCCAACCCCGTCCTTGGTTGATGGCCTGATTGTTTTCGAACAGGGTAAAGGCCAAAGAACCCATCCACAGGGGACGGGCAGGGACTGGAGGTCACATGTGGAGCTTGCCACCCAATGTCCCCGACTAACGTGAAAAGGGTTTTAGCTCTGGTAGACACAGGAGCAGAATGTACTCTGCTCTATGGAAATCCAGGAAGATTTCACAGGTCTACTTGTTATATTGATGGCTATGGAGGCCAGAGTGTCAAGGTGACAGCAGTGAGACTATCTCTGGGGATTGGGCGATTACCCTGGAAAGAGTATCAAGTATATGTATCGCCCATCCTGGAGAATATCCTGGGGGTGGATGTACTACGTGGCTTATGGCTAGAAACCATAGTCGGAGAGTTTCGCCATAAAGTCCGTGTGGTAAAGGCAGTGGTGAGAGGACACACTAAGCATCCACCCATACAACTGCCAGTCCCTAGACGAGTTATTAATACCAAGCAATATTGTTTGCCTGGAGGCTACAAGGAAATTACAGGCACAATATCAGAACTGGAGAAAGTGAGCATTGTGCGTACTGCCCACAGCCCCTACAATTCGCTGGTGTGGCCGGTGAAGAAGCCCGATGGCTATTGGTGCATGACAGTAGATTATCGTGAGTTAAATCAGGTAGTTCCCCCCTTGCATGCTGCGGGGCCTTCAGTGGCAGATTTGATGGATGGTCTCAGCCATGAGCTGGGAATGTATCATTTTGTAGCCAATCTGGCAAATGCTTTTTTTTCCTATAGATATAGCTCCAGAGAGTCAAGACCACTTTGCCTTCACCTGGGAAGGCCAGCAATGGACATTTACTGTGCTCCCACAGGGATACCTGCACAGCCCTATTCTGTGTCACAGGCTGGTGGCAGCAGATTTGGCCGGGTGGGAGAGGCCATCTTCAGTGTGTTTGTATCATTACATTGATAACATTTTATTGACTAATGACTCTCTTACAGATGTGGAAAAGGCAGTACCTCTCTTATTAACACACCTGAAAACATGGCTGGGCAATCAACGAAAGCAAACTGCAGGGGCCTGGACTGTCAGTTAAGTTCTTGGGGTTGTTTGGTTGGGAAAGACAAAGGTTATCCCTGAAGTTGTAATAGGTAAAGTACAAGCTTACCCCACTCCAACCACAGTGAAGCAGCTGCAAGCCTTTCTGGGCCTGCTGGGTTACTGGAGGGCATTTATACCTCACATGGCCCAGCTCCTACGACCCTTGTATGTGTTGATATGTAAGGGGGCCAGGTGGGATTAGTCAGCTGAGGCAGACACAGCATTGGCCATGGCCAAACGAACTATAAAGACTTCGCAGGCCTTGCAGGTTTTTGACCCAGACCGACCCTGTGAACTAGATGTGCATGTTACTCAGGAAGGGTTAAGGTGGGGACTCTGGCAGAGATTGGAGAACCTATGACAGCCTAATGGGTTCTGGTCCCAACTCTGGAAGGGGGCTGAGGTTAGGTATTCCTTAATTGAGAAACAGTTAGCTGTGGTATATGCAGCCTTACTAGCTACTGGAAGTATAAGTACCACAGCCCCTGTCTTAGAACCACTTACCCAATAGCCAGATGGGTATGGGACTGGACAACAAAGCCCCATTGTGGTATTGCTCAAACGCCCTCTTTGGCGAAGTGGGGGGCATACTAGAACAGTGCTGCACCCTGTCAGCCCCTTAAGGGTGGAGTTGTAGGAGTTTCTTGGTCCGGTGACTTATGTCAGTATGGAACAAACTTCAGAAGCCTGTGTAGAAGCCGAACCTGAAGCTAGTCCCTACAAGCAGGGACGAGCACCGATTCCAGCAGAGGCCTGGTATATGGATGGCTCTAGCAGGGGCCAGCCAGCCTCTTGGACAGCTGTGGCTGTACACCCAGAAACAGACACTGTTTGGTTTGAAACCAAGACAGGACAGAGCAGCCAATAGGCTGAACTGAGAGCAGTATGAATGGTGGTGGCCCATGAGCTTTCCCCTCTAGTAATCCGTACCGGCAGTTGAGCTGTGTACAGGCACCTGACACTTGCTCCACACAGGGCAAAAGACAATGTGGGCCACTGTGCGTGCCTGGGGTCTACCTGTAACTTTAGAAGAAATTCAGACTGTTTGTGAACAATGTGTAGTGTGTTCCAGGACTTACCCCTGGAGACCTTTTGCATCTATAGGCCAGGTGTTGCTGGGGCAGTTACCCCTGTCACACTGGCAGATTGATATCATTGAATCACTACCTCATTCCTATGGACAACAGTATGCAGTCACCTGAATGGACATTGCTACTGGGTTATTGGAAGCTTATCCTGCTCCACATGCAGACCAAAGGCAGTTTTGGCAGCACTGGCACGCCTATGTGCTGCATATGGACGTCTGCTGGTAGTGGAGAGCGACCAAGGGACACATTTTACAGGAGCCCGGGTGCAGCAGTGGGCCAAGGACATGGGTGTTGAATGGAATTTTCACACTCCCTATAATCCCAAAGCTGCAGGGATTATAGAGCGTTATAATGGCCTGCTGAAGCAAAGCCTGAGAGCTGCTGCCCTCACTCTGATGCTGGCTGGGTGGAGCTGACATCTGTGGGACGTGCTACGAACACAAAATGAGAGGAGCAGGAAAGGCGGCCTGCCTCCAGTGGAGGCGTTGCTGCATGGTGCCACTTCTTCCATTCAATTACAAATGCAGACTTCAGACATTTTGTTAAAACCTGGACGTGGACAGCAGGGCAACATCTTATTGCCAGGCCCAACTGGAGTGGACCCAGGGCAGACTGTGGACTGGGAAAGGCTCTGGACTGTGAAGGCTCCCCACATGTGCTGGGTGGCTCTAATAGCCCCTTGGGGTCATGGCCTGGAGGCCGATTTACAAATAACACCATGGGTGACTGCACAGTGGCTGCCATGGGTGCGTGTTACCCACCCTAGGGTGGCAGATCAGAGGGCAATACTCAAGGGACATTTGTAATGACTCTGTGGCCCATTATGAGCTCTCCACTCTTGCTGCATGTAGAACCCACTGATACCTCTTTGCTGGCAAAGTGAGTGTGGTACTCACGACCTGGAAGGCCACCGATGCCAGCTACAATATTGTCCTAGGACGCAAAATTAGCGTGTATATTGCCAAATGTGAGGGATCTCCCATTACTGGTACCAATAACTTCTCTATCTTTCTGCCCCTAGGAAAATTGGATTTAGTTATTTTGTTATGTATTTCATTTGCTGTTGTGGGCCATGGCTGCAGTGTTCATAAGACTAAGAGAAACATATAGACTGTATGGCAGAAAACCTTGAGGGGGTGGACTGTAGGGTAGGTAAAAGGTATCAGGCTTTTCTGCCCTCCCACCATTAGGATAGATGATGGAACCCTGTGGTCCTGAGTGCATGCATGATGGCGGGCACCTGGAGTAGGGTGTGGGCATGCGTAGGTTGGTACACCTGGGCTGAGAGACCGGTTTATAAGGGTGGTGCAGCAGAGTGTGGTGTGTTGGTGCAGTGTCAAGGATGGAGGACTGGCGTGTACGGAGGAGTATGGTGACTACAAACAACGGCGAAGAGCATGTGGCTGCTAGAACCGTTCATAAACCTACACAGAATAGGTTGGTTGTGTTACAGTTAATGTTGGATAAATCACTTGCCTCTCTGAACCTATTTCCTCATCTGTGCAATAGTGTTGTTGAGGCTTAAAAGACAAGATGTTTACCAAATTGCTTTGAAACCAGACTGGAAAGCTATTAACACATTTAATTTAAATAGATAAAGCCAACTCTAGACCCTTACCAGACTTGTGGACATAGTGTGAGATTCTAAGAAGAAATTGATGGTGGAAGAAGAGACATTAGTTTTAAAACTTTAGAAGTCACTCCTAAATTACATCCCACACATCCCTATATAAACCCTCCATAACAGAGTTAACTGTTTGTAAGGGCCGGACTGGGCACAGGTGCAGGTTTTCTGATCCCATGCAGACCGGGTAAAGGAGGAGTCTGAGTCCTCAGTGGTTTTGCAGGTCTTTTATTGGGGTTCACCAGGCATATGGCAGGCAGGGGTGCTGGCTGGGGGGCTGGGAGGCTGGCAGGCCTCCCAGCCCCCAGCAAGTCTTTACTCTATCTGGGCTCTCTGGCGTTCTCTGCTTCTGCTTCGGCTTCTCCTTCAGGTTCTGCTGCTGCTGGCTGGGGCTGCTGGCGTCCCCCCGTGACGCCACCCTTAAAAAGCACAGTCTTAGCTCAGCTGAATCCCATCTACCTATGCCCACACCCTATTCCAGGTGCCCGCCATCAGGCATGCATTCAGGACAAGGATCCATCATCTATCCTGATGGCGGAAGGGCAGAAAAGCCTGACATTTTCCTTACCCTACACTGTTATATTATTGTAAGGGGAGGAATGGGCCACAGTGCAGGTTTTCTGATCCAGCAGACCAGGTAAAGGAGGAGTCAGAGTCCTCAGTGGCTTTTGCAGGTCTTTTCTTTAGATTTGCCAGGCATATGGCAGGCAGGGGTGCTGGAGGGCCGGGAGGCTGGCAGTCCTCCCAGCCCCCAGCAAATCCTCACTCTATCTGGGCTCTCTGGCGTTCTTTCTGCTTCTCCACCTGGCTTCGGCTGGCATCTTCATGATGCCACCCTTATAAACTCAGTCTCAGCCCAGGTGTTCCCACTTCAGGTGCCCGCCATCAGGCATGCATTCAGGATCACAGGGTTCCCTCATCTATCCTAATGGCAGGAGGTCATAAAAGCCTGATACTTTTTACCTTACCCTACAATTATAAAGCAATTTATGTTTGACATAAATATACACATCCAATAAGACCTGAGACCATAAAATACATAGAAGATAGCACAGGCTAAATACTGCCAGAAATTGAGTTCAGAAATATCTGTGGGAAATCTATTCCAACAGCAAGGGAAATAAGTGCAAAAATTAACAACTAGGACTACATCAGACTCAAAGCTTCTTCCATTTCTGTGAAATAAAAATAATTAAAATGAAAAAACGTACTACCAAATAGGAGAAAATATTTGTATATCATGTATCTGAAAAGGGCTTAATATCAAAGATCTGCAAAGAATTTGTACAACACCACAGCAAGAAAACAACCCAATCAAAAAGTGGGCAGAAGACCGAAATATACACTTGTAAAGGGCAGGAATGGACCAGTGCAGGTTTTCTGATGCAGCAGACTGGGTGTAGGGTAAAGAAAATGTCAGGCTTTTCTGCCCTTCCGCCATCAGGATAGATGATGGATCCTTTTCCTGAATGCATGCCTGATGGCGGGTACCTGGAATAGGGTGTGGGCATAGGTAGATGGGATTCAGCTGAGTTAAGACTGTGCTTTTTTAAGGGCGGCGTCACGGGGGGATGCCAGCAGCCCCAGCTAGCAGCAGCAGCAGCAGCAGCAGCAGCAGCAGCAGCAGCAGCAGCAGCAGCAGCAGCAGCATGAAGCCAAAAGAGAAGCCGAGAAGCAGCAGAACCAACTCCAGAGAGCCCAGATAGAGTGAAGACTTGCTGGGGGCTGGGAGGCCTGCCAGCTCCCAGCCCCCCAGCCAGCACCCCTGCCTGCCATATGCCTGGTGAACCCCAAATAAAAAACCTGCAAAACTACTGAGGACTCAGACTCCTCCTTTACCCGGTCTGCATGGGATCAGAAAACCTGCCCTGTGCCCATGTCCTGCCCTTACAATTGGCGTAAGTCGGCAAGATCCATGCAGACGGGTATTGGAGCCCTCCGAAGACCTGGAGGGACTAAGGAGAACAGACTGTGTGTTTGCCTGTGACGACGCTGGAGGCGCCATGGCGGCACAGAAGATGGATACGGTCCGGGAGCTGTGGGACGAGACCTCGCATGGAGGAGATGCCCGAGAGGACCAGGCAACGATACCGGAAAGGACCACCCAACAACACCGGAAAGGACCAGGCAATGACCCCTGAGGCAGCAGGCCGCTGCTGACTCAGGGAGTGGCCAATGGACATGGACTGATAAACTTGGACTGACAATCCTGCCAGAAGGCGGAGGACCTTGGCAGGTTATGTTTTTTTTTTTTTTTTTTTTTGAGAATCTGGGGGTGGCCAGTGGGCCTTGATGGCCAAAAGCAGCCTGTGCATGCCCAGCAGCCAGGTGGAGGAGAAAAGCCAACTAAGGCAGCAAAAGCTGGTGCTGATGCTAAGTTGAGAAGCCCTGAGCGGCTGTTAAGCAGCCTGGGTATGCTGAAGAACTGTGAGTCTCGTAAAATCACCTGGGTGATGCCCTGCTCATTCTTGAGTGAGGGTGAGGAGCTGAGGAACCTGTCCTTGGGGGACGGGTGGGGAACGTGGCTTGGGGTGGAGCCCAAGCCGAATGCAGAGTTTGGATCCCGACCCATGTTCTTGTGCAGTGGGTTGGCCTGAGTGCAGGGGTCTGTGAGTTGCATGGGTGGCCATGAAGGCCGAGTGTTGGAGCGACTGCAGACAGAAACCCTGAGGGTTGGCGATTACCCCCAACAGAATAAAATTGCCAATCCCAGAGCTAGTGCATCCTGGGGGTGGATGCTGTGTGTGCCTTGTAGCCAAGACTACAGCCAGAGAAGGCCAGGAAGCCTGACGGCTCCTGGTGTGATATAGTAGATGCCGTGAGTGATTCCCCTCCCTCGTATGAGCAGTGCCTTCGGCAGCAGATTTGGTGGCTTATCTGCTGGTACCAATAATTGTCTTTTGCGCTAGGTTGGTGCCCTGCCTGGACTTATTTGTGTTCTGTTGTATTTTGTTATATTGTATTTTGTTATATTTGATGTATTTGCTTTTGTGGGCCATGGCTGCATTGTTTGTTTGCTTAGAAAATTGTATATATATGTATAGACTGTATGGCAGAAACCCTGAGGGGGTGGACTGTAGGGTAAAGAAAATGTCAGGCTTTTCTGCCCTTCCGCCATCAGGATAGATGATGGATCCTTTTCCTGAATGCATGCCTGATGGCGGGTACCTGGAATAGGGTGTGGGCATAGGTAGATGGGATTCAGCTGAGTTAAGACTGTACTTTTTTAAGGGCGGCGTCACGGGGGGACGCCAGCAGCCCCAGCTAGCAGCAGCAGCAGCAGCAGCAGCAGCAGCAGCAGCAGCAGCAGCAGCATGAAGCCAAAAGAGAAGCCGAGAAGCAGCAGAACCAACTCCAGAGAGCCCAGATAGAGTGAAGACTTGCTGGGGGCTGGGAGGCCTGCCAGCTCCCAGCCCCCCAGCCAGCACCCCTGCCTGCCATATGCCTGGTGAACCCCAAATAAAAAACCTGCAAAACTACTGAGGACTCAGACTCCTCCTTTACCCGGTCTGCATGGGATCAGAAAACCTGCCCTGTGCCCATGTCCTGCCCTTACACTGGGTAAAGGAGGAGAGTGTCCTGGAGACCTCGGCGGGTTTTCAGGCTTTTATTGGGGTTCACCAGGCATATGGCAGGCAGGGGTGCTGGGGGGCCGGGAGGCTGGCAGTCCTCCCAGCCCCCAGCAAATCCTCACTCTATCTGGGCTCTCTGGCGTTCTCTCTGCTTCTTGGCTTCTGCTGGTGTCCCCATGATGCCAAACTTAAAAAGCACAGTCTTAGCCCAGGTGAATCCCATCTACCTATGCCCACACCCTATTCCAGGTATCCACCATCAGGCATGCATTCAGGACCGCAAGGATCCATCATCTATCCTGATGGCGGAAGGGCAGAAAAGCCTGACATTTTTCCTTGCCCTACAACACTTCTCCAAAGAAGACATACAGATGGCCAAAAGGCACATGAAAAAATGCTCATCATCACTGGTCATCAGGGAAATGCAAATCTAAACCAAAATGAGCTACCACAGAACATATGTGGAATGGCTTTTATCAAAAACACCAGAAACAACAGGCGCTGGAAACCCAGCTGAATCAGTTTTCTTCTTTGTTAAAAAAAAAAAAGGGAATGAATCTGCTTACCTCCTTCACAATGGGTGTAATGATGAAATGAGGCCCTGCACAAACAGCTCTCACTACAGTAGTTGATAAATGACAGGCACCTGCAGGTACTTGCCACCCTGCCCCTTCTGTCATAGGACAGGGTCAGGGTCAGCCTTGCTTTGGACTTGATTGTAGGGTAACTCAAATAGACCTACAGTCTTTAGGACTAACCAACTCAATAGTCCTCAAATGGCTGGTAGGGGCACTAATCTTCAAGGCCATCAGAAAATTGTTAGGCTGAACACCAGGGTTGTGAAAGTTATGCTAGGGATCTCCTCTCTCCCTCCACCCATCAAAGGCTTCAATTTCTTCACTAGAGCACCTTAAAATCAGTGTGGATATACAGACTGTCTTGATATAGATTCATGTCCCACCGTTCTTAATTCCTAAAAAATATCAAGCACTAAATTCAGCACTATCTGGGGATGATCACATTAAGTACAACAAAACTTTGAGGTGAACTTCAACTTAGTCTGTTTCTGAGATGAGGAAACTGAGCCCAGAAAAAACAAGTTCAATTAGGATGCTTTTGACCCACCCTTAGTTGGGAGTCAAAATCCTTCTTTTGTTCAAAGCTCTGCTTTCAAGGTTTGTTGGTACTCTCTGAGTAACTACTTTCACAAACTCTCATCTCCCCTAAATCATTCTAGACTTTGCCTCTGGAAAACCTCCCTAAGTCATCCCTCAAATCTTACCCCTCCAGTGATTTTGTTGGAGGGTAGGGAGAGGGGCACCCCAGAAACCCCAAACCTGTCTGTTCTAAATAGATTCTGCAATCTGCTGCATCAAGACAAAACATATTCTAGTGTGTAAAACCTTTAATGGAAAGGAATTTTAATACAATTAGTGTGCAACAAGAAATGGGGAAGAATAAAGTTTCTAAATCAAACACCCAAAGTTACCCATCCTCTCATGGGTAAAATGCCCAGCCAAGCAGGATTGGCCCATAGCAGGGCCACTGAGACCCAAAAGCTTGCAACAAGTCTAAGGCACCTGCTGGTGGGGACTTACAGAAAAGGGGTAGAAAGGGCCCAGTGCCTCTGGGGAAAAAAGGAGAAAAATCAAGGTAAAAGCTGCAATTGTTAACCTCCCCATGGGTTTCTAACCCACATGTTTCAACCAGTCCAGGACCAAGAAACAACTACAGTTTCTTCAAATGTTTCTCTGCTCCATGTGACTCCTTCAAGGGTTCATCTGGCTTTCCATCCTTCCTCCTCCCTTCTTCCATTCTCCTCTCCAGCTTCTCTTCCAATGCTCAGCTCCAAGCTTCCCTGGGTGGGGCGGGGAGCCTGGAACCTCCCTTTTACCTGGGGACCACCCTGTTACAATTTGAAACATAAAATAACTTGACAATGTATTATTGAGCACACAATAAACACATAATAAATGTGTCCTGGATGAATGAGTGCATATAGGAGTAAGTTCAAACTCTTTGGTGTTAAATTCAAGGTCTTCCAGAATCTGAAGCCAACTACAGGGTAAATGGTTTTCAGGCTTTTCTGCCCTCCCACCATTAGGATTGCCCTGACTGATGGGGCACCTGCAGTTGTTACATTGTTGTAAGCTGTGTTGTTTACTTTTGTGGGCCATGGCTCAGTATTGAGATAACTGCCAAGAGAAGCAGAAGCACAAGGAAGAGGCAAGAAAGAAGCAGGAGAGAGAAGGGGAGAAAGAATGCCAGAGAAGCTCAGAGTGAAGATTTGCCGGGGGCTAGGAGGTCCCCCTGCCTGCCGTATACCTGGTTTCTGCACTACATGTAAAAGCTCAATAAAACCCTGAGAGAGCCATTGAGGGCTCCAGGACTCTCCTTTACCCGGTCTGCTGGATCATAGATATCCTGCTCTGTGCCATTCTGGCACTACACCAACCTACCTTTTCTAGATACATCGCTAACTAATACCATAATTTCACGTTTTCAGGCCTAGTCTTCCAGCCAGGAATGGTTCCCAGGCTGCAGTGGCAGTGCTGAGTACCAGCCACTAGACCACCACGGGTTGGTATCTCATGAAGCCACAGCCACAGCAGGAAATTTGCTGATGCTCAGGCAAGCAAAGGAAAAGAGGCAGACTTGTTTAGAGAAAGAAAAAGTTTATTAGGGATAAAAGGAACAGAAATAAAGCGGGACTCCTAGGCCAGTTGTAGCGGTAGGATGACACAAGCTGGTTCATCTATGATCCTACGAAGATGGGTAAAGGAAATACCTGGAGCCCTCAGTGGATTTCTGAGGCTTTTATTGAGCTTTTGCATGTAGTACAGCAACTAGGTACATACCAGATAGTGGTGTCAGGGGGCCGGGAGGCTGGTAGGCATCCCAGCCCCCTGCAAGTCTTCACTCTGCCATCTCTGGCAGTTCTTTCTCCTGCCTCTGCTTCTTTTGGCGAATATATCAATACTGTAGTCATGGCCGACAGACGTAAACACCACAACTGAAAATAATAATGTAACAAAATGCAGGTGCGAACATCAGGCATGCAATCCTAATGGGAGGGCAAAAAAGCCTGAAAATCATTTACCCTACACTGGTGATACCAGGCTAGAGAGGGGCAAGGAAGCCAAAATGGAGTCATGTTTTAGGGAATATATACCTTCTTTTCCAAATTATTCTAAAGCTCCACCAGTCTCTTTGTGATTAGTTAGTTCTTGGTGGTCTCACTCACTGCCTTAATGTCTCTATGCTCAGAACTAAGTCTCTGTGTTCCAGCCCTTACCTTAGTGCTGGAGGAAAGAATAGAAAACCAATACCTTCCACTGCTTTTTTTTTCTTCTCATTGTACTTAACTGCAAGGCAAAGGACCATTAAGTGGCCAGTATCCCATCTTGGACTCCCTACTGGTCAGGCCAGATATTTCCCCTCTCTGAGCCCTCTCACACCCACTCTCTCTCTGTACCTAATGTATCCCTGTCTTTTTTTTAACATTTGATTTTATATAATTCTTACATCATTTTTCATCTTTGTACAATGTATGCATTTTCATTTTGGTTTGATCTCATTAGTCCAGTGGTCTTCCAGTAGTGTGGGTTTCAATCTCCATGAGGTAGGAGAGTTCCTTGCCTTCTTTTTATGGTTTATTTCTAGTTTGATGCCTTCATGGTCAGAGAAGATGGTTGGTATGATTTCAATCTTGGTGTATCTGTTGATGGTTGTCTTGTATCCCAGTATGTGATCGATCCTGGACAATGATCCGTGTGCGCTTGAGAAAAATGTGTACTCAGATTTTTTTGGGTTTAATGTTCTATAGATATCTGTTAAGCCCAAGCGCTCTAGATCCTTATTTAGAGCTTCAGTGTCTTTACTTATTTTTTGTCTCGTCTATCTATCCATTGTTGATAGTGGTGTGTTGAAGTCTCCTACTACATATGTGTTTTCTCTGATGTCTGTTTTCAAAGATGATAATAGTCGTCTGATATATTTTGGTGCTCCTTCATTTGGTGAGTATATGTTAATGAGTGTTATTTCTTCTTGAAGTATTGTCCCCTTTATCATAATGTAGTGACCATTGGGGTCTCTTTTTACCTTTTTGAGTTTGAAATCTGTTTTATCTGATATAAGTATAGCTGTTCCTGCTTTCCATTTTGGTCCATTTGCTTGTAGGATTGTTTTCCATCCTTTAACTTTGAGTCTATTTTTATCTTTTGTAGCTAAATGTGTTTCCTGGAGACAGCAAAAGGTTGGGTTTTGTTTCTTAATCCAGGCTGCAACTCTGTGTCTTTTTATTGAAGAGTTTAGTCCATTTACATTTAGCGTTAATATTGATATGTTAGCATCTGTATTTGCCATTGTGTTTGTCTTTCCTTTGATTTTATTTATTCTTTCAATAACTTTTTTTTTCGGCCTTCTTCCATTATTATTCGTCCCTCTGAGGTTCTGGCTTTAGGACTCCTTGTAGTATTTTTTGGAGTGGGGGTTTAGTCGTAATGAAATTCCAGAGTTTCTGTTTGTCTGGGAAGGTCCTTATTCTTTTTTCATAGAGGAAGGAAAGCTTTGCAGGATAGAGTATTCTTGGTTGGCATTTGTTGTCTTGGAACTATGTCCCTCCACTCTCTCCTTGTCCGTAGTGTTTCTTCGGAGAAGTCTGATGTCAGTCTGATTGGATTTCCTTTGTATGGTATCTGTTTCTTCCCTCTTGTCAGCTTCATTAATTTTTCCTGTCTTGGATTCTTGGGAGCTTTACTATTATGTGTCTTGCTGCATTTTTTCTTTCATTATGGAAGTTTGGTGTTCTTCTTGCTTCTTCTATGTCTATCTTCAGCTCCTTCTTCACGTTTGGGAAGTTCTCTTCAATTATTTCCTTGAATATTTTCTCTGTTCCTACGTCTCTCTCCTTTCCTTCTGGGATTCCTATAACTCTTATATTTCCTTTCGTCATGGAGTCAGATAGTTCCCGAAGTCTTTCATCAGTCTTTTTCATGTGTACTTCTCTTTCCTTTTCTGTTTTGGTTCTTTTTATTTCTGTGTCTTCGAGAGTGCTTATTTGTTCTTCCATTTCCTCTATTCTGTTTTCACTGCTTTTCCCAGCATTTTTTAGCTGTTCTGTTAATCCTTTGATCTCCTGTATTTCCTTCATTTCCCTCTTTAGGGACTCAATTTCATTCTTCTGAGTGTTGTTTACTTTAATGACTTCCGTCAGTTTTTTTCATCACAGCAATTTTAAATTCTTTTTCTGGAAGGCTCAGAAGTTGTTTCAATTCACTGTTGTTGCAAGCTGGTGGGTGGTTTTCTTTTTGTGGTGTGTCTTTTTCCTGAGGAGTTGCTATATTGCATGTAGTTTTTCTTTAACCTGCTGCCTGTCTTCTAATTTGCCATATGCATTGGGACACTGTGCCACTGGTACTGGCCGTAATCTTTTTGGTGTGCTCTTTTGGGGATTTCGGAAACTGGCAGTCCAAATGAGTCAAATACTGTATTGCCAGAAGTCTAGTGAGGCAGTGGTACTTTGAGTATGTTGATGGTCATGGTCACAGACTATCTCCTCCTTCTGTGTTTAATTACAAAGGTGTGTCTTGAAATCCCACAGACTTCCCTGGATGTGGGGCAGGTGGGTTGCACTCGGGGTTCCAAATCTCTGGATCCCCCTCTGGGCTCTGACTTCCTGCCAGGTGGGACCAGGCTTGTGGGGGCCTTCAGCTCATCTCTGACTGCATAAGGAACCTTCTCCCTCTGGCTCCACAGGGAGCATCCTGCCAGTTTCAAACAGTCTTTATTATTATTTTTTGATTGCTATATGTCTTGGTGTTAGTCTCATTTTGTTTAGGTATCCTTTTATTTTTTTCATTTTTTTCAATTTGAATTTTATTTTTATATTCCCCATACAGTTACAACCCCCTTATTTTTACCCCAAGCCCTCTTTTCCCCGCCCCCCAACCCCCATAGAGTGTCTCTGGTTCATAGCTTTTTGTTGATTTTGATATTTTCTTTCTTATAGTTATTCTTTTTCCTGGTCCCTTATTTAAGTTTTCTAGATTCCTGCTATGAGTGAGACCATCCGGTATTTTTCCTTTTCTTTCTGGCTTATTTCGCTGAGCATGATCCCTTCCAGTGCCATCCATGTTGCTGCAAATTGCATGTGTTTATCTTTTTTGAATGCAGAGTAATATTCCAGGGTGTATATGTACCACATCTTCTTGATCCAGTCATCTATTTTTGGGCATTTGGGTTGTTTCCAAAGCTTAGCTATTGTAAATAGTGCTGCTATAAACATAGGGGTGCAGGTGCTCTTTGGAATTGACTTTTGTATGTCCTTTGGGTAAATACTTAGGAGTGGAATTGCTGGATCATATGGAAGCTCTCAAGCAGTCTTTATTGAAGAAAGGTCCCTGTTCTAAAATGGCGATGCGGAGAGGCATTCTGCATGTCCGGTCAGCACCGGCCATGGGTGCCCGCTCCCCCTCTGGCTCGGCTGTTGGCCTGAAGGGGCCTGGGGAGGGCGAACTTCCCAGCTTACCTCTGGCTCCACCGGGAGACTTCTGCCGGTTTCAAGCAGTCTTTATTGAAGAAACGTCCCTGTTCTAAAATGGCGATGCAGAGAAGCACTCTCCTGTGCACCCACTCTGTGCTGGCCTTGGGTGCCCGCTCCCCCCTCTGGGCTTGTACTGCTGGCCAGAAGGGGCTTGGTGTGGGTGAACTTCCCAGCTCACCTCTCGTATCCCTGTCTTTTAAGTGCCTTCCTACATCACCGGTACTTTGATAATCTCCTTCCCTTGCTATGGGGACCAAATTTCCTCTACTTAGTTGATAAATGGGCCCAATCCTTTTATTCGAGGTTCAACTCTAAATATTATTATAGATGCCTTTACTTTAATACTCTTGAGGAACTAAGACAATTCCAGTCGGTTATTTTAGATCCTGAAGTGTCAGAGCTAGGCCTCTGGTCCTGCACTGTAAATCATCTTAAATGCCATAGGGTGTCTTTGCTAACTGGCATTAAGATCAGCCATACATGCACTAAATAGATGCAAGCTATCTTTCCTTAAAGAATGTCTAGATAATAGGAAAAAAAGTCATCAGTCAACAGTTCCCTCTTTAGTCTTCTTGGCCTGCTGCCGGCTTACCCTTACAGTTATTCTCGGGGGGAAGGGGGATGGGAAACCCAGAGAAACTATTTATATAATGATGCTCACTCTCCAGCATTACACCCTGGGACCCAAAATATTCTGATAGGACATCAGGCTTATAGGACAATTTCCCATCACAGGAGGAGGTTCCATAAGGTTATAAAGGCTCAGTACCTGAAAGACTAGTCAAAGCTGTAAAGTTTCAAATCCTTCTCTTACCTGGACAAACCACTCTTAAGGATCCCAGATTCTGAGACAAACTTCCTTTCCACCCAGAGAACAGAAAATGGCAGGGGCAGATAGTAATTCCAGGCCTGGGGATGCCTGGTTGTAGGGGAGTCCCTCCTCAAAGTGGGGATGCCTACAGAAATAGGAGTACTCCCCATGGGGATATGCCTGTGGCTGCCCCCACACTTTGGTAAGGCTATGGCTGCCCCCATTGTAAGCTGTCCGTGAGAGTTTCAACCTCTTTCAGGCACTTATCTGTGATGGGGTCTGCTCACTCCATTACCACAGACTCTCCTCTGGGTTGTATTTTGAAGAATTGGAAGGAATTAGGCCTCAACAATTTATAAAAAAGGACTTTAATCCACTATTGTAATTCAACCTGGCCTCTTTACAAGCTAGAAGGCCAAGAGACATGGACAATTAATGGAACTTTATACTGCCCTTCTAAAATTAAGTTTGTTTTGTAGAAAATAAGATAAATGGATTTAGGTCCCATATGTTTTGGTCTTTATGGCCTTACAATAGGACTCAAACTTGAGCAAAGCTTGTTGAATGTGCCTGGCCAAAATAGACTCCTTAAGCCCAAAGAAGTAGGATTCTACAGATATCCTAGATGAGCCTTTACTTGCCAGTTTTCTTCCATCCACTAATCCTGAGCCTCTAGCTAACCCTGAATCCCAGGGACCCTTAGACACTCTGCAGTAACCACCCCCATACAGGACTGTGCCTTCTTTGACAGAATCAAGCCCTGCTGGGCACACTTGTAGTGGGGCTTCTTACCATCTGTAAGGGAAGGAAGGGGCACTGAGCAGGTTTTCTATGATCCCATGCAGACCGGGGTAAAGGAGGAAAGAGTCCTGGATCCCTCAGTGGCTTCTGCAGGTCTTTTATTTAGATTTACCAGGCATATGGCAGGCAGGGGTGCTGGGGGGCCAGGAGGGTGGCAGTCCTCCCAGCCCCCAGCAAATCCTCACTCTATCTGGGCTCTCTGGCATTCTCTCTGCTTCTCTTCTTCTTCTCTTGGCTTCTGCTGGCGTCCCCGTGACGCCGCCCTTAAAAGCCCAGTCTTAGCCTGTCCCACACATGCCCACAGCCTACTCCTGGTGCCCGCCATCAGGCATGCATTTGGGACAACAAGCTTCCATTATCCATCCTAATGGCACGAGGGCAGAAAAGCCAGATACTTTTTTCCTTACCCTACACCATCCTCAAACCAATACTTTGCCTAGACTCTGTTCACTCCGGGAGGTGGTGAGTAGAGACTCTGGGACTATTAGACTCCATGTGCCCTTCTCTATGAGTGACCTGATGCAGTGTAAGCAAAGACTTGGCCGATTTTCTGAGGACCCTGGAAGATTTACAGATGAGTTTCAGGCCCTTGCCTCAGCATTTGAACTAACATAATAGGATATTCTTTACCTGTTGTACTATGGAAGAAAAGCAGAAAATCTGGGCTGAAAGTCAATGATTTGCAATGACCTGGCAAGCAGACAGCCAAATCAATCTAATGTGGGAAACATGGCAGTTCCCAACAATGACCCTAAATGGAAATATCAGGAGGATGGGCAGATCTAACTCAAAGAGATCATATGGTCACTTGTCTTATAGAAGGAATGAAAAAGTGTGTACCCAAACCTGTAAATTATGATAAGATCAGGGAAATCACTCAGAAACTGGGTGAAAACCCAGCTCTATTTCATGAGTGATTAGTGGAAGCTATTTGTAAGTTCACAAACCTCAATCCTAATATAAGAGAAGGCGAGGTGATTCTGGCGACAAATTTTATTAGCCAGTTTGCACCAGATATACACAGAAAACTCCAAAAACTAGCCATGGGACCCCAAACTCTGCCACACCAGCTTTTAGAAGTGGCTTTTAAAATATTTAATAATAGAGACCAAAGTGAAGGGTTAGAAAAGGAAAGGAGTGAGAAAAGACAGGCTCAATAAACAGGCACCACCATTGCTTGTGCCTTGCAGACCCAGGCTTACCCAGGCTCAGAAAAAACAGAAGACTGACATGCCTGGAAGAAAAAAATGGAGCTTCAATGGCCCTGTACTACAGGTACAAGCCTGGGCACTGGAGTACTATAGGGTAAAAATGGTTTTCAGGCTTTTCTGACCTCCCACCATTAGGATTGCCCTGCCTGATGGGTCACCTGCAGTTGTTACATTGTTGCAAGCTGTCTTATTTACTTCTGTGGGTCATAGGAGGATTTCACCAAGAGAAACAGAAGCAGGAGAAGAGGCAGGAGAAGGAGAGAAATAACCCAGAGAAGCTCAGAGTGAAGACTTACCGGGGGCTTAGAGGCCTACTGGCCTCCTGGCCCCCTGGCACCCCTGCCTCCTGTGTACCTGGTTGCTGCAATAAAAGTCTGAGAAAGCCACCAAGGGCTCCAGGACTCCTTCTTTACCCTGTCTGCTTGGATCATAGGAAATCCTGTTCTGTGCCCATCCTGCCCTACAATTGGTGTAAGTCGGCAGAATAATTTGAAGCAGATGGGTATGGAGCCCTCCAAAGACCTCAGGAGTGATTGAGAAGCAGACTGTCTTTGCCTGTGACAACGCTGGATGTGCCATGGCAGCACAGGAGGTGACCAAAGTCCAGGAGCTGTGGGAAGAGCTAGAGATGCTGCAGGAGCACAGGAGGAGGACCAGGTCCAGGAGCTGCAGGACGAAACCTCACCTGGAGGAGGAGATGGCCCGAGAGGACCAGCCCACAAACCCGGAGGCAGCAGAATCGTCGGGGAAAAAATGACCACGATTCAGAGCTCACCAGTGCTGACAAAGGGAAAAAAGACTGATGGACTTGGACTTACAATCCCTCCAGAAGGCAGAGGAACTTTGGCAGGGTAATGTTCGGTTTTGGGGACCCTAGGAGAGGATGGTATTGTTTGTACACCCCAGGAGATGGGACTCTGGGGCTGGCCAGTGGGCCTCGGTGGCCAAAAGTAGCCTGTGCACTGCTCAGCAGCTAGGCAGAGGAAATAAGCCAACTTAGAAAGGCAATAGCTGGTGCTGACATTGGGAAGCCCTGAGCGGCTCTTAATCAGCCTAATTATGCTAAAGAAGGCCAGCAAGTCTCTTAAAATCACCTGTGGGTGATGCCTTGTTCACGGTTGAGTGAGGGTGGGTTGTTGAGGAACCCGACCTTGGGTGATGGGTGGGGAACATGGCTTGTGGTGGAGCCCACAGCCAAAGAGGGGAACCAAGAGAGGCCGCATGTGGAGCTTGTATCCACGGATCCCTTACCCATGTGCTTGTGCAATGGGTTGGCCTGAGTGTAGGGGTCTGCGTGTCACACTGGTGGCTATGAAAGCCCAGTGTTCGAGCGACCGCAGACAGAAAACCCTGAGGATTGGGCGATTACTCCCAGAGAGAAAAGAATCGCCAATCCAAGAGTGAGTGCATCCTGGGGGTGGATGTGGTGTGTGCCTTGTGGCCTACACCACAGCCAGAGAAGGCCAGGAGGCCTGATGGCTACTGGCGTATGACAGCAGATGCCTGTGTGGTTCCCCTCCCAGGGATGAGCAGTGTCTTCGGCAGCAGAAGTGGTGGCTCATCTGCTGGTGCCAATAATTGTCTTTTGCCACTTGGTTGGTGCCCTGCCTGGAATTACTTGTGTTCTGTTGTATTTTCTTTCAGTGGGCCATGGCTGCTGTGTTAGTGTTTGTTGAAAGAAACTTGTATATACACTTGTATATAGATTGTATGGCAGAAAACCCTGAGGGGGTGGATTGTAGGGTAAAAATGGTTTTCAGGCTTTTCTGCCCTCCCACCATTAGGATTGCTCTGCCTTTTGGAGCACCTGCAGTTGTTACATTGTTGAAAGCTGTCTTATTTACTTCTGTGGGCCATGGGAGGAGTATTGAGATAGTAAAACTGAGAGAAGCAGAAGAGAGAAGGGGAGAAAGAAGCCAGAGAAGCTCAGAGTGAAGACTTTCCAGGGGCTTGGAGGCCTACCAGCCTCCTGGCCCCCTGGCACCCCTGCCTGCTGTATATCTGGTTGCTGCAATGCATGTAAAGCTCAATAAAATCCTGAGAAAGTCACCGAGGGCTCCAGAACTCCTTTACCCCATGTAAGGGCAGGACTGGTCACAGTGCAGGTTTCCTGATCCCATGCAGACGGGGTAAAGGAGGAGTCAGAGTCCTCAGTGGTTTTGCAGGTCTTTTATTGGGGTTCACCAGGCATATGGCAGGCAGGGGTGCTGGCTGGGAGGCTGGCAGACCCCAGCAAGTCTTCACTCTATCTGGGCTCTCTAGCGTTTGTTCTGCTGCTTCTCGGCTTCTGCTTCGGCTTCTACTGCTGCTGCTGCTGCTATTGCTGCTGGCGTCCCCCCGTGACGCCGCCCTTAAAAGCACAGTCTTAGCTCAGCTGAATCCCATCTACCTATGCCCACACCCTATTCCAGGTGCCCGCCATCAGGCATGCATTCAGGACAAGGATCCATCATCTATCCTGATGGCGGAAGGGCAGAAAAGCCTGATATTTTCTTTACCCTACAGTCCACCCCCTCAGGGTTTTCTGCCATACAGTCTATACATATATATATACAATTTTCTAAGCAAACAAACAATGCAGCCATGGCCCACAAAAGCAAATACATCAACTATAACAATACAATATAACAAAATACAACAGAACACAAATAAGTCCAGGCAGGGCACCAACCTAGTGCAAAAGACAATTATTGGTACCAGCAGATGAGCCACCAAATCTGCTGCCGAAGGCACTGCTCATACGAGGGAGGGGAATCACTCACGGCATCTACTATATCACACCAGGAGCCGTCAGGCTTCCTGGCCTTCTCTGGCTATAGTCTCAGCTACAAGGCACACACAGCATCCACCCCCAGGATGCACTCGCTCTGGGATTGGCAATTTTATTCTGTTGGGGGTAATCGCCAACCCTCAGGGTTTCTGTCTGCAGTCGCTCCAACACTCAGCCTTCACAGCCACCCATGCGACCCACAGATCCCTGCACTCAGGCCAACCCACTGCACAAGCACATGGGTCGGGATCCAAACTCTGCATTCAGCTTGGGCTCCACCCCAAGCCACATTCCCCACCCGTCCCCCAAGGACAGGTTCCTCAGCTCCTCACCCTCGCTCAAGAATGAGCAGGGCATCACCCACAGGTGATTTTACGAGACTCACAGTTCTTCAGCATACCAAGGCTGCTTAACAGCCGCTCAGGGCTTCTCAACTTATCATTAGTACCAGCTTTTGCTTTCTTAGTTGGCTTTTCCCCTCCACCTGGCTGCTGGGCATGCACAGGCTGCTTTTGGCCATCTAGGCCCACTGGCCACCCTCAGATTCTCAAAAAACAAAATATAACCTGCCAAGGTCCTCCGCCTTCTGGTGGGATTGTCAGTCCAAGTTTATCAGACCATGAGGTCAAGTCCATTGGCCTCTCCCTGCGTCAGCAGAGGCCTGCTGCCTCAGGGGTCATTGGCTGGTCCTTTCCAGTGTCGTTGGCTGGTCCTTTCCGGTGTCGTTGGCTGGTCTTTTCCGGTGTCGTTGGCTGGTCTTTTCCGGTGTCGTTGGCTGGTCCTTTCCAGTGTCGTTGGCTGGTTCTCTCGGGCGTCTCCTTCACGCCAGTTCTCGTCCTGTAGCTTGTGGACACTGTCCACCTTCTGTGCCGCCATGGCGCCTCCAGCGTCGTCACAGGCAAGCAGCCTGTTCTCCTTAGTCCCTCCAGGTCTTCGGAGGGCTCCATACCCGTCTGCATGGATCTTGCCGACTTACGCCAACTGTAAGGGCAGGACTGGCCACAGTGCAGGTTTCCTGATCCCATGCAGACGGGGTAAAGGAGGAGTCAGAGTCCTCAGTAGTTTTGCAGGTCTTTTATTGGGGTTCACCAGGCATATGGCAGGCAGGGGTGCTGGCTGGGGGGCTGGGAGGCTGGCAGCCCCCAGCAAGTCTTCACTCTATCTGGGCTCTCTAGCGTTTGTTCTGCTGCTTCTCGGCTTCTGCTTCGGCTTCTACTGCTGCTGCTGCTGGCGTCCCCCCGTGACACCGCCCTTAAAAGCACAGTCTTAGCTCAGCTGAATCCCATCTACCTATGCCCACACCCTATTCCAGGTGCCCGCCATCAGGCATGCATTCAGGACAAGGATCCATCATCTATCCTGATGGCGGAAGGGCAGAAAAGCCTGATATTTTCTTTACCCTACACCCCATCTGCTTGGATCATAGGAAATCCTGCTCTGTGCCCACCCTGCCCCTATAAGTACAAATTGCACACAAGCCAGGAATCCACCTGGGCCATGCCCCAGGTGCAAGAAGTAAGGCCATGGAGAAAGGGATTGCCCCCTTCTCTGAAGGGAAGAGGGAACAGTCCCTCAGCTGTCAGCCCACCTCCTGGACTATAAGTGACAGGGCCCAAGGATGCACCGGCTCCCCAGCTGACTATCTCCATGACTGATCCTAGGGTAACCTTGGATATTGCAGGTAAAAATATTAATTTTCTGATTGATATGGAAGCCATGTACTCTGTACTCACCCAGCATTCTTGATGCACCTTCCCTTCTTCACAAAATATAGTAGATGTGTTCTTAACAAGAACATGTGTCTATTTGCAGGATAAATGTTTCTTCTATGTTAATCAGCATGAACAAGTAAGTGCTGATAAATTAAAAAAAAAAAAAAAAAAACTTCCAAGATCAAGCTAACAGGCTTGAAGAAAAATCCCTCCCTTGGGGCGGAATCTTCAGTGGGACTCTCTCATGGATATTGTCCTTCCTGAGACCCCTGGCTACTGTATGTCTAATCCTTATGTTTGGTCCTTTCCTCCTTAATCTCACTGTCAAATTTGTTTCCTCTTGACTAGGAGCCATCAAGTACCATCTTCCCCTACAAGAGGACCAGACAGTCCAGACACCTCATTCCTTGGACTCTATGTGCCTCCCTCCAACAATAGGTAGCTCAGGGACTATGGTTAGGGAGACCATATCCCAGGCCCTTTTATATAGGGCCAGCTCTATGTCCCACTCCAGCAGGAAGCAGCTACAGAAAATGGACCTCCTCCCTTCAATTTCCCAACAGATTTTGGGCTGGATATGGTCAGAGGGGTGGGGGTAGGGGGGAATGATGGAGGAAAGAATAGAAAAACAAAAGGAGGCATCACAAGACCAGAACCTGACTCATACAAGGAGATGGGGATAGAGGGAAATAACATGATCTCTGGTCTCTTTTTGATTCTGCATAGTTGTCCAAAATTGGCAATAATCCAACCACTTGCAAAGATGAGCCCCTCCTTACCAAAAAAAAGAGGATAAAACCCAACGCTGCATCCACAAAGGGACAGCTCTATCTGTCTGCTTACATCAATGCAAGTGTCCTTCATTCTTCTGTCCCCTTTTCCTAATAAACCTGTTCTTTAAAATATAACTAACATCTCTGTCTCATGGAGAAACTCGCCTGGGAAACTTCGCCACGTGCTACTAAAAGGGAAGCTCTGGTGAAACATTTCCCAGAGTGAACCCAAGGACCCTGCACTCCAAACCCACTGACTTCAAAAACTACATCATTAGCAGACTTTTCTTTATTGCCCTTGTCCAGGAACATCAGCTGTCCCTGTTTCTGGGGTGTTTGGTTAACCCCCTTTGGAAGTTGTCCTTATCTTTGGAGCTTCCCTTATTCCTTTTGTTTCCCTTATCTCAGAAGTCTCTTTATCTCTCACCAAACCCCTGCCTGCTCTGTCCCTGACTGCCTAATTAACCCTAACTTGCCCTAGGACTCATAACTTTCTTTTTCCCACCTCCACCCCCATATATGAACCTTACGCTCCAGATACCTTGGCCCGCTAGCCCATTCCTTTCTATAGGCACTGTGCCCTCTCCATCAGAGCCCATACCCTTCAAAGTTCTGGCAAATTCAGTTACCTTTTGCATTGATAAGGTTACACCATATCAATGTTGAGGTTACACCATATCCATTCCTGTATTATAATAGTGTTCTACACTGTAAATAATGGGTTTTACATTTTAGTATATCCTGTTCTACAAAGGCAAGCACCAGCCTTCCATCAATACCTCCTTCACTGACCTGAAAAGTCTGAGTTCACTAACCATAGAATGGAGGGTTGGAAGGAAGGAGGGCACTCCTCAACCCAGCATCTCCCAGCTTTTGCAGCTGCTCCTTCCTTGCTCTCACATTCTCACCATCCTCACCTTTTGTCTGAATGCCAAAGCCGCTAATCCTCAGGCAGCAAATGGAACACTCAACATCTTAATAGCGAATTAAGTGGCCTGTTTCACTTCAGCTCTTAGGTGTCCAGTAATTGTTGACTTCTTGTAACTGTCAGATTTAATAATTTAATGAGGTTAAATACTAAGCCCTCACTCCAGGTTCACAGTTTTGGGAGGCTGTAATAGATAAGGGAATTGATAAGGCTGGCTTAGGGACAAGGTCATAAACCTGACCACCATGACTGGGAAAACTAGCTAGGCTCCAGGAATGCAGAAGCAGGGCCTGGAAATGTTCCTAGCTGAAAGGCCAGTGCCCAAGACCAGACATCCCAGCAGAAAACTGGTGCAAACTGATCCAAATTAGTCATAGGGCAAGCGGATAGCTTCTAGGGTCATAATAGAATAGGAAAAAGACTCTGAGGAATAAGGAAGTCTCCTGAGATAAGGGCAACAAATTTCCAAGAGATTAATCAAACACCTCCTAGATTATGTACATTCCTGGACAAGGGCAATAAAAAGTATTCTAAGATAAGGGCAAGATGCAAGATGTAATTCTGGGCACAGAAACATTAAGACAGAGTGAGACCACTGAGAATGCCTGGGGATTAGTGGCTTTGGCATTCAGGCATTCAGTCCCTAAAATGGAGACCACTGAGAATTAACCAATCACAAAGAGACTGAGGGACTCTAGCATATTAGGGAAATAAGCTATATATATTCCCTGAGGCATGACTCCAGGGCATCTCCCTTGCCCCTCCCTGGCCTGGTCCACCAGCCTGGGAGTCCCACTTTTTTTTTTTCTGTTCCTTTTCTCCTTGTAGCGGCAGGATAGGCACAGTGCAGGTTTTCTGATCCAGCAGATGGGTAAAGGAGAGTCCTGGAGCCCTCCCTGGCTTTCTCAGGCTTTTATTAAGCTTTTACATGTAGTGCAGCAACAAGGTACACAGCAGGCAGGGGTGCGGGGGTAGGGGGGCAGAATGCTGGGAGGCCTCCAAGCCCCCCTACCCCAAGTCTTCACTCTGGGCTTCTCTAGCTTCTCTCTTTCCTCTCTTCTGCGTCTCTCCTGCTTCTGCTTCTCTTGGTGACTATCTCAATACCCCTCTCATGGCCCACAGAGGTAAATAAGACAATTTGCAACAATGTAACAAATGCAGGTGCCCCATCAGGCAGGGCAATCTTAATGGTGGGAGGGCAGAAAAGCCTGAAAACCATTTACCAAACCATTTACCTCACACTCCTCAATAAACTTTCCCTTATATCCCTATCTGTAAACAGATTCGCCTCTTTTTCCTTGCTTAAGAATCAGTGACATTCCTTCTGCGGCTACATGAGACACCAAACCGTGGTGGTCTAGTGGCTAGGTTTCAGCGCTTCCTCTGCAGCCTGGGATCCGTTCCTGGCTCAGAGACTAGACCTGAAAGCCTAAAATTACAGTATCATCAAGTTAGTCCACGAAAACAGAGGATAAAAGAGAGCCTCAAATCCTCCTTTGCAGGTAGACTTCTCCCATCTCCCCTGCTGTTTGTCATAGCAGTGTATTTCATTAAGTGTTTCTTTTTTGTTCTCCACTCTGTCTCTGGTGAATTGTTTCACACTTCCCCTGCAGCCTCACGCGGACATTTCTCCCACAACAGAACCTTTTGGAGGAGGGTTCCTGTGGGGGGGGTGGTGGTGGTGGTGAGTATGTCCTCATTTCTCCTGTTGCCTTCTGAGTACTTTTTCTGCCCAGGGGCCAGACTATTATCACCATTCCCTTGCACTCCTCACAGCCTTTGACATAATTATCCATGACAAGTTGATTTAAAGCGTAGCTGCTGGAAGAGAAACATGTCTTGCTTGGCCTTCTGGGAGTTGTAGTCCTGCAGGCCCCCGGGCTGCCTGGCTGACGGTGCAGCTTCAGACTACAGCTCCCAGGCCTTCTCCGAGTCCTTCCCGCACAGGCTCAGAATCCCTTGCTCTGAGGAGGTGGTGACATTGTGTCTATTGTATCCTTGGATTTGTCTGTTTGTACATTTCTCTGTTCCTGAAATTAAGAGTTCAAAGCATGGCAGATGAACAAGAAATCATGTGCAAATTGGAAAGCATTAAAGAGATCAGGTAAGTGGAACATTACCGCACCCCATTCCTCAGCCTCCACGAACCGTCCCCCTCCCAAATCCCTCCCGGTGAGAAATGGCTGTTACCCTGGGAAAGTATCTATTGTTGGACTGCTTGCCTGGGACTGGGGGGAGGGGGCCTATTTTCCTCAATCTGGGCTGGAGGGAGGCTGGGGAGATTCCGAACAGGGACTCCTAGAGAGAGAAAAACAATGAAACCTACAGAGTGAGAATTTTTGTCAGATATAGCAGAGAAAGCCAGATGGAGACAGAGGATGGGGGAGGGGCGGGCCGGCGCCAGCTTTATTTCTCTTTCAGTGGAAGTTGGGGGACCACATTCTTTGACGCATTAATTTTTAAAGTGTTTGTTGACTTCAAGTGTACTTGGCTGCTTGCTCTTTAGGAGTACATTTTTTTTTTTTTCCAGTTTCTGGCTCAACTTCAGGACCTGGAGCTACGGGGAACATTTTGAAAGTAGAGTCTAGTGCATTAGGGCGGGTGGCCACTGCCCGAAGCAGCGGGGTTAGAGAGGGGTGGCCCGGTGGAGTTTGGGGAGGAATGCCAGCTGGATGGGTCTGGAAGTGCCTTTGGAAGTGTGCTGGTGACAGAAGGACTTCACTCCTGCCTGTGATTTCTTTTTGCTTTCACTCATCACTTTGTTCCTTTCTTATCAGGGGCTTGGGGAAGCTTACAGGAGCGATGGAGAGTGGGGAGGTAGTAGCGAAGTCTATGGTGGAATCCAGAGGCAGGACTAAGGTTCTACAGGAGAAGGGCAGGCAGAGGGAGGTTCGTTGGTCCAGAAACTTTTCTCTCCATTTTCTCCCTATGTTGTCTGTGCTTAGAACAAAATAGCACCTGGGAAGTTGGCTTACATCAGGCGTTTCTTTACCTGCCCTCTTTTGCTTGAGTCCCCTTCCTGAACTTCCACCCTTGTTCTGATGGTGGCCTGGGTCAAGCTGTCTCCCTTAACTGTTTTACAGGAACCTGGAGCAAAAGAATGAAGGATATCAAATGTGTCTCTTTTAGAAATGAAGCTGACCAAGAGGTTTGGCATGCTAAATTTAAGTGCCTCCTTAAGACTTACAGGTGGTGGTAGTGGTTGATGGGGGTGGTCTTGGTGGTAGTGGGGAAACACCTTATTTTTGTCCTTGGGAGGGGTTGCTTCTCTACTTCGGCAATGGAGTACAAGGAAGGGAATGATTATTGAGCTGTTGGTGTGCCAAGCCCTTTGACCTATTGCAGCAAAAGTTCTGATAGGTTCCTACACTTCTTTACACGTGGGAAGTGGAGGCACAGAAAATTTAAGCAACTTCCAGAGCCAAACAACATGAAAATGCAATTTGATAGTAACCCAGGCAGTCTGCATGCAGAGATTTTGGTCTTCCCACGCTAGTGCATGGAGGGTCCAGGAAAAGTTGGAGAAGGGAATATGTTGCAATTTTTTTTTCTGGAAAAGCATCAGGAAATAGGGAGTGAGATACCATGGTTCAGAAAAAAACAAACAAACAAACAAAAAAAAACAGCTGTTATGATCACAATGCAAGCTTAGGTTGGCAAATTGAGAAACAGTACTTTAACCTTACTGGACTTTAGAGGAACTTCTGCCTCACCACAAGAGTAGGAAAAGTTGGGAGCAAGGAAGAGTGATCCCTCCCAGTGGAGGCCACCTGGAGAGCCATGACTTCTACCCTCACCAGAGGTAAACTAGGCATTCCTTAAAAAGTGTTCAAACGGTGACAAAGGACAGTGCCAATGTGGGGACAGGTCACAGTGGGTTCTCACCCACGTGCTAACAATTGCAAAAATACTCAGGCTCGGGGAATAACAGCAATGGGTTTTATTTAACAAACAGGATATTAGGAAATGGGAAAGTGTTTCTAAGGCCACTAGTGGCTGTTTCACCCCAGATTGTGTCCACAATGCTCAGTAGACTGAAACAAAGGCCATGCATGCAAGATGGCACTGTCCTGTCAATGAGGTCCTGGAGCTGGTGGCAAACTGGCAAGCTGTGGGCAGGATCCAACTTGTGGTGGCAGCTGGAGGTGCTGAGGTGATGGTGTAGCAGCCCATAGCAACATTCTGAAGGCCAGGCTGGATAGCACTGGATGCTGGACCGGACAGCAATCTAGGCAACAGTACTGAGAAGACAGTGCTGGACAATCATTAGGAGTAGAGAGCTCTCAAATGTGACCAGACACAGAGTGCTGGTCACCAAGAAATTGTGTCAAGCATGCCTGCATTAATGGCTCGTTGAGACACCAGTCCCAAGACCATTGGTTCTCCTTGCAGGCAATGTCAGAGGCAGGGCTGGAAACAGGGCTAGAGGCAGGTGCAGTAGCCAGGTCTTTGTGAAGATATATGGAGGCCTGCTGAATCCCACAGATTGACTATTAACTGCTACTTTTCTTTGGAGGCTGGTTGCGAGTCCTTCTGTTTTCAGAGGGTGGGAATAGAATGAATTCATGCTGACTTTGCCTTATAGCCTCTTTCAGAATCCCCCACCCTACAAGCCTGATTGGACCATTTAGCACAAATCAGGTACCTTCTATTTGTCAGTCTGAATACTTAACTCATCCCCATGAATGAAACTGAGCTTGAACCTGATTAATCCATTTAGCTCAAACCTGGTTGTTCCGTTTATGATCCTGGCTTCAAATACAAAAGGGGAAAAGCCCACTCCCTGCGGAGACTGACTTACATTGAGGCCAGGGCAGGATAGAGGGACAGAGGGTTCCAGTTTCATTCCTTCTACCAGCTGGCCTAGTTTCCTCAGAGGCCTACAGAGGAGTCTGAATGACCACCCCAACCAGAGTAACAACAAACCCCTCCACAAACTGAATGTCAGCCAGAGCCCTGTAGAGAATCTGGACTTCTGCTGTTCCACTGCTGGTCAAAGGAGGCCTGTAAAAAACCAAGTCTTAAAATAAATTCAGAGTTTCCAAATTTGATTTAAAAATTCACTTGACATACCAAGATATCAACTAATAGCAACAGAAAGTAAATGGATACCAACATTGGGCCTCCCCGGTGGCACAGCGGATTGAGCGCAGTGCTGAGAAGCTGTCAGCAGCCTCTGCAGCGCTGATTCGATTTCCAGCTGGCCAGGGAGATTACCACATTGCACCGCAGACCTCTCCTGTCTCTCCCGCTGCTCCCCTCAGTAGTGCTTTCGGTCCTTCTGCCTGTTCTGCTACATGCTTTGTCTCTGGTGAATTCTCTCACCCTCTCGTGTCTCTGGCCTGTACCCCAGTGCTTGTATAAATAAATAAATCTTTAAAAAAAAAAAGGGTTTATGGGCCTCCCCGGTGGCGCAGCGGTTGAGCGCTGGGTTGAGAAGCTGCCCACAGCCTCTGCGGTGCCGGTTTGATCCCCAGCTGCTCCCTGGCCACCGGAGGAGGGTCCCGCATGGCGCGCAGACCTCTCCTGCCGCCCGCTGCTCCCCTCAGCAGTGTACTTCGGTCCTTCTTCCTGCTCTGCTCCCCGCTCTGGCTCTGGTGAATTCTCTCACCCTCCCGCGCTTCTGACTGTACCCAGTGCTTGCATAAATAAATAAATCAATCTTTAAAAAAAAAGGTTTATTTTGAAAAATTGATGCCAACATTGAGATGGCACAGATGTTAGAATTATCTGAAAAGGGTTTTAAAGCAGCCATCATAAAAATGCTTCAGTGAGCAATTGCAACAAATGATAAAATAGAAAATCTCAGCATATCCATGGAGTCTAGAGTCTCAGCAAAGAAACACAAAACATAAAGATGAGCCAAATAGAAATTTGAGGACTGAAAAATATGATAGCCGTAATTCAATGGAGGCCATAACAGTTAAATATAAAACAATAGAAATCACCCAATCTGAGCAATAGGCGGAAATTAGATTGAGAGAGTAAATAGTTGAGGGAAAATAAAATGTCATAAAATAAAATAAATGTTGATTATAAATGGTGTAAACATACCAATTAAAAGAAAGAGTGGGGTTATTATAAAAGCCATTTCACAGTGATATGCTGTCTAGAAGAAATGTACTTCACATATAATGATATAGATAGCTTTTTCCCAGTAAAAGGCTCGGAAAAGATACCCATGAAAACATTAAAGAAAACAGGAGCAGCTATATTAATATCAAATAAAGCAGATTTCAGAGCAAAGAAAATCCCCAGAGACAGAAAGGAACATTAATGAGAAAGGGCCAATCCACCAGAAAGAATATTGATAATTTTAGATGTAATGTGTAAAAAGTGATTTGAATTAGCTTGCTTTGACAACTTCACAGTCGTATACAAGGTTAAATCACTTGGTTTAAGAACTTAAAATGGGGAAAGTACTAAAACACATACTTGATATTCATATGCAGACAGTAAACATGTATGGGAGGTTCAGAGAAGGAAGGGTCAAAAGAAGGGGTTGAAAGAACTGAAGAAAGGAATATTTGTTTAGCATTTACTAATTTCAAAGTTTTTGTATTAATTTTTCTAATGACAGTCGGTGATGAAATTATTATCCCATTTTACAGATAAGGATACGAGACTCAGGTTAGGTAACCTAACACAGCTATGGTTTATGCGTTTCAACAAATGCTGACAATTTATTCATTATTCATTGTTTTTTTTTCAACTTTTCTAATCCTAAATCCTTTAAAGTATAAGCAGAACAGCCCTATTTATGTTTTAAAAAAATCAATAACTTACCTCTAAACTGAAGTAATACTGATGATGGCAGTATCATCTAAAGACCTGATTTAGTCAACCTGAAAATACATACATACACATAGACCTGAAAAAGGAGCCCTGCTGCTTGGCAAGACCAACTCTTTCCCACAGCCACCTGAGCAGTGCAGCCATTGGAGAAGGGTGGTGGTTTCCCGCCCACCCTCGAAGTTGCTGTATATGGGCAGCTACTGCCCTGGCACCAGCTTAAATCCCTCAGCCCCTGAGGCTCCAGTCTTGGTGGCAGTGGCCACCCAGAGTGTTGCCTCTGGGCAGCATCCAGGCTGCCCTGCAGCAGAAGGCTGTGGGACAGCTACACTGTGGCCAGGTGCTGACTGGGCTTTATGACTGGCCAGGTGCTAGCTGGATTTCAGCACTGTAGCACCCCTTCTTGGGCCTCTGGTGCCTGGCCCCAGTGTGCTAAGTGTGGTCAGTGGAAGTGCCAGCAGGTGGTGGTCATTTTACCACCTGCCACCAGTGGCCCCATTGGGGCTTAGGCTGCAAACAGGCTGGCAGTGATTGCTGGTGGCAGTGGTTCCCTAGGGCATGCAGCCCACTGGGGATTTAGAGACAAGCTTGCTTGGAGCTTGCTCTGGCATAGGAAGCAATAGCTAGCTCTACAGCCCCTGGTTCATTGATATAGGGAGGTGTGTGTGCCCCCATTGGGCTAGCTCCAATACTGTGTCTCCCTCACAAAGAGCTGTTAACACATGTATCTGACACTTCCTTCTAGTGGCTTGTGGTGAATACCACTACTTGTCAGTGCTATTCAGCACTGTTGATGGGTGACTGGCATTCTGTGCCCGGGTCACCTCTGAGAGTTGTCCATTGTCTCTGATATATGGTACTGCCTCCCTGTGCTGTTGCCTCTACTGTACTCTGGTCCAGTGTTCAGTGCTTTTCAACCCAACCCTCAGACTATTGCTGTTGCTGAGAGCTGCTGTAGTGTCCTCTCAGCATCTCCACCTGTGAGCACCACCAGCTGTCACTGTGAGTTGTATCCTGGCCCACTGCTTGCTGTGTGCCACAAGCTCCAGGCCCTCACTGACAGGATAGTGCCATATTGAATGAGCAACGTTTTCTTTGGGACTTCTAGTCACTGGATACTGTCTGGGGTGAGGTAGCCAGCCATTTGTGGCATTAGAAACCTTTGTTTCCCTTGTTTGTTCAATAAACCCCATTGTTGTTCACTGAGGCTTAGTCACCTTGCAATTTTGCATGGGGGTGAGAACCCATAGACAGTGATCTGGACACTGTCCTTTGACCTGCCAAAGCACCCCTACAGCACTGTTTCAGACCCAGAAATATACATATTTATGCACAGCACTTAGGCACACCAGTTCCAGACTTTTAAGTTGGAAAAGTTTGAAGAATGGCTTGACCATTCTTTACTCCTCACTCTGACCACATGCCCAGCTTTTGCTTTCCTCCCAGTACCAACTATATTCTAACCCTAAGCTCCAGACCTCACCCTCACAATCCCACACTTGTCTATTTTGCCTATACATTCCTTGGGCTTCCAATTTGTGATGCTGGGGCATGTGGTATGTGAAAAAGGAAAGAGAAAACTGGAACAAAGGGGGATGGAAAAGAAGCAGCTGTGAAGCAGAGAAAGTGCAGCCACCAATGGATGAACCAGAGCCTTACACTAGTTCCAAAAATGCATACTAATATTTTCTTACCATGCATGTGTCATCCTGATGTACATGTATCCATGTACTATGTACTTATGTAAGAAAGGAAAAACACATTTGAAAGTATTTTGTTGCTAAGTAGATTTTCTTAAATGTAAGTTTCTGTCCTAGGTCATCTATTTTTTTTTTTTGCACATATTCTCCTGGGTGACCTCCTCCATGGATTCAAATATTATCTCTAAATTCCCAATCACTGCCCCTATCCCTCCAAGATTTATCCCAATACACCCAACATCCTACTGTACTTGTCAGCTTGGTTTTCCTGCAGCCACAGCTCATGTTGGCCAACTCATGAGATTTTGCTTGTGCCCCAACAATCCAGTACTTCAACTGAAATTCTGGTTTAATGCCATCATTCTCTGCAGAGTTACCTCAGGTTGACTTCAACATCAGTGTTGGTACTCCTCTCTTACAACTTACTTCAAATAAGTTTGTGCCTTTACCTCCGCACTCACTACCCTGTTTAGTCCTTCATTATGACTTGCCTGGATATTTGCAATTTGTCCATTTCTTTTTCTTTTTTTTTTAAGATTCATTTATTTATTTATACAAGCACTGGGTGCAGTCAGAAGCGCAGGAGGGTGAGAGAATTCACAAGAGCCAGAGCGGGGAGCAGAACAGGCAGACTGATGAAGTACACTGCTGAGGGGAGCAGCGGGCATGGCAGGAGAGGTCTGCGCACCATGTGGGACCCTCGACAGCGGCCTGGGATTGAACCGGTGCTTCAGAGGCTGCAGGCAGCTTCACAGTCCAGTGCTCAACCGCTGTGCCACCAGGGAGGCGCAATTTGTCCATTTCTATCTGTAGAATTACTTTCGTGTCTTCTCTCCCCTATCTCTGATGTCATGCACAATGATTTGAGAACTACCTTCCGAAAAAACCTTCACTAACTTCCCATTGCCTATAGCAGTATTTTCCAAAACACAGGTCATGAACCACTAGTAGATCATGAAATTTGCTAGTAGCATTTCAAAAACATTTTCTTAAAAGAACAAAATAAGAAATACCAGCATACATTGCATAAGATATAGTAGGTGTTTTTTTTTTTTTTTTTTTTTTTGAGAAACATTTGTTTTAGCTTTGTATCTTTGCATGTGTGCCTTGGGTCACAATGTGGAATTCATTTCTCACTGCACATCATTTCTTACTGTATGTCTGTTAGACAGTTGTCAGAATGACATTCATGCCCTTCTAACCCTCTGCAAAACTGGCCCAGATACCCTTACAGTTTGATGTGATACTACTCGTTTTCATTCACCCTGTCTTCTAATCACACAGACGTTCTAACTATTCCATATGGTTCCATTCCTTGAGGACTTTGACAATGCTGATTCCTCATTCTTTTTTTATTAAATATGTTTATTTAAACAAATATATATTTATAGTTTACATCATTGTTCATTTTTGTATAATGTTTGGTTTTTCCTCTCAGTTGTAATCCTAATAAAATTCCTACCACCAAGGCACCCATGAACCATCACCATAGTCTCTTGTGCTTTTCCCTCCCTTGCTTTGATCACTCTCCCTATCCCTCCCCTGCTGTATGTCTCCAATTTATAGTTTGCCTAATAGTTTTGTCTCTTTTTTTTTCTTTCCCTACTAATTGTTTGGTGTCTCCATATGCTGCCTATAAGTGAAACTATCTGATATTTTTTTCCTTCTGACTTATTTCACTGAGCATAATCCTCTCCAGCTCCATCCATGTTGCTGTGGATGGCAAGTTTATCTTTTTTGATTTCTGAGTAGTATTCCATTGTGTGTGTGTGTATGTATGTATGTGTGACACACACACACACACACACAAACACCCCACATCGTCTTGATTCATTCATCTGTTTTTGGACATTTAGGTTGTTTTCATATCTCAGCTATTGTAAATAGTGCTGCAATAAGCATAGGGGTGAAGATTTCTTTTGAATTAATGTTTTTGTGTCCTTTGGGTAGATCCCTAGGAGGTAGATTGCTTGGCCATATGTTATACCTATTTTTAGTAATTTGTGGGTCCTCCACACAGCTTTTCATAGTGGTTGGATCAGTTTGCATTCCCACCAGCATTGTAATAGGGTTCTTTTTATCCACACCTTCACCAGCATTTGTTGTTGTTTGTTTTTTTAATGTGGGCCATTCTTACTGGTATGAGTAATATCTCATTATGCTTTTGATTTGCATTTCTCTGATTATAAATGATGATGAACTTTTTTTTTTTTTCATTTGCTTATTGGCCATCTGAATTTCATCTTGAATGCCCTTTCTTTATTCCGAGACTGTAAATCTTATTAATTCTTCAAGGAAATTTTCAGACCAAATACTACCTCATGTCTAATACCTTCTAAAATTCCTTAGAACAATTAATCACTTCCTCTGTGGGCACCCACAGGGATATTTGTTATATTTGAGTGATAATTCAAGTTATTCTACCTTATGATAAAATTCTGGTTTGACATGTATTCCTTTCTTCCCTCTCTCCTTTCCATCCTTCTTCCTTTCACCATTTAACCATCGCTATGATAGCTTCAACAGGCTCCCCTGCCACCTGCGTTGAGAACTGACTCATCCCCAATGTTCACTCAAATAACATTGATAGCTGGGAGTTCTGGGACTTAGAGATGGGCAAGTCAATGCAAAACAATTCTGGCCATAGCAGAGAAAATGAAAGGAATTGACATTTGAACTGTTCTATGAAACCTACTTTTCTCAAAGTTCTATTTCTCATATGAGCAAATAAATATTAAATGAAATAACTCTTGGTACATAGGCAGTGTTCTCACCAGACTTGAGTGGGTTGGAAAACAGACTTCTATTTCTTCATTCAGTGATATTTAGTAAGCACCTCTTCTGGGCCAAAAACAGGACGGGGTTATTCTGTGGGGACCCCCTAAGATGAATTAGATTTGTTTTCAAGGATCTAATAATCAAGGTGAATAGCTTAGTTCTCTTCCCCCTGGGTTCCAGATTCAAATATCCACATGTCTACTTAATCAACACAATTGTAAAATATATCAATAACATCTAAAACCGGCTTCCACAGAACTCTTACTTCTATTCCCATCATGCCCACCCCAAATTTTCCTTTCTTAGTCTTCTCCAACAGTAGTAAATGACCCACCATCTCTAAATCTGGAATCATACTGTATTTCTCCCTCTCTCTGACTCCCTGCTTATCAAACTTGACCATGCAATACGCTCCAACTGGAGGGCTGTTGACAGTTAGCTGGGTCCTACTGAAGAGTCTCTGATTTAGTAGATCTGGGGCAGGACCTGAGAATTTGCATTTCTAAGAAGTACCCGGGAAATGCTGTTGCTACTGGTAATTGGAAAACCACTGCATTAAAAAAATCTGACAAGTTACCTGTATGTGTCTACTTTTTATTATTCCCTTAGCTTATCAACAAATCTAAGCAGTTTTCCACCTATCTTCACTAGCCAGTATGTACATTTTTAAAACATTTATTTATTCATGCATACAAGAGCTGGGGTACAGACCAGATGCGTGGGAGGGTGAGAGGATTCGCCAGAGACGGAGTGGGGAACAGAACAGGCAGACTGACTAAAATGCAATGCTGAGGGGAGCAGCGGGCGAGACAGGAGAGGTCTGCTGTGCCATGTGGGATTCTTGCCGGCCGGTCGGGATCGAACGCACGCTGCAGTGGCTGCAGACAGCTTCACAGTGCTATGTTCAACTGCTTGCTCTACCAGGGGAGGCCTCGATATCTACATTTGATCTGCCCATCCTTAAATCCTACAAGTACTATCCTAACATGCTTGTGTATTTTGGTACTAAGACAAAAACTGGTACTAAGACAAAAACTCTGAAACTGCTTGACTGATAATCCTGCCAAATTTGCTACAGGAATGGATGATCCATTGCCCTAGTATCCCTACTCTCCACCCTACTTCCTCCACATTAGCTAGCAGCATTGGAAAGAAGTTATGTAGATGAATATTTTTATCTTGGTGCAGGACTCTGGAGAAGCTGTGGCCAAGGGAGTTCAGGAATCATCATTCAACAACAGTTCATAAGACTGTGGGCCTGTTGATTGTGGTAAACCGTTAGGAAGTAATCTCTGTCTTTTCTGGGACTCAGTGGGCACATCAGCTGCATTATATCAGGGGAGGGGGGCCATTAGAAAAATTTTCACATAAAATCAAGTCTCTAATGCCTTGGATGCTTCTATTACTTGTAAGGACAAACATGAATACCATCTCATGGAATTATTTAACAACTCTTATTTAATTATATATATATATATATATTTTTTTTTACATCATTCTTCCTTTTTGTACAATGTATGCTTTCTCCTCTCAGATGTAGCCCCTGTAGAATTCCCACCACGAATTCACCTATACACCATCACCATAGTCCCTTGTGCTCTTCCCTCTCTTGCTTTGATCCCTCTCCTTCCCCCTCCTTGAAGAATGTCTGAATTATAGTTGCCTGTTATTCTTTTTTAATTTATTATAATTATTTTCCCTGGTCCCATATTTGTTTCCCCTACATTCTTCCTGTAAGTGAAACCATTTATTCTTTTTCTTTTTCTTTTTTTTTAAAGATTTATTTATTTATGCATACAAGAGCTGGGGCACAGGCCAGAGATGTGGTGGGGGTGTGAGAGTATCCACCAGAGACAGAGTGGGGAATAAAACAGGCAGATTGACTGAAATACACTTCTGAGGGGAGCAATGGGCGAGACAGGAAAGGTCTGCCTCACCATGTAGGTTTCCCCCTGGCTGGCTGGGGATTGAACTAATGCTGCAGAGGCGAATTGCTTCATAGTGTGGTGCTTAACCCCTTGCACCACCAGGCAGGCCCATTTTTCTTTTTCTTTCTGGCTAATTTCACTGAGTGTAATCCCCTCCAGCTCCATCCATATTGCTGTGAGTGGCATGAGTTTATCTTTTTTGATTGCCGAGTAATATTGCATTGTGTATATATACCATATCTTGATCTAGTCATCTATTCTTGAACATTTGGGTTATTTCCATATCTTACCTATTGTAAATAGTGCTAAAATAAACATAGGGGTGCAAGTATCCTTTTGAATTAATGTTTTTGAATTAATGTTTAATCTATCCTTTGGATAGATTCCTAGGAGTGGAATTGCTGTTTTATATGGATGCTCCATTTTTAGAAGAACCTCCAGACAGATTTCCATAGTGGTTAGACCAGTTTGTATTCCCACCAGCAGTGTAGGAGGGTTCCTTTTTCTCCACATACTCACCAATAACTTGTTGTTTCCTGTTTTTTAATATGTGCCATTCTCACTGGTGTAAGGTGGTATCTCTTTGTGGTTTTGATTTGCATTTCCCTAATTACAAGTGATATTGAACATTTTTTCGTGTACCTGTTGGCCATTTGAATTTCCTCTTTGTAGAAGTGTCTGTTTTAGTACTTCTGTCCATTTTTTGACTGGATTGTTTACTTTGTTTTTCTCAAGTCATATGAGCTCTTTTTACATCTTTGTGATCAGTCCCTTGTCAGTAGTGTGTGCAAAAATTTTCTCCCAATAAGTAGGATAACTCTGATTGGTTATTGTCTCTTTTGATGCACAGAATCTTTTCAGTTTGATGCTGTCCCAGCTGTTCATCTTTTCCTCACAGTCTTTGATTTGGGGATGTGTCTTTGAAGATGTTACTGAGTTGTATGTCATGTAGTGTTTTGCCTGTATTTTCTTCTATATATTTTAAGGTTTCAGGTATTATGTCCAACTTTTTAATCTACTTTGTGTTGGTTTTTGTGCGTGGTATGAAGTAGTAGTCTAGCTTCATTATTTTGCAAGTAGTAGTCCAGTTTTCCCAGCGCCATTTATTGAACAGACTGTCCTTGTGCAATTGCATATTCTTTGCTCCTTTGTCAAAGATTAGTTGTCCATAAATATGTGGATTTATTTTGCGGTTTTCTATTTGATTTCATTGGTTTGTGTGTCTGTTTTTGTTCCAGTACTATACTGCTTTAATTATTATGGCTTTGTAGTATAGTTTGAAGCCTGGGAGAGTGATACCTCCATTCTCCTTCTTTGTAGTCAGGAGAGCTTTGGCTATTTGGGGTTTTTGGTGGCTCCATATGAATTTGATCAATATTTGTTCTATTTCTTTGAAGAATGTCATTGAAAATTTATAGCAATAGCCTTGAATCTGTAAAATGCTTTTGATAGAATGGACTTTTTGATAATGTTAATTCATCCAATCCATGGGCACTGAATCTCTTTCCATTTCTTAATGTTTTCTTGTATTAATTTTAACAATGTTTGATAATTTTCTTTGTATAGTTCCTTCACCTCTTATGTTAGGTTTATTCCTATTTGATTTTTTGGTTTCAATTATAAAATGCATGTTTTTATTGATTTTTTTCTTTAGCTTTATTGTTTGCATATAGGAAGGCTACTGATTTTTGTGTGCTGATTTTCTATCCTGTTACTTTAGTAAACTGGTTGATTTTTTTTTTTAAGATTTATTTATTCATGATACAAGAGCTGGGGCACAGGCCAGACACGTGGGAGGTGAGAGAATTCACCAGAGACAGAGTAGGGAACAGAACAGGCAGACTGACCAAAGTACACTGCTGAGGGGAGCAGCAGGCGAGTCAGGGGAGGTCTGCTGCGCAATGTGGGTCACCCTCCGCTGGCCAGGAATTGAACTTGTGCTGCAGTGGCTTTGGACAGCCCCATATGTTGCATCTTAAACCTTGTGCCACCATGGAGGCCCCTGATTGATTATTTTGATTAGTTTTTCTGTGGGATTTTTAGGGTTCCCTATGTATATTGTCATATCATCTGCAAATATTGATAATTTTACTTCTTCTTTTCCTGTTTGCAGTCCTTGTGTGTCTTTCTCTTGTCTTATTGCTCTGGCTAGAACATCCTGTATTATACTGAAAAGCAGTGGTAAGAGTAGACATCCTTCTCTTGCTCCAGATCTTACAGGAAAGACTTTCAGCTTTTCACCATTGAGAATGATACTGGGTAAGGTTTGTCATGTATGGCCTGTATTATGTCAAGGTATGTTCCTTCTATCCTGACATTTTAAAGGGTCTTCATCATAAACAAATGGATGTTGAACTTTGTCAAATGCTTTCTCAGCATCTGTTGATATTATATGGTTTTTATTTTTCTTTATGTTGATATGTTGGATTACATTAATTGATTTTCAGATGTTCAACCATCTTTCTGTCCCTGGAATAAATCCCAATTGGTCCTGGTGAATTATCTTTTTGATGCATTGCTGGATTCCGTTGGCTAGGATATATTAAGGATTTTTGTATCTGTTCATTTGAGAGATTAGCCTGTAGTTTTGAACCTATACTGAGTCGTAATTATCAGGTAGAATTTCCAAGTTTCCAAGAGATTCCATGATATGTCCTACTTCATCCTAAAAATTGGTGATGGGTCAGGATAAGAACTCACCCCACTGACTTATTTCACAGTATTAGAAATACAACATATATGGAAAGCTCCTTGATATGGTAAAAAGGAATCTGCACAAGATTCTTCACTTTTAGCTTTGTGATATGGGCAAGTCACGTCTCTCTGCCTCAAATTTTTCATCTCTAAAACTGAAGCTAAATATACGTTATTCATAGGGACATTATAAAGGGTAAATTATTAAATTTTAACATGCCAGCTGACACTTACTTAATTTCTCTTCATAGTATTTAATATAATATTGAAATTTTACTTTTTTGTTCCATATTTTCATTTCCTCTGGACCCTTGTCTTGATGAATCAGTGTTCACATTGCTTTGCACTCTGCAAATCCAGCCCCCAGCTCAGTCTGGCACATAGATGGGACTTGGTAGATTGCCATCAAATGAGTGAATTAATGTTATGTTAGTAAATGTATACTCTTAACATATATATGTGCATATATGTATGTATTTCTGTTAACATCTTATTAATTCATTGGTTGTTTGACATATCTAAATAACTTTGGGGGTACTTTTTCCCATGGACAGGACAGCCTATGGAGTTCTCTGCCATTAAGGAAGACTCAGAGTCTAAATGAATTTGCAATGGGGGGAGGCTGGGGCAAGTGCCATTGAGAGCAGCTCTCCTTTTCACTCTCCCACCCCAAGCTTTTATTAAATAATATGCACAAAGGAACAAGAAAATACTATGAAATTGTGTTTTTGCTTATACAGATTAATAAGTTGCTGCTGAAAACAAGTTTTCCTGGTTAGAAGGGAACATGTGCATAAGCAAGTACATCCTCAGAGAACAGGAGTTAATTCTGGGAAGAAGTTCTGTTTGCAAACAGAACTTCTAATGTCCTGGAACTCTGTATGCAGAGTAAACAGGTATTCTCCACAAACTCCAGCTCCCTTTAGAGCAGCAGGCTCCCAACAGTTTTTCACTCTTCCATGTGTGTACATACTTCTCTCACCCTCAGTACTATGGTGCCAGTGACCTATCTTCTCCCCCATACCCTCCTCTGCCTCTACTATTCCCTCTGGTAACCAGTATATTTTTACACAGTGTCAAATAATTTTTTTTTTTTTTTGCTGTGCTTTGCCAGTATGTGTTCTTTGGGTATTTATATCCATGAATAAGTGAAACATCCAGCATCTGTCTTTCACTTTCCAACTTATTTTACTTAGCATAATCACCTGAAGATTCATCCATTTGTTTCACAAAAGGCACTATTTCATCTTTTTAAATAGCTAAGTAGTATTCCATTGAGTAAATATTCCATAATTTCTTTATATAGTCCTCTCTTGATAGGCACTTAAATTGGTTCCATAACTTGTATATTATGGATAATGTGCCAGTGAACATAAGAGTCCATAAATCTTTTTGTGTTAGTATTTGCATAGCCTTTGGGTAAATAGCTAGCAGTGGTATTAATGGATAATGGTATTTCCATTTTTTTAAAAGATGTCTCCATACTGTTTTCCATAGAAGTCCACCAAATTACATTCCTACCAACTCTGGATGAGTGTACCTTTTTCTCCACATCCTAGTCAGCTTTCATAGTTTCTATTCTTTTTGAAATAGGCTGTTCTCACAGGGGTGAGGTGATACTGTGATTTGCATTTGCATTTTTCCTTCTAATGTGATGTTAAACATTTTTCTCATGTACCTCTGGATCGCCTGGTTGTCTTCTTTGGAGAACTGTCTAGTTAGATGTCCTCCTCCCCACTTTTTTTTTATTGAGTTAATTTTTTTGTTGTTAAGTTATATCAGTTATATAACCCCTTCTCAGACATATTTTTGGGCCAATCCCTTCTCCCATTTTGTAGGTTGCTTTTTTGTTTTTGTGATGTTTCCTTTTGGGGAAAAAAATGCTTTTAAGTTTGATGTAGTCCCACTTATTTACTTTTGATTTTGTTTTTCTTTCTGTTGGGGTTGCATGCATCCACAAATACATCTGTACTCTTAAGGTTCAGTAGTATATTATCTAAGTTTTCTTTTAAGTATTTTATGATGTCAGGTCTTATATCCAATTTTTAATGCATTTATAATTGATTTTTGTGCATGGAGTTAAATAATCTAGTTTCATTTTTTTTTTTTGTATGTGGCTATCTATGTTTCCCAAAATTATTTGTTAAAGAGGCTTTCCATTCTACAACGTATGTTGTCACTCCTTTGTCAAAAATTAACTTCATATTTGTGTGAATTTATTTCTGGGCTCTCTATTCCATTGGTCTGTTTTAATGTTTTTGTTTTAATACATACTGTTTTAATTTATGTGAATGTGTAGAATTGTTTGAGGATAGGGAATGCAACACATCCATTTTTTTTTCTCTCAGAATTGCTTTGACTATTTGGGATCTTTTGTGGTTCCCTATAAATTTCACAATCATCTGTTCTATTTCCTTGAACAAAGTCATTGGGATTTTGATTGGTATTGAGTCGAACCCATAAATTGCCTTAGTTAAATATGGCCATTTTAACAATGTTTATTGTTCCAATCCATGAACATGGGCTATCGTCCCATTTTTTGTCTTCTTTTATTTCCTGTAGCATTGTCTTATAGTTTTCAATGTGTATGTGCTTCACCTCCTTCTTTAAATTTATTTCATTCTTTTTGGTGTCATTGTAAATGGAATTAAAAAAAATCTCTTCTAATTCATTGTTTGCATATAGAAATGCAGATGATTTTTGTGTGTTCATTTTGAATCATGCTACTATACACTGTTCATTTATTATTTCTGGTAGGTTTTTAGCGGAGTATTTTGGATTTTCAGTGTTTATTATTTCACCTTCAAATAGTGATAGTTTCCGTTCTCCTTTTCCAATTTGTATTTCTTTAATGTCATTTTCTTGCCTAATTGCTCTGGCTAGGACTACCAATAAATATTATGTTGAACAGCGCTGTAATAGTGAACATTCTTGTTTTATCCCTGCTATTAGGGGGTATGCTTTTGATTTTTCACTGTTAAATATGATGTTTGCTATGGGTTTGGTATATATGGTATTTATTATATTGACCATTTTATTGAAAATGTTTATCATAAATGGTGTTGAATCTTGTCAAGTGCTTTTTTGGTTTCTATTGAAATTATTGTGTGATTTTTATATTCCTTTTTGTTTATCTGGTACATAACATTGGTTGATTTGCATATGCTTCCCTGGAAGGAAACTAACTTGATTATGGTCTGTGCTTCTCAATAGATTGCTAAAGGTTTTGTTGATGATTTTTGCATTGATATTCACTAGAGGTATTGGTCTACACTTTTTTTTGTTTTGTTTTGTTTTCTTTTCATGCTCTCTTTGATTGGTTTTGGTAATTTTGGCCCCATAAAATGTGTTAGAACTTTCATCCTCTTCAGTTTTTAAGAGTTTGTGTATGATATCTTAGGTCTGATTTGATTTGGTAGAATTCACTAGAGAAACCATCTGTTCCTGAGTTTTTGTTCTTAGGGAGACTTTTGCTTACTCTTAATTTCTGCCATTGTGATTGATCTTTTTTAAGCTATTTCATCTTGGTTCATTCATAGAAGTTTATATGATTGTAAAAAATATGTCCATTTTTTCTATTTTTCCAAATTTTTGGATAGAGATGTTTATAGTAGGTTCTTATGATTCTTTATATTTCTGCAGCATCAGTTGTGATTCTACCTCTTTCATTTCTGATTGTATTTATTTTGGTTTTATCTCTTCATTTCTTAGTGAGTCTAAGGGATTATATATTTTATTTTTCTCAAAGATCTAGCTCTTGGTTTCATTGATCTTTTATACCATCTTTTTGTGTTCTCATTCATTTATTTCCCCTCTAATTTTTGGAATTTCTTTCCTTCTACTGAGTTTTTGTTTCACTTGATCTTCTTTTTCTAGTTAATTCATTTGTAACATTAGATTGTTAGACATTTTTCATTTTTTAAAATGTGGTCCTGTATTGCTGTGCACTTCCTTCATAATACCAATTTTAAAGCATCTCATAGAATCTAGTGGCTTCTTTCTCTGCTTTCATTAGTCTCCGTGTACTTTTTCAATTTCTTCTCTGATTTCTTCATCGACCCAGGTGATGTTCAGAAGCTTTTGTTTAGTCTCCACATGTTTTGGCTTATTCCAGTTTTTCTTTTGTGTTTAACTTCTAGTTTTATTCCATTGTGATTATAGAAGATCTTGATATAATTTCTATTTTTGTATAATTTTTGAGGCATATTTTGTGTCCCCGCATATGATTTATACTTGAGAATGTTCATGTGTACTTGAGAAATAATGTGTATTCAGTTATTTTGGAATGGAAGACTATGTAAATGTCTATAAATTCCATCTAGTTCAATACTTTAGGACTTTTATTTCCTTGTTTAACTTTCTTTCTGGGTGATCTATCCCTTAGACTAAGTGGTGTGTTGAGGTCCCCCACTATTTATATGTTTTGTCAATGTTGGCCGTAGGTGTGTTAATAGTTGTTTTATTTATTTAGGTGTCCCTTTTGTTTGGTGCATAAATATTAATGGTACTTTTATCTTCTAGATGAATTGGTCTCTTGATCATGACAGAGTTTCCATATTTGCCCTTGATTACCTTTTTTTTTTAAGATTTATTTATTTATGCATACAAGAGGTGGGGTATAGGCCAGAGGTGCCGGGGTAAGAGGATTCACCAGAGACAGAGTGGGGAACAGAACATAAGTGGATCAACCGAAATACACTGCTGAGGGGAGCAGCGGGCGAGGCAGGAGAGGTCTGCTATGCCATGTGGGTCATCTTGCTGGCCGGGGATTGAACTCCTGCTACAGAGGCTATGGATAGCTTCATAGCGCTGTGTCTTAACCCCTTGTGCTACCAGGGAGACTCCCCTGATTACCTTTTTTGACTGAAATACTAATTTATCATATATGAGAATAGCAGCTCCTGCTTTTCATTTTGTATTATTGCCTTGAAGTACCTTGCTCCAGTCTTTCCTTTTAACTTTGTGTTTGTTTTTAGGTTTTAAATTAAATTTTTAAAGAGAAGTATAGATGTCTGGTAATTTTGTCCCAAATTGGCAGTCTGAGCTTTTTAATTATTGAGTTCAGACCACTTATATTTAGAATGCTTATTGACATAAGAGGCTTAGTTACTATAATTCTTTATTTTCTATTTTTTGTATTGTTTTGTCTTTTTCCATTGGTTTCTCTCTGCTTTTTAATTTGGATGGCTTTCTCTGGTTGTTCTCTCATTTTTTTCATTTCTTCCTCTGTGTGTTTTTATTTTACATTTTTGCTTTATGCTTACCGTGAGAATTATATCAAATTTTCAGTGTCTAAAAAAAGTCCTTTATGATCTGGTACTGAGTTGTCATTATTTTAAATATGCAGGTTCTAAACTTTTCTTCCACCTATTCAGGTTCTTTATTTGCTCAAGATTTTGTGTTTTTTTTTTCTCTCTTGGCTGTCATTTATGTCTTTTAGGATTGTGAATACTTCAATCCACTCTTCTCTGGCCTGGAAAATAACTGTAGAGTAATCTGAAGACAATGTAATTAGGGAATTTCTTTGTAAATAGACATTTTTTTTTTTCTCTAGCAGCCTTTAATACTTTTTCTTTATTTTTGACTAGACAATTTAACAATGATGTGTCTTGGTGAGGGTCATTTTGTGTTGAGACGTTTGGGTGTTCTTTCGTCTTCCTGGACATCCATATTTCTTTCCTTAGAATTGGGAAGTTTTTAGTCTTCTTGAGGTTGGCACCATACCATATATCTTTGTAAAGATAACATCATCTGCCCAACTATGGTCATAAGCAGAACTCAGCAATTACATTTGGAGTGAAAAAATAAATTTAAAAAGGTGATAAGAGCAGAATAATGATTATAATTTCAGTAGGTTCAGAAAAAGATGGACATTACAGCAGGTTGACATTTATTAAGAGTCAAAAAGTTCCAGAAACAAGGTAGGAACTGGGATTAATGAAAGGCTTTTTAAAAACAAATATTTTTCAGAGTGCCTGTTATACTCTTGTATATATAATTATCTGCAATTCAAATTGTTTCATGAATAAGCCTGTTTATTAGAGGACTCAGGACAATAGCTGCATGTTCTCAGGTGGGCTCATTCCCTTTCCATTCTATATATCTGCTCCTTTGTTTCTGTAATGAAGAAGATGGATTTGATTGGTGGCTTTATTATTATTATTAATCGCATTATTTTTTATTGAGGTAACATTGGTTTACAACACTGTATATGGTATATGTTTCACACCTTTTCAGTTATATGGCACCACACCATACCTACCACCAATGCACCCATGATCCTACACCATAGTTGATTGGTCTCCTCTGCCTTTGTCCCCTACCCCCCTCCTCACCCTCTTGTATTCTCCATTCTGCAGTCATATCTCTAAGGCTGGTTTTGGTTTAGTTTTGTATGTTCCCTTGTTTTGTTTCTTTGTATTCCACATATGAGTGAAATCATCTGGTGTCTGTCTTTCTCTTAACTTCTTTTACTTAACATAATCCCCTCCAGTTCTGTGGGATGCCATTTTTTAAAGATTTATTTATTTATGCATACAAGAACTGGGGTACAGGCCAGAGGTTCAGGGGGTGAGAGGATTCACTAGAGACAGTGGGGAGCAGAAAAGGCAGATGGACTTGAAAAACTGCTGAGAGGAGCAGCAGGCAAGACTGGAGATTTCTGCTGCACCATGTGGATAGCTCCCTGGCTGGCCAGGGATCGAACTTGTGCTACAGAGGCTGCGGATAGCTTCATAGTGCTGTGCTTAACCCCTTGTGCCACCAGGGAGGCCCGGGATGCCATTTTTAACAATGATTATGGTTATCATTTTGCTAATTTGTGTATGTTTATTTTTTTAATATTTATGCATACAAGAGCTGGGGTGCAGATCAGAGGCATGGGAAGGGAGTGTGAGAGGATTCACCAGAGACAGAGTGGGGAGGAGAACAGCAGAAAGGCAGATCTAGTAAAGTACACTACTGAGGGGAGCAGGGGGCGAGGCAGGAGTGATCTGCTGTGCCATGTGGGTCACCTCCCTGGCTGGGGATTGATCGAACTGGTGCTGCAGTGGCTGCAGATAGCTTCATGGTACCCCTTGCACCACAAGGGGGGCCTTTTTTTTTTTAATTGAAGTACCATTGTTTTACATTGTTGGTAGTATTTTGTGAGTATAGGCTCTCTCCCTTCAGGTGTAGTTAACTGTAGTGCTGATTGGTGGCTTTGAAATAAAATTCTGAGAATTCCTGGGAATTCCAGGGAAGTGTACCAAAGGTCATTCTGGTAGAGTCAGGAAGGGTTGAATTTGAATAGAGAATATGGACTCTGCACTTCTCCACTTCTCTCCACTTCTGTATCAATGATCACATTTATGATTTGATCTATGTTCTATATTGTCTTATAATTAGTCATTTTATTTGAAGGAAGAGTTCTTATTATTCACCACAGGATCCAAAATATTGGTATGTGATAGTTATCTAATAAAATTTTTGTCGTTTGGTTGATATAAAATACAAAAAGAAGGGAGATAGGTGTGTTTGTGTGCACATTTAAGCTGTGGCTGGCATGATGCCCACTCTGTATATATGAGAAAGGAAGGACCTTTTACTTGTATTTAATTTCAGCTCAAATTTCCTACTTAGTGAACATTGCATAGTGAGTCTAAAGAGTGTTGGAAAGACAGTCACAACAAGAATAATAAGTCACCCACTTTTTTCTTCAACATTACCCCCCACCCATTGTTCCGGGATACCGCAGTTGACCAATTCCATTTAAAAACTTATTTTCTCTACATATGCCTTTTGAAAAGTCATCTATTATCTTGTGAAATCATAGGAGGGAAGGAGTAGAAACAACCAGAAGGTATGATGGGTTGAGATTTAATTCATGGTGCAGTATGAAACCATTGGAGGATATATATTTTAATAGTTTTATTGAGTTGTAATTTACATGCTGTAAGGCAGGAAGGGACACGGAGCAGGATCTCTATGATCCCATGCAGACCGGGTAAAGGAGGAGAGAGTCCCGGAGACCTCGGTGGGTTTTCAGACTTTTATGGGGATTTACCAGGTACACAGCAGGCAGAGGTACTGGGGGGCCGGGAGGCTGGCAGAACTCCCAGCCCCCAGCAAGTCTTCACTCTGGGCTCTCCGGCCTTCTCTCATGTTCTCTCGGCTTTTCTCTCGGCTTCTCTCTTGGCTCTGCTGGCATCCCTGTGACGCTGCCCTTAAAAAGCACAGTCTTATCCCAGGTGAATCCCATCTACATATGCCCACACCCTACTCCAGGTGCCTGCCATCAGGCATGCATTCAGGACCGCAGGGTTCCGTCATCTATCCTAAAGGCGGGAGGGCAGAAAAGCCTGATACTTTTTACTTTACCCTACAATGAGAAAGTTGAATTCATCAATATTTTCTTTCATGGATTGTGATTTTTGTATCATATGAAAGATTTTTTGCCTATGTCAAACTCACAAAGATTTTCTCCTATGTTTTCTCCATAAATTGTATTAATAGATTTTACATGTTAGACCTATAATCAATTTTCACTTAAAGTATGATTTGAAGTTTCCTCGTTTTGCATGTGAATATCCAGTTGTTTCAAGACCATCTGTTGAAAATGCTGTCCTCTTCCCACATTACCTTAGTACCGTCATCAAAAATTAGTTGTCCATGTATTTGTGGACTTATTTAACTCTGTTTGGTTACATAGGCATATTTGTATATATTTATATCAACACTTCACTGTTTTAATTGCTGCACTTCATAATAATTCTTAAAATCAGGAACTGTAAGTAATTCCCACGTTGTTAACTTTTCTACAGAGCTGTTTTGGCTACTCTAGGGTCTTTAAATTTTTGTATGAGTTTTAGATTCCACTTACCAAATTCCACAAAAAACATGGCTAGAATTTTGATTAGATTGTTTTGGTTTTATAGACTACTTTACTGGATTTTACCTGTGTTTTAGATAATGTCTTTTCTGTTCTGGGATCTAGTCCAAAACACCTCACCACATTTGGCCAGCTTTCCTTTTATAATCACCCCTCCCCCCTGCTGGCACATGGCAGCTTTGCTGCTCAGTGCATGCCACCTGTAGGAAGTCATAGGCCAAGAAATCACTCCAGGAGCAGCAGGGATTACAGCAGAGGTTTCTTCACCCCACTGCCCCAGGTGATGCAGTCCTACTGCAGTTTCAACAGCAAGATTTATCCCAGCCTGGCATGAGTCATGAAATGAAGGCCCAAAGTGCACCTGGCCTGCATGATGGATTTCCAGTAGCAACTCACCTTGTAACTGCTGATATCCATGTTCTAGTGCTGCTTCAGGGTCCCTTGCATTGCTACACCTGACCTCACTTAGGGATGCAGAGACACTGTAGCTCCACTGAGGCTGGCTCTGATGGAGGCTCCTGGGAGTACACTGCCAATGAGAATATCCTGACCTCACTCCAGGTCAGGTCTGGGCAGGCTCTCAGGGTTTCCTTTTTGAATATGACACCAGCATCTTAAATGGACCAATCGGGTTCAAGCTCGATGGGCCAATTAGGTTTGAGCTCTCCACTTTTACTCAAGCTTTTGAGTCTATTGAGGAATTGAAAGTGAAGCAAACTGATTGATGCTTAACTGGCACTAATCAAGAAGTTATAATTGAAAACAGTCCAATCACGCTTGTAAGGCAGGGACCTTACAAACATGTGAGGCAGGGCAAGATCCAGCTTCATTCATTGAGGAGAGTCAGAAGAATATTTAGCAGATGGCTTCAGAGGAAAAGCATTGAACAGATGACTGCAGACCCTTCACAGACAGACTTGTCAAGACTTTGAGACCTCTATAGGCCTTTGCAGACTTCCAGACCTCTGTAGACCTTTGCAAAAGCTTTGCTCCTGCACCTGCCTTTGACATTGTTAGCCTGCAAACAGCAGCATTGAACTGGGTCTGGTGTCTCTCTAAAAAAGAGCTGTTTGCTGTTTGTTTATGTCAACAGTTCACAAAGAGCTGGTATCTCTGGCACTGCCTCCTGGTGACCATTGCTTACTGACTCACTAATGGCTAGCACTGCTGACGTATAACCAGCACTGCTGACTTGTGTCTGTTGCCTCTGAGAACTGTCCACTGCTTCTCATCTGGCACTGTCTCCTGGTGCTTTTACATCCAGCATTGTCCAGTCTATTATAGACTACTACTGTGGACTGCTGCAGTGTCACCTCAGCATCCCTAGTTGTGATCACCTAAGGATGCAATTCTACATTGGATCCCGTTCAACTGCTTACTGTTGTGCCACCAGCTCCAGACTCTTGTTGATGGGACAGTACTATCTTGCACAAGCAGCCTTTGCTTTGGATTACTGGACGCTACAAGCTCTCTCTTGGGTGCAACAGCTGCCCACCTGTGGCCTTAGAAATTCTTTTCTTCTTTTCAATCTCACCTTTATTAATAAACACCATTGTTATTGCACCCTGAGACTGAGTGGTGTCTTGCAATTGAGCACATGGGTGAAAACCCACAAACAGTGACCTGACTCCCACCTTGGCACTGTTTTACTTGGAATGGTGTCAGCATGATATACATCCTTCCATCCTTTAACTTTTATCTGTATTTCCTTACAGGTGGGATTAGTATAGGCTGCACATATTTTGGCCTTTTTTTTTTTTTAAATCCAGTCTGTTAATGTGCTTTTTGATTGGGGCTACTTAGGCCATTTAATGTGCTCGTTGATAGTTTGTTTTAAACACTCTTCTTTGTTTTCCATTTACCTCATCTGTTCTTTGTTTCCTTTCTCCCTCACTTGCTTTATTCTTATGTATTAAGTATATTTTATGGTTCCACAGGATCTGTTTTTCTAACTCATGAGTTATTTTTCTGTTTTGTTATTTTATTGGTTGTTTTACATTCTAAAATATACATCTCTAAGTAGTCACACAATTTTCAATTGATCTCATACTACTGCAGATTTAGTGTTAAGAAACACATCATAAGGTGGATGGACCCTCAAACTACTAAAAACCTACCATATGACCCAGCAATTCCTACTCCTAGGAATCTACCCAAAGGACACAAAAACATTAATCCAAAAGGAAACCTGCACTCCTATGTTTATTGCAGCACTATTAACAATAGCTAAGATATGGAAACAACCTAAGGGCCCAAAAATAGAAGACTGGGTCAAGAAGATGTGGTATATATACACAATGGAATACTATTCATCAATTAAAAAAGATAAACTCATGCCATTTGCAGTAACATGGATGGAACTAGAAGGGAATAAGCTCAGTGAAATGAGTCAGAAAGAAAAAAAAATATCAGATGGTATCACATATAGGAGGAATATAGGGAAACCAAACAAGGGATAGGGCGGGGAAGACAAACCTGTTAAGCAAACTATAAATCGGAGACATTCTTCAGGGGAAGGGGAGGGAGAGGGATCAAAAGAGGGGCAGGAAGAGCACAAGAGACCATGGTGATGGTTGAAGGGGACTACATCTGAGAGAAATCAAACACTGTACAAAAATGAACAATGATGTAAAATATATATATATATTTAAAAAATAAATTTTCATCATTATACTTTTTTTCTACCTTTTTGGCCTCTGTGCCATTACATCGAAATACTTCTTGTTTTAAACTGTTGAATTTGAAGACATAGCAACATTTGGTATAGAACTTATTTTCCCCACTATTGATGCAAAGCTTTTTTTTTTTTTAAAGATTTATTTATTTATTTATATAAGCACTGGGTACAGTCAGAAGCGCGGGAGGGTGAGAGAGATCACCAGAGCCAGAGCGGGAACAGAACAGGTAGACCGATGAAATACACTGCTGAGGGGAGCAGCAGGCGTGGCAGGAGAGGTCTGCGTGCCATGTGGGACCCACACCTGGCGGCCGAGGGTCGAACCGGCGCTGCAGAGGCTGCGGGCAGCCTTGTAGCCCAGCGCTCAACTGCTACGCCACCAGGGGAGGCCCAAAAGCTTTTATTAATGCTTTGTGAATTATAAAATTTTTCCATTTTGACTGTTTGAAAGAGTGATTTTTCTGTTCACTGTTCCTTCTGATCACTGAGTAGTTGTGTTCCTGGACTCAGTTTCGTTACATACATGTGCTGATCAATACTTAACTAGGGGCCTCCCTGATGGTGCAGGGGTTTAAGACACAGCACTATGAAGCTCTCCACAGCCACTGCAGCACGGATTTGATCCCTGGCCAGGGAGCTACTAATGTGGTGCAGCAAACCTCTCCTGACTTGCCTGCTACTCCCCTCAGCAGTGTATTTCCTTCAATCTGCCTGTTTTGTTCCCCATTCTGTCTCTGGAGAATCCTCTCACCCCCCAACTCCGCCCCACCTCTGACCTGTACCCTAGTTCTTATATTCATAAATAAATCTTTTAAAAAATACTTAACTAAATACTTGAGGATCATCTGAAATTTCCAAGCATTCCCTCTCCCCTTCAAATAGTCTTTCCTGTGAAGTACAGATGTCTTGTCTACCTCAGACTCATGGTGTCATTTCCTCAATTGAGGGAGACCATTAGGCTCTGTCTGAGTTTCTCACCCCTTCCCTGAGGCCTAGAAGTTAGACAACCTTTGGGTACACCTAAGTTTTTTCATCTTTCATAGGTCACTGAACTTACTTGACTGATATACAATGACTTTAACTCTGTTGTCTGTGTTTGTTGTTTGTTTAGTTTATATTTTGGAGTTCTTTAAGGTATTTTATATGGGGGAGTAAATCTGACACCTCTTTGTCCATAATAAGTCAAAGTTATTTAAACAAAGTTGGCTTTGAGAGATCAGATTTAACCATTTAAGACACATTTGTATTTTAAAAATCTAAAGTATGAATGTGTTTTAATTATAGTGTTGCCTTATAATTGTTGTTAGCCAAGAGGTAATTGGGTTGTAGTCATTGCATGAGCACATGTGAGCTTGACCCCATGGGTCAAAAACACAAGTCATCAGTCACTATACATGTTGTGTTTGATTGCCTTTTAAAATATCATCTGGGCCTCCCTGGTGGTGCAAGGGTTAAGATGCAACCTATGAAGCTATCTGCAGCCACTGCAGCAGGAGTTCGATTCCCGGCCAGTCAGGGAGCAACCCACATGGCGCAGCAGACCTCTCCTGACTCGCCTGCTGCTCCCCTCAGCAGTGTGCTTTGGTCAAGCTGCATGTTCTGGTCCCCACTCTGTCTCTGGTGAATCCTTTCACCCCCCATGCCCCCGTGCCTCTGGCCTGTACCCCAGCTCTTGTATGCATAAATAAATAAATCTTTAAAATAAATAAAGATAGATAAATAAATAAAATATCACCAAAAATTTAAAAAAAAAAGTTAGGTTCCTGTCTACCTCAACATGGTAAAATAGAGAGGTTAGGATCACCTTCTCCCCAACAACTATACAGATAAATATTTGCTCCAAGGGACACTCAAGTTTTCCGTGATAGACTAGTTCCAGGACTTTCCCACAGAGACCTCAAACTTAGGTTGGTGACTGCTGAGGGGAAGATGTGGGAGGATGTGATGGGGAGCATGACTGGATGAGTAGATACCCCAGTCAGCAGAATGGGTGGGGGTCTGCTATCTAAATCATGAAAGGCCACTCCAGGACACTGTGAATTTCCCTGAGGAACTTTACTCATAAATGTAGGCTCAGGTCTGACATGGGACATTGAGAACTCTGTGTGCAGGTTCAAAAAGTTGAAACATGGGAAGGTTCAAAAACCTACCCAAATGGGTTCTTGGAAGATCAAACTTTGAAGAATAAAGTGAGATGCCACAGCTGTCAGTAAGACAGCTTTGCATTCAGAATAATGTAAAAAAGTTAAGAATTTATTAAAGAGAAAGAAAGTAGAGTGCAGCTCTTATAAGGGAGAGATTTGCGAGTAAGATACCTGTGAAGTTTCCTACTGCATCAGGCACTGCTAAAGTCTGTTGCTTCATTTCCAGAGCTTTTTTTTTTTTTTTCTTTTCTCCTTGTTGTCGTTGTCCTTGGTCAGCAGATGTTTTCCTCTGTTATGACATTTGGCCAGTGGAAAACTACTGGGTGCTTATCTTACTCTCTGTCTCACTCTGACACTGGAAACTCCATAGGCACAAGTCTAACCCAGAACATTGGGCACTCTGCAACTGGAGTAGGCAAATAACACCCCTCCCAAGAAAATATCAAGCGATGTCAGGCTGAGCCAGGTCAGGCACCTTTGTGTATCCAATAGCAAAAAGAAAGACTAGTGGGATAACTCACTAACCCTTGGAAAGTATCAACTGATCTGCAGAACTTGCAGTCTTGGCCCCTTAAAAATAGTGTGATGGTGGTGGGGGGTGGCAGTGATGGCCATTGTTTGCTGCCATAGCTGGACAAAGGGTTACATGCTCCATTTTGGTGCCTTATATCTGCTGAGCCCATCTGAGCTGGGAATATGAGCTAGCTTTCCCCACCAGGAGACCTAAGCTTCATAGATTATTACCTGTACTGGAAAGGAATACCAGGAAGGCAGGATAGGATGTTAAGACAGCTAAAGTACCAAGCAGAACTTGCTGTGTAGAGAAAGGTGACAAGAGAGAGGTGACCATATTCACTTCTCAAATAGAGATCAAGTATTTAAGCACAAGTCTCCCTTCTCGTCCCATTGCATGCTAAGGTAAACTGAAAGAAATCTCAAAAACTAACCCCTCACTACCCAAAATATAACAAGCAAGTAAAGCAACACACATGCTTAGGAATAAAGAATATCTCAACAGAAGAAGAAAAAGCAAAACAAGAAAGGCAGAATGTTTGGGACAAATAAAATAGATACAGAAACAAGTTCCATCAGACTAAGACTTCACAACAACAATATTAAAAATATTCTAAATGAGCTACTGTAAGATAATTTTCGAAAGGAGATCCAAGAGCAATCAGAGCTATTCACCAAAGAGAATGAAAATATTAAAAGAACACAAAAAAAGAGACTTTCAGTGAAATGAAGGGAAATATGAAAAAGTGCTTTAAGTAAATAGAGTTAAACTTTTAGAAGAAATAATTTCAGAAGTAGCACATTAAAATGTACAAGTCACCTGATGAGAAAGAAAAGAGAAACAAGTCACAAGAAAAAAATGAGAAAACTATGAGAAATATCACCTCAATTTGAAGAGGAAACAAGGATAATGAGTATTCTAGAGGGTGAAGAGAGCTAGAAAGGAGCAGAGACACTATTTAAAGAATAACTGAGAATTTCCCAAACCTAAGCAGTGAATATTAAGTATGGATGTCCAGGAAGCAGAGAGAATAACCAGATTTTTTTTAATGGAAAAAGACACACACACAAGACATGTTTTACTTAAATTATCAAAAATCAAACAAAATATATAAAAACAAACAAGGAAAATGAAAATAATTCACAAAGACACCCAAGTTAGGCTTTCCTATTTTTTTTTTAAGATTTATTTATTTATTTATTTATTTGTTTGTTTGTTTATTTATTTATTTGCTTATGCAAGCACTGGGTACAGCCAGAAGCACGGGAAGGTGAGAGAATACACCAGTGCCAGAGTGGGGAACAGAACAGGCAGAAGGACCAAAGTACACTGCTGAGGGGAGCAGCAGGCGCGGCAGGAGAGGACTGCATGCCATGTGGGACCCTCACTGGTGGCCGGGGATCGACCCGGTGCTGCAGAGGCTGTAGGCAGCATCGCAGCCCAGCACCTAACCGCTGTGCCACCAGGGGAGGCCCAGATTTTCCTACTTTTTGACCCTAGTAGACACTCCAGACAAGAATAGAGTAGAAGGAAGTGTTCACAATCTTGAAAGACAAGAACCACCACCTAAGAACACTTTATCCTGTAAAATTATCATTCAATTATAAAAGTGAAGTAAATGCTTTCCAGACAAAAAAAAATTCTAGTGGAGTTTGTACCACCAGATCCACCCTACAAGAAATGTTGAAAGATGCTCTTCCACAAGAAAAGAAAAGAAAAAAGAATCACAACATGCCAAGAGTACAAAACCAGAAGTATGAGCCAAGATATTGTGAGTTAACAAAAAAATACTAAATGGGGAGGAATAAATGGACAGAACCTGTATAGTTAAATGGTAGAGTGGGCACCAACTTATAAAAAACTTAAGACATAGTAATTCAAACAAAACCCCCATCGTAACCACTTATGAATTTCCAGAATAGAGGTTCACATATGAGGAAACCAAGAAATTGACAGAATTGTTGGAGAAAGCCATCCAACAGAAGAGAGAATAAATGGAAAAAAAAAATTACAGAAAAAAAAAGCAAAACTCAAAAACAAAATGACAGATAATAACTAGTATATATTAATAATCACCCTAAATATGAATGGTCTGAACTCACCAATTAAAGAATAACATGAAAACGTGAGTCAAAAATATTCAGTTGTCTATACATTGTGTACAAGACACCCACTTAAAAAAAAGGATGAAAATAAACTAGTTAAAGATGGAAGTATGGGTTTACAAGATAATAATGTACAAAGAAAAGCAGGAACTGCTATTCTCATTTCAGATAAACTAGATTTTCACCTAAAAAAGTAATCAGAGACAAAACTGAACACTGATGATCAAGGGAACAATTCAGCAAGAAGATACACTTGTTATTAAAATTTATGCACCTAATACAGTGACGCTTAGTTATAGAAAGCAACTATTAACAAACCTAAAATAACATATGTACAAACCCACAATTATTGTTGGAGAGCTCAACATGCCACTGGCACAAAGGGATAGTTTATCCCAATAGAAAATTAACAAAGAAATGAGGGTGTTAAACGAAGTGTTAGCTCAGGGGGATTTAATGGACATTTATAGAGCTTTCCATTCCAAAAATAATGAATTCACTTCCTTCTCAAGTGCACATGGAACCTACTCAAGAATACATCATATAATGGGATATATAACATGTCTCAGTAAATAGTGAAAATAGAAGTTATATCAAACATCTTCACATATTACAGTGACATAAAGCTGGAAATTAACTACAAAAAGAATACTGGAATAAACCTAAACAGGTGGAGACTAAACAAAATTACTGTGGACAATTCGTGTGTGAAGGAAGAATTTAACAAAGAAATAAAAATCATCTAGAGACTAAAGAAAATGGAGAGAGAAGCTACCAGACCTTTTGGGATGCATTTGTGTGTGTGTGTGTGTGTGTGTGTGTGTGTGTAAAAGAACTGGGGTGTAGGTCAGAGGTGTGGGGGGTGAGAGAATTCAACAGAGATTGGGGAGCAGAAGCAGGCAGATGTACTGAAATACACTTCTAAGGGGAACAGCGAGTGACACAGGACAGATCTGCTGTGTCATATTTTGGTCAGCAACCTGGCCAGGGATTGAACTCGAGCTGTAGAGGTGATAGGCTGACAGTGCTGAGACTGAACCCTCAGGCCACCAGGGAGGCTCAGGGAAGTTTTAAAAGTAATACTGCATGGCAAATTCAAAGCAATACAGGGAACATAAAAAACAAACAAAACAGGAAACAGTAAGAAAAATCTCAAATAATTTAATGTTAAATAGGAATTAATTAGGAAAGAAGAACAAACAGCAAAAGGAAAGGAATATCAATTAGGAAAAATAAATGAAATAGAACAAAATACAGTTCAAAAGATCAGTGAATCTAAGAGCTGTTACTTTGAAAATAATAAACAAAATCCATCAGCCCTTAACTAGGCTTTCAAAGAAAATAATAGAGAATACCCAAGTAAACTACTGTTGATCAACATAGTATTGGACGTTCTAGCCAAAGTCAAGAAAAGAACATAAAAGGAATCCAAATTTGAAAAGAGAAAGTGAAACTGTCACTATTTGCAGATGACACGATACTGTATATTGAGGTCCCAGTTATCTACCAAAAAAACTACTGAAATAATAAAAGAATATACTAAAGTGGCAGGCTACAAAGTCAATATACAAAAATTAGTTGCATTTCTATATGCAGCCAATATGTTAGAAGAAAGGGAAATGAGGAAAACAATCTTGTTTACAGTCACACCAAAGGAAATATCTGGTAGTACACTTAATGAAGGTGGAGAAGGATCTATATATTAACAATTATAAAACTCTGTTAAGGGACATAATAAAACAAAATGTAATGGAAAGATATCTGGTGTTCATGGATTGGAATACATAATTGAAATAGCCATAATACCTAAAGTAATTGACAGATTCAGTGTAATACTTATCAAATCCCTGTGACTTTTTTCAAGGAAATTGAATAATTATGAAATTTGAATAAACCACAAAAGGCCCTAAATAGCTAAAGCAATTCAAAGAGAAAAGAATAAAATTGGAGGTATCACATTCCTTGCCTTGAAAGGATATTACAGAGGAACTGTAATCAAAACAAATAGGCACCTCTGGCCTGATCCTCAGTTCTTGTATGCATAAATAAATAAATCTTTAAAAAATGGTATTGGAAGAAAAATCATTCAGTACAGTGGCCAGATGTGCGGGAGGGTGAGAGGATTCACTAGAGACAGAGCGGGGAACAGAACAGGCAGACTGACTGAAATACACTGCTGAGGAGAGCAGCAGGCAAGACAGGAGAGGTCCGCTGTGCCATGTGGGAATCTCCCTGACGGGCCAGAATCGAACCTGCACTGCAGAGGCTGTGGACAGCTTCATAGCGCTATGCTCAACCACCTGCACCACCAGGGAGGCCCCAGTTAATCTTTAATAAAGGAGTTATGGCTGTACAGTGGTGAAAAGAAAGCCTCTTTAACAAATAGTGTTGGATAACAGGGAACAAAATAAAACTGCGACAAAATGAAACTGGTTCCATAATTTGCTCACAAAAATTAATTCATAATGGATTAAAGATTTGGATTTAGGAACAAATAATATAAAATACTTGGAAGAAAAATAAGAGTTACACTACAGAACATCTATCACAAAGATGTATTTAGGGACTGAACTCGAATAGCAAAGAAAACCAAAGCAAAAATAAACAAGTGGGACTACATAAAACTAAAAAGCCTTTGTACCTCAATACAGAATATCACAAAAACAAAAAGGCAACCTACAGAATGGGAAAAACTATTTCTACATTGTACATTTAACAAGGTGCTAATTTACAAATTTACAAGCTACTAGTACAATCCAACAATAGAAAAGCAGAGAACCCAATCAAAAAATGGGCAAGGGACCTAAATAGACAGTTTCTATGCATTTGTATGACCCACAGACATGAAAAATTGTCCAACATTACTTATTTCAGGGTAAACACAAATCAAAACCACAACCAGATCACCTCACTCCCGTGAGAATGTCCATGTCAAAAAGAATGGAAACAACAAATGTAGGTGAGAATGTAGTGAAAAAGGATCTCTTGATGATTTTATCAGATGTCATGTTTTCATTTCATCCATTATAATTATATTTTTACTAAGCAGAATTTTTCATGCAGTCAAACAATATGCTATGTAACAAAGAAAAAAAAGTGTAAGGATCATACATCCACTGTTAGTGGGATTGAAAGTTGGTACAGCCTCTATGGGAAATGTTTGGATATTTCTTTACAAAAAAAATTGAATATTTCATACTATCCAGCAATGCATCTGCTAGGTATTTATACAAAATAAATATGATAACTCTAGTAGAAAAGATTTATGTATTCCATTGTTCATAGCAGCACTGTTCCATAATTGCCACATCATGAAGCCAACCTACATGCCCTCCAGCAGAGGAATGGGTAAAGAAACTGTGGACTATATATTCATTGTAATATACTACACAATTGTTAAAAAGATGAAATAGTGATTTGGGGGACAAAGTGGATACACCTCAAGGTAATTATGTTAAGTGAAATAAGTCAGAATGTGAAACATATTGCATAGTTTCATTTATCTGTGGAATATAAATTGCCAAAAAGGAAAAAAAAATATACTCAAACCAATATATCACACATAAATCTTGGGCTTAGTGAAAGAATTTAATAGTTAACAGAGGGAACAGTGGGAAGAGAGGAGCAGCTGAGGGAGCAAGGCAGATGGGATATTATCATGGGTGGTTTGCTGGAGGATAAGAGGATCGTGTACACATATGGAGGAGCAAAAATGTCACCCTGAAATTAAAATAAATTTTAAAAATATCTTCAAAAAGATTTCATCATGGTTCTCCCTTGAAATAAAAAGTTATTATGAATAAGCAATGACTCAGACTAGAAAAAATCTGATAAAAATAGTGTATTAAATAAGTCTGTAAGTGCTCTTTCAACTAACATTAAATGGACATTTAAATTATAATGAAATAGGGCCTTCCCTGGTGGTGCAGCGGGTGAGCATTGGGCTGCGAAGCTGCCCACAGCCTCTGCAGCACCGCTTCGATCCCCAGCCGCCAGCGAGGGTCCCACATGGTGCGACAGACCTCTCCTGCCGCTCCAGTTGCTTTCCTCAGCAGTGTATTTTGTCTGTCTGTCTGTTCTGTTCACCGCTCTGGCTCTGGTGAATTCGTTCACCCTCCTGTGCTTATGACTGTACCCAGTGCTTAAATAAATAAATCTTTAAAAATAAATTATAAAGAAATATTTTATAATATAATTGGTAGCATTTTTCTTATTAATACATAAAATGTGTACCTTATTTTCAATGGCATCTTAGATTCAATTAAATACAACAAATTAGCCCAAAGATTGGTAAAACTAATCCAATTTAGTTCTGAAATACCAGCGGTTAAACAAGACTGAAGCTTAATCCTTATTTTTTTAAGATTTATTTATTTATTTATATAAGCACTGGGTACAGTCAGAAGCGTGGGAGGGTGAGAGAATTCACCAGAGCCATAGCGGGGAGCAGCAGGCAGAAGGACCGAAGTACACTGCTGAGGGGAGCAGCGGGCAGCAGGAGAGGTCTGCGTGCCATGCAGGACCCTCCTCTGGTGGCTGGGGAGCAGCCGGGGATCGAACCGGCCCTGCAGAGGCTGCGGGCAGCTTCACAACCCAGCACTCAACCGCTGCGCCACCGCGGAGGCCCAATTCTTTTTTTTTTTTTAAAGATTTATTTATTTATACAAGAGCTGGGGTATAGGCCAGAGGCACAGGAGGGTGAAAGAATTCACCAGAGACAGAATCGGGAGCAGAACAGGCAGACAGACCGAAAGCACTGCTGAGGGGAGCAGCGGTCGAGACAGTAGAGATCTGCCTCAACATGTGGGTATCTCCCTGGCTGTCCGGGAATTTAACCTGTGCTGCAGAGGCTGTGGACAGCTTCAAAGAGCTGCACTCAACCCGCTGCGCCACCGGGGAGGCCCCTGAAACTTAATCATTTCTCACATTTTCATTTTGGGTTACGTAGTGTTGGGGACTGAGGATCTTTCCATTCATCATGTTGCTTTATCAAATACAGAATATTGTCTTCATCTACATGGTTCATGTTGCTTTAGTGTTGTGCACACAGTTTTGGCAGTGGGAATAGGGAGAAAGGGAAGGGAATCACATGTTGCTTTCATTTAGAGTGACAACCTGTAAGTCACACATATGTGTTTTCAGCCCATTGGCCATAATGTCATATGACCACCAAGGAAACAAGAAAATGTATTTCAGGCCACAAGACCACCAAGGAGACGAGAAAATATATTTCAGGCCACAGGCCTAGCTGAAGTCAGAGGTTCCATTGCTATGGAAGGAGGGGAGAATGAATTTTTGGGGGGACAGGAACATTGATGCTCTGGGGGACCTTCAGGCTTTCAAAGTATTAGAGTTGTCTAAAGATGGAATAGATTTTCTGGAGAAGTAATGAGAGCCCCATGAGTAAAAATGTTCAAGGAAGACCTAACTGAAGACTTGGCAGTGACATCATAGAGGCACTTAAGCAGTGGTTGGGGATGGGACAATAGATGCTTTTAAATATCCTTCCCAATATATACTCAGGTCCTACTCTCTAAGTCTGTGACCCTGGAACCACTTGTTGTATATAAATCACTTGGCTGCTGTTATGCCCAGAATTGCTTCATGTTTGACTTCACTGCAAATGTCTGAATAAACAGAAACCTTCAGATTAAATTCTCATTCTCCAGAGATCAAGGGTAGGGGGTCAGAACAGCAATAACTAGGCAGGGATCTTAATCGAATGTTGATTGTCATAGGGTAGGGCAACTGTGTGAGTCAGGCAGAGTTTGTTTAATAGAGAAATGAGACTAGCTCTGGGTATATTCTTTTACAGGTCTCATTTTGGTGGACTTCTCAAACTTCTCCATTGCTCCTTATTTCTGAGTGCAAACACATATAGGAGCTCACATGCACTTCTAGTAGGAGTGTGAACTAGTGTAGTCATCCTACAGAGTAAATTGCATCATTTAGAAGAAATAAGAATATACATTACCTCTATCTCAGAGTTTGCACCCCCAAAATTTATTCAAATTTGTAGAAGTATATTCATTGTTGTGTTGTTTGTAGAGGGGTGTACATGGAAGCAAATTGAGAGTCTGTAGCTGAAAGAGTGGACAGGTAAAATGCCTCAGAAGCAAGGAATCCTGGATCTTAGCATCACAGTGCTACATGAAAACTATGTTAGTCAATCCTTTTGTTTGTTTGTGTGCATTAGAGTCTTTCATCTGCCTCAATGAAATAATGAAATACTATATTCTGAGTGAATGAAGAAAGAAATGTTTATTTTGTATAATTCTGGAGACTATAATTGCATGATTAAACACGATATAGGTATTTACAATTTTCTTCTCTGGCAAGGGCTCTTCCTATATAAATGGCTATCTCTTCCCTTTATCATCACATGACCTTTCCTCTATTCTTGTGCGGAAATAGAAAGAGCTCATATGTCTCTTTCTTTTCTTTTTTTTTTAAAGATTTATTTATTTATACAAGTACTGGGTATTGTCAGAAGCACGGGAGGGTGAGAGAATTCACCAGAGCGGGGAACAGAGCAGGCAGGTTGACGAAATACACTGCTGAGGGGAGCAGTGGGTGCAGCAGGAAAGGTTTGCGCGTCGTGTGGGACCCTTGCTGCCATCTGGGACCCTTTCCGCCGGCCAGGGATTGAACCGGTGCTGCAGAGGCTGTGGGCAGCTTCGCAGCCCAGCGCTCAACCGCTGTGCCACCAGGGGAGGCCCTGTCTCTTTTATTTATTTATTTATTTATTTATTTATTTATTTATTTATTTATTAAGTAATTTTTTTATAAATTTTATTTTTATATTCCCCATACAATTGCAATCCCCTTATTTTGACCCCAATCCCTCCCCTCCCCACACCCCTCCCCTCATAGAGTGTCTCTTGTTCATAGTTGTTTGTTGATTTTGATATTTTCTTTCTTATAGTTATTCTTTTTCCTGGTCCCTTATTTAAGTTTTCTAGATGCCTGCTATGAGTGAGACCATACGGTAATTTTCTTTTTCTTTCTGGCTTATTTCGCTGAGCATGATCCCTTCCAGCGCCACCCATGTTGCTGCAAATTGCATGTGTTTATCTTTTTTGAATGCTGAGTAATATTCCATGAAAGCCATAATCATCAAAACTGCATGGTATTGGAACCAGAACAGACACACAGACCAATGGAATTGAATAGAAAATCCAGAAATAAGCACACAGATTTATGGTCAACTAATCTTTGACAAAGGAGCAAAGACTGCATTGGAGCAAAGAAAGTTTGTTCACTAAATGGTGCTGGGAAAACTGGGTTGCTACATGCAAAAGAATGAAGCTTGCTTGACCACTACCTCACACCATACACAAAAATCAACTCAAAATGGATTAAAGAACTAGACATAAGACCTGTCTTTTTTTTTTTTTTTTAAGGACATCAGTATTAGTCAGTTTAGGGCCCCACTGTGATCATCTCAATCTTACAGCTTCCTATGTCTTCTCCCAAATATAGTAACTTTTAAATTAGGGCTTGAATATATAAATTTGAGAGTGGCACATTCTTTTATACTGTCCTGATATCTTTGTTTTAACCCATATCAACATTAATGCCAATTACTAAGTCTCATCTAAACATCATCTAAATTAGGTTTAGGTGAGACTTGAGGTATGGTTCATTCAGAGGCAGAATTCCTTTCCAGCTGTGGTACCAGACAAGGTTTCTGCTTACTAGTTTTAGGACCGATATAAAAGATAGACATTTCCTTTTTAAAAGAGAGAAATAAAAAGGAAGATGACAGGTCTCAAACATGTGCAAAATCTAGCAAGGCAGAGCCTCCCATGGTGGCGCAGGTGGTTGAGCGCCACACTGTGAAGCTGTTCACAGCCTCTGCAGCACTGATTCAATCCCGGCTGGCTGGCGAGGGTCCCACATGGCTCAGCAGACCTCTCCTGACATGCCCGCTGCTCCCCTCAGCAGTGTATATTGTCAGTCTGCTGTTCTGCTCCCCCTGTGTCACTGGTGAATCCTCTAACCCTCCTGTGCATCTGGACTGTACCCCAGTTCTTGTGTAAAAATAAATAAATAAATCTTTAAAAAAATCTAGCAAGGAAAATTCCATTAGATATTTAAGGCTTGAGAATAAATTTTGTCTGGATTCTTTGGGCAGCATCATTCCCCATAACTCTTTGTGGCTGCCCCAGCTCTGTGGTTCTTTGCCTTTATTCCAAGGCACTCCCTAGGCACAGCCTGGCTCTCTAAAATCCAGGCGGGAACCCACCCTCTGAAACTGAAGAGGAAACAGCCTTGCCTCAAAGCTTGTTAGGTCTGGTTTATGGAGGATATGACAGCTCCGATGATCTCTGAATCATCTCAGGGTCATTGCCTTTACTTGGAATCCAAGTATTCAAAAAACTTCTCTTAATTTCATCCTCTTTCATGATCTGACACTGTCTGTATTTATATAATCCCATCTTTATCCCTGGCAGCTACTGAGATAATTTGCTAAAATTATGAGTAATCTACTTATGGAGTGATTTTCTAGTCATATCCTTGGTGTTCTGTCTAGAACATGCTTTGATATAGTTTACAATATGTGTAGAATGAGAATTTTCCAAACCCTCAAATTCAGGTTCCATTTTCCTTAATGATTTAATTTGATTTCTCTCTCACTTCTTGAAATTTCTATTAGTAGCAAGAGGTTAGGTCTTACCTTCAACACTTTGCCTCAGTATCTAATTTTATTACTCACAAATTCAAAACACAAATACAAAATTCAGCAAGAATTAACCTTCTCTTCATTTTTGAATAGCATGTTCTTGTTTTCTCTTGAGACCTCATCAGAAGTACCTTTAATGTTCATATTTATACGAACAGCCCCTTAACTGCAATGTAGGCTTTTTCTATCTTGTATCTCAAAACTCTTCTAGCCTCTACTTATTACCCAATTCCAAAGACATTTTCAGGTGTTAAAGTAGCACCCAAATACAAGTTACCTAAATCAGTATTAATCTGCTTGGTCTTCCAAAACAATATACCACAGACTCAATAGCTTAAATTTAACACACATTTATTTTTTTCACAGTTCTGCAGACTAGAAATCATGGTCAAAGTGCCAGCAAATTTGTTTTCTGATAGGCCCATCTTCCTAACTTGGGAGTTAGCTGCCTTCTAACTATGACCTCACATGAACTTTTCTCTGGATGCAGTGAGAGCAATTTCTGATGCTCTTTCCTTTAATAATGTCAGAAATGCACTTGGATTAGGGTACCAAATTTATGACGAATTTGGCCTTAATTACCCTTCTAAAAGCCCTCTTTCCAAATACATTCACACTGAGGGTCAGGTCTTCAACAGATGAATTTTGGAGGGATACATTTTAGTCCATGGCAAGCTCCCTTTCTCATAGATAGAATATATATAAATATGTATGTGTGTACATATGTATATGAGAGTTATAATACTTACAGTATAAGTTGCTATTAATATATTAGCATATTTAATAAGTGCTTATGAAACAAATACTTGAAATTAAAAGAATGGAAGAATGTATACTATGGAAATATAAATTAACAGAAATAGTTATATTAATATCAGATAAAGCACACTTCAGAGTTAGAAAAATACAAGCTATAGAAAGGTACATTGCATAATGACAGCAGTGTCATTTCACCAAGAAAACATAGTAATACTCAGTGGGTAAAGACCATAAAACAGAATTGAAAAATGTGAAGCAAAAGCTGATAGAACCAAAGGAGGAAATAAAGAAATCTACAATTATTTAACTAGGCTGAAATGAGCAAGGATATAATGTTCCACAACACTAGCAACAAGATCAAATAAAATTTATAGAATATTTCACCCAACAACAGTTGCTTTTAAAATGCCTATGGAAGAGGGAATCAGCAGCTAACTGGGGAGCACATATTGACCCATGTTGAATGCCTTCAACTCCTGACCTCCATGCATTCCCTCCCTTGCTCCAAGCTGTGAGTGAAGTCCAGAAGGCAGAGGACAGGCCTAGCAGCTGGAGAGGAGCAGCCACCAGCCTGGGAGTGCATGTTGGCCCACACATGGCTGTTGAAGGCCAGCAAACCCTGGCCTGAGTGTGAGTGAAGGCAGATGGAGGGCTCAGCATCTAAAGGTAAGCTGGGGAAGATACCAACAGCATACAGAGACACAGTAATATCCGAAGCTAGTGATCACCATCCCATCCAATACATCACAGTCCTTGTCCTTGTCAAGCCTGGTATGACTGTTGCAGACTAGGCCCGACCATTGGTCTCTGTTATCCCAGAAGGAGCACCCTGAAGAAATGCCCACCAACACCAGTGGCACAGTGAGCCAGCCCACAGAACAAATTTGATAGCAAACAACAGGTAGACGGAAAAATACAAATAGCCAAGAGAACACTACAGGGAAACAAAAGAAAAGAAAAAGAAACAAAAAGAAAATAGCCCCCAGAGGGGGCCTCCCTGGTGGCGCAAGGGGTTAAGCACAGCACTGTGAAGCTATCCTCAGTTTCTGCAGCATGAGTTTGATCCCTGGCAGGCCAGGGAGCGACCCACATGGTACAACAGACCTCTCCTGACTCACCCGCTGTTCCCCTCAGCAGTGTACTTCAGTCAGTCTGCCTGTTCTGCTCCCCAATCTGTATCTGGTGAATCCTCTCACCCCCTGCATCTCTGGCCTCTACCCCAGTTCTTGTATGTATAAATAAATGAATCTTAAAAAAAGGAAAAAGAAAATAAGCCTCTAGAACTCAACATCAACATGCAAGAATTTCTCTGCCTGACAGAGATTTCAGAATCGCCATTAAAAAAAAAAAAAAAGAAAAAAGGAAAAGAATTATGTGAGAAATATAATCAATAAACTCAAGAAGGAAAATTAATTTTTAAAGAAGGAATTAAAGAAAGCGAAGGAAGTTAAAAGATTTATGGAGGAGCCAAAGAATTCATGGAAAAGCATGGAAAGCAGAGTTGATGAAATGGAAGAACGAATAAGTACTCTCAAAAATAGAGATACAAAAATAACAAAAAATGAAAGAAAAGAGACAAGGGAAAAAGAAGGAAGGAACACTCTGGGAAATAACAGACACCATGAGGAAAGGAAATATCAGAGTCATAGTTAACCAAAAGTTGAAGAGAGAGACAAGGGATCAGAGAACTATGAAAATAAACATATAGGAAGCTAGAAGAAAGCTAAAATACCACAACGAAAGGAGAACTACAGCAAGACACATAATAGTGAAGCTTCCAAAAGTCCAAGACAAAGAAAAATAATGAAGCTGATGGGAGGGGTGGGGGGAAGAAACAGTTAACTTATAAAGGAAAACCAATTAGGCTGACATCAGACTTATCTGAAGAAATACTATGGGCATGAAGAGAGTGGAGTGCCATATCCAACAAACTCCAAGACATAAAATGTCAGCCAAGGATACTATACCCTGCAAAACTCTCCTTCCTCTATGAGGGAAGAAAAAAAGGAACTTCTCAGAAAAACAACCTTTAGAAATTCATTACCACTAAACCCCCACTCCAAAAAATATTACAATAAGCCCTAAAGCCAAAACAAACAGAGAAATTAATATGAAGAACAAAATAAGGTAAGGAATATAACCACAAAAAGACAAACAAAATGGTAAGTATAGACTCCAATTTATCAATATCCCTAAATGTAAAAGGAGTGAATTCATCAATAAAAAGACATTTAAAAGTCTACTAAGTTTTCAGGTGGAGGCTAATAGAAGTTGTATTCCAGCAAACTGAGTCTGCTGCCTTACTTTCTTTAAGAAACCATCAACTGTACCACACATTTCAGATATGTGCTACGCAAAATCCTCTCCAAACACCTGTAATGATTGCCTTTGTTCTGAGAGCAGTAACCCAAGATGGTCCCAGAAGAAAAGCTACAAGTCTTACTATCCTCAGCAATTTGACCTGGGATTAAGATGCAGAGCATTTGTACCATTTATCTTCTTTTTTTCTTTGTTATTATTACCAGAATATTTCCAATTTTGTATATTTTTCAATACCCAATTGTTTATCTCTTTGATTTCTCTATTGTTTTTATATGTTTAATTTCCTTGTGTCATGATTTTTCCTGTATTATATCTTGTTTCCTTTACACTTCTGTTTTTTCTCCTTTTTGTATATTTTCTGAAGTGTGAGCTTAGATTATCACTTAGGGCATTTCTTTTGTTGTATGCATTTGATACTATAATTTTTGCAGTCACCACTGATTATGGTGCCTCTCACAAATTTTGATGTTGAATTTTCATTTCACTCAGTTATGTGTCAAAGGAGCAAAGAATATGCACTGGAGCACGCAAAACCTCTTTAGTAAGTGGCATTAGGAAAACTGGATTGCAAACTGCAAAATAAATGAAACTAGGTCATCTGTCTTGTGGTGGCAGGATGAAAATGGATTAATCAGAGTCCATGTCCAGATGTCCAGAACAATGAGAAGCCTGGAGGGACTACAACAAGATAGTGCAGCCCAGCTCGAAGGGAAGTGACATTTTTATTTAGAATCAGACAGAAAGTTAAAAAAAAAAAAAAAGAGAAGCAAGCAAGCAGGCAAACAAGGAATGCAAACAAGGAATGCGTAACCAGCTGACACCAGCCAAGGTTGAGAAATAAGGAGAAAGTCAAGGAAAGTCTCAGTGTTGATGCTACTCTAGCCATAACACTTATTGCTGTTTCTGGACATGTTGTTTTCAGCATGTATAGACCCTCACACTAGGACTTTTGCCCTGAGAGGTTCCCTATCATAAACTTTCCCTGTTTCTGCACATGCTGTTTTCAGCATTTATAGGTCCTCATAGCAGAAATTTTGTCCTTAGTGGTTCCTTACCAACTTTCCCTATTTCTGCACACTGAGAGGCACAGAATAGTCAAAGCAACAAATAATCAAGACAAAGACACAGAATAGTTGAGGACACATAATAATACAAACACCCACAGTCATCACCTTAAACCATTCACAAAAATCAACTCAAAATGGAAAAAGAAAAGAACAGAAACCTAAAAATATATAGAATAAAACAGGGACAACAATGAATAAACTTCAGAAATATCTTTGAAGATTCATTCCCAAAAAGCAAGAAAAATGAGAAAGAATATGAACAACTGGGACTTCATCAAATTGAAAAGATTCTGTATAGTGAAAATGATGGTAACCAAAGCATTGTGACACACCACTGAATGGTTCACAGAGCATGTATTTGAAAAGGCACTGATATCACAGATCTAGAAAGAGTTCATAAAATTCAACAACAACAACAACAAAAACAAACACAAAATGAGTAGTGAGCTAAATCAACAGTTCTCTAAAGAAGACATACAGATGGCCAACAGGCACATGAAAAAATGTTCATCATCATTTATCATCAGAGAAATGCTAATCAAAACTACACTCAGATAGCCCTCACACCTGTGAGAATGGTCCATATAAAAAATAAAAACAGAAACAACAAATTTTAGACAGGGTGTGGAGAAAAAAGAACATCCCTACACTGTTTTGAGGGATGTAGATTGGCTTAGCCCCTATGAAAAGCAATGTAATGATTACTCAAAAAACTAAAAATAGATCTGCCATATGATCAGTAATTTCATTCTTAGATATATACCCAAAGAACAGAAAAAACATTTATTCACATGAAAACCTGCATTCCTATATTTATTTGAATAGTTTTTACAATAGCCAAGATATGGAAACAAATGAATTAACCAAAAATAGATGAGTGGTTCAAGATATGTCATATATACAGTATAGGATGCTATTCAGTGATCAAAATAGATAGATGTCATTTGTGGCAACATGGATGGAAAGGATCATATTACATGAAATAATTCAGAAAGATAAAGATAAATACCACATGGTGTCATTTGATGTGGTATAGAGAGAAACCAAACAGTACGTCAAATAGATAAATTTTAACTGCAACCACTGAAAACTGACCATAGATCTGAGGCAACTAAGAGGGGAGGAAAGACGGAAGGATGAGGATGGGGATGGGGAAGGGGAGTACAACAGACTGTGGTGGAAGACTAAAGGTATTTTGGTGTTGGGAAAGCTATTGTGGTCAGATCTCAGGGGAGAAATCCTTCATTGTCAAAATAACAAATATGTAAAACAATGGTATTTCAACAATAAAAAAAAATTGTGTGAAATTGGGCAAATTAAAGAAAAAGGTGGCATTTATATTTACCAAGTAGCATTACCTTTCTCTGAAAATTAATATAAAATTTCTTCTACATTAATAAAGGCACTCCATAGTTTTAAAGATAGATAAATAAATAAATAAATATAAATTAAAATAATGGAATTGCAGAATGTAAAAAGTTTGGTAGAGGACATGAAAAATTCAAAATAAGCAATAAAATTAGAATGGGCTAAATGGAAGATCAAAACGGTGAATTCAAAGATGCAAATAAAGAATGAACACAGAGAGAGATGAAGTAAAAAATTGAAGAATCACTTTGAGAACTATCTGACTCCATGAGGAAAAGAAATGTAAAAATCATAGGTCCCAAAAGAGGAAGAGGGAGAAAAGGGAACTGAAAAAAAATATTTGTAGATATAATGGAAGAGGACCTCCCTGGTGGTGCAGGGGGTTAAGATGCAACCTATGAAGCTATCCACAGCCACTGCAACACATGTTCGATCCCCGGCCAGGGAGGTGCCCACATGGTACAGCAGACCTCTCCTGACTCACCCACTGCTCCCCTCAGCAGTGTATTTCAATTGATCTGCCTGTTCTGTTCCCCACTCTGTCTCTGGTGAATCCTCTCACCCCCACACAACTCTGGCCTGTACCCCAGTTATTGTATGTATAAATAAATAATATTTTTTTAAAAAAGAGTGGAAGAAAACTTCCCAAAGTTGAGAAAAGAGCTAAACATACAAATATAGGAAGATAAGAACACCAAAATAGTTAAATAAAATGAGACCTACAGCAAGATATATAGTAGTGAAACTTCCAAGTGTCCAAGTGAAGAAAGACTATTAAAACTGATGAGAGTGAAGAAACTAACTTATAAAGGAAACCCAGTTAGGTTAAAATCAGATTTATCAGAAGAACAGGATGGGCAAGAAGAGAAATCATTGATATTAAAAAATTCTATAATGGGGCCTCCCTGGTGGCACAAGGGGTTAAGACACAGCACTATGAAGCTATCCACAGCCACTGTAGCACGAGTTCAATCCCCGGCCAGGGAGGTGACCCATATGGTGCAGCAGACCTCTCCTACCTCACCTGCTGCTCCCCTCCCCTTAGCAGTGTACTTCAGTCAGTCTGCCTGTTCTGCTACCTACTCTGTCTCTGGTGAATCCTCTCAACCCCACACTCTAGCCTGCACCCCAGGTCTTGTATGCATAAATAAATAAATAAATAAATAAATAAAAATTACTACAATGTAAAAATTGCCAAACTGCAAAGTTCTTCATATTTGAGGGAGAAATAAAGGCCTTCTCACACAAACAGAATTGTAAGGAACTTACAACCAATACAGTCCCCTTTGCAGAAATATTAAAAATAGATTTAATGTCGAAACCAAAGCAAGGAGTAAACACAAAGAATTTAACAGGGAGATAAATAGAAATGTACCAGTGTGTCCCACCTGATGACTATCAACTCTGCAAACAAACATTAAAGAAAATACATATGTGTTTGAATACTTTTGTACCCAACTCTCACCAATGGAGCAACTATACAGAAAATAAACAGGGACACAATTGCCTTAAGCAAAGAATTAGAGCATGTGTCATTCTCCCATTCAGAACAAGCAATGAAAGTAGAATAGGCCAAATAGAAGATCAAAATAGTGAACTCAAGACTGCATACTAGGACACGATACAAATATTAAAAAATTCATGAAGACTGAAATACCAAGTATCTTCTCCGACCACAATGTTATTTAAGTAGAAATAAAATTCTACAAAAAGAAAGCAGGAATTCTGAAAGTACATGAGAAACTGAACAACTAAAGAACTCAACACTAAAGAAAGCTGCTGGATCAATGAGGAAATCTAAGAAAAATCAATAAATACCTCTAGACAGATGATAATGAACACACAATTTCCCAGAAGGTATGAGAAACAGCAAAAGAAGTAGGCCTCCCAGGTTGTGCAGTGGGTTGAGTGCCCCACTGTGAAGCTGTCCGCAGCCTCTGCAGTGTGGGTTCAATTCCCGTCCAGCTAGGGAGAAACCCACATGGCATGGCAGACCTCTCCTGCCTTGCCTGCTGCTCCCCTCAGCAGTGTCTTTGGTCCATCTGCCTGTTCTGCTGCCCACTCTGTCTCTGGTGAATTCTCTCACCTTACCACACCTCTGACTCTACCCCAGTTCTTATGTAAATAAATAAATCTTTAAAAAAAAAAGTACTATGGACACAGTGTATAGCAATAATCTAGTCTCTTATCTCAAGGAATTAAAAAATGAAGATCTAAAACCCAAAAGCCAGTAAGAGGAAGTAAATAATAAAAGTTACAACACAAATAAATGAAGTACAAATAAAAAAAAGACAGTTAAAAAGATCAATGAAACCATGAGCTAGTTCTTTGAAAAAAATAACAAAATAGACAAACCACTAGATATGCTGACCAAGAAAAAAAAATGAGAAAACTTAAAAAAATATCAAAAATGAAAGAAAAGAAATGACAACACACTGCGGAAATCCAGAGTATAATGAGATTACTATGAACATTTATATGCAAACGAGTTTAACAACCTAGATGATATGGATAAATTCTTAGAAATGAGAGAAAATATTTGGACAGCATACATCTGACAAGGAACTGATATCAAAGATTTAAAAAGAGCTCATACAATTCAACAAAAAGAAAACAAACCAATCAAAAATGGGTAAGGCCTACCTGGTGTCACAGGGGTTAAAGTCTCAGTGCTTTAAGCTGTCACCTGCCACTGCAGCACAAATTTGTTCCCCACTCTGTCTCTGGTGAATCCTCTCACCCCGCATACCTCTGGCCTTTACCTCAGTTCTCGCATGCATAAATAAATAAATCTTAAAAAAAAAAACAAAAAAAAACCCATTACCTATGGATCTGTCATTCAACACAGTAACTCCATTTCTATGTATCTAACCCAAAAATTCAAAAACACCAATTCAAAATAAAACTTGCACTCCCACATTTATCACATTGATATTTATAATACACAAATTATGGAAACAAATTAAATACCCCAAATCAGATGAGTGGACCAAAAAGATGGAGTGTATATACACAATGGAATATTATTCAGTGATAAAAATAAAAAAAAAAAACTTATGCCACTTGAGGCAACATGGATGAAGTTTGTAGGATTATTGCTAAGTTGAAATAAGAATGGTGTCAGTTATATATGAAATACAAACTAAAGGTCACATGACTATAAGCTTAAAAATTAACCTTTGAAAGCTGACTATAAAAACAAAGCATCAGGTCAGGGAGTAGTGTGTGGGAGTGGAAAGTACAAAGAGAGAAGAAAGCACACTGGATTGTGGTGGTGTACTATGGGAGTAGAGAAAGAATTTGACAAGATTCAACATTCAGTTATGATAAAACTCTCCCCAAAATAGGAATTTAAAGAACATACCTCAACATACTAAAAGGTATATGTGACAAATTGCAGTTTATATTCTACTTAATGGGGAAAAATGGAAAGGTTTTCCTCTAATATCAGAGATAAGACAAATATGTCCACTTTCCCCACAACTACTTGACATAGTATTGGAAGTCCTAGTTAGAACAATTAGGCAAGAGTAAGCTATTAAATGAATCCAAAGTGGTTAAGAAATAAATTAATCACTATTTGCAGATGAAATAATATAAGAACCCCAAATATTCCACTAAAAAACTATTAGATACAATAAGTCAGCACAGTGATGTTGTAGGGTACCAAATCAATATTACACAAAACTGTTTCATTCTTATATGAACAACAAACTAGGAGGAACAAAAAAATCAAGAAAACAATCTCATATCCTATTGCATAAAATACAATGAAAAACCTATGAATAAACTTAACAAAGTTGATGAAATACCTGCCCAATGACACTAAAAGACATTGTTCAAAAAACAGAAGACATAAAGAATGGAAAGATACTCCCTGCTAATGAATTAGAAGAATTAACATTGTTAAAATGGCCCTCTTTAAAGTAATGTACAAATTCAGTGTAATCTCTATCAAAGTTTCAATGACATTTTTCAGTGAAATAGGACATTACCAAAATTTATATGGAACCACAGAAGACCCTATATAGCAAAGCAATCCTGACAAAAAATAATGGAGTTATCACACTCACATACTTTAAATTTTATTGCAATGCTATTTAATCAAAACATTATCATATTGGAATAAAATAGACACATAGTCCAATGGAATAGGACTATGTCCATACACTAATATGGACAGTTAATCTATGACAGAAGAGTCAAGAGTATACAATTGAGAACGGAAAGTAACTTCAAATGGTATTGGTAAAACTGGATAGCCATATGCAAAGAATGAAATTAGACCACTGTCTTACACCATATACAAAAATTAACTCAAAATGGAGTAGACTTGGATTTAAGATCTGAAACCATAAAATAAATGGAATAAAACAAGCAGTTCACTTCATGAAACTGGCTTCAGGGATGACTTTGAGTACTCAATTTCACAGCAAGGGAAACTTAAAAATAATCAAATGAAGCTACATAAAATTTAAAAAGCTCTGCACAGCAAAATAAACAATCATTAAAATGAAAACAAACCTTACTGAATGGGAGAAAATATTGCATCTTATAGACACCCCAACTCCCTCCCCCCAACACGCACACACAGATTGACTCACATGGCCTCCATCTACTCAAAAGATATGAGATGTCTGAAATAGCCCGACTTTGGGAGCTGCCTTTAGTAGTATCAAACTTTGGATCACATAAAGGATGAAATAAGGCTCATGTCTGCGTGAAAAAGAAAGTGGGGGCCTGCTCTGGTGGTGCAGCAGTTGAGCTCTGGGCTGCGAGGCTGCCCGCAGCCTCTGCAACACCGGTTCATTCCCTGGCCGCCGGCGAGGGTCCCACAAAAAAAAAAAAAAAGAAAGAAAGAAAGTGGGAGGGTATTGGGTTCAGGTTTTCACACCAGACTGAGAGGTCAGGGACAGGCCTGAGGGAAGATGAGGGAGGGACAGGTGCACAGGTTGATGAGGGGGTTGACTGAATGGCTACTACCGCATAGTTTTGGGAAAGTTCAAAAAGCCTGCTCTGTTAGATTAGGAGCTGCAGGCTTCTGATAAAGGAAGGGGTACCATTCTAGAAGGGAACTATGTAGCCTAGGTGGTGGTGGGATGTGTCATTTCGAGGAGTCATCTTTCCTGGAAGTGTCTTCCCATCTTCAGAATCTAAATTCTAATATTCTCACTGACACTCTGTGTTTCCCCAGCAGAATCTCAAGATTCCTCCAGAAACCTTGAAAATACCAACCACCCTGGGCTAATGTCCAAATCTGCAAAGACTCAACACCAAAAGGAGAAAATATATAATCCAATCAAAAATGGGCAAAAGACCTAAATAGACACTTCTTCAAAGAAGACATAAAGATGACCATGAGTACATTTAAGTAATGCTCATCATCACTTACCAGCAGGGAAATGCAAACCAAATCAAAATCACAATGAGATACCACCTCACACAGTTGAGAATGGCCTCATCAAAAAGACCAAGAATAGTATGTGTTGGAGACTGTGTAGAGAGAAAGGAACTCTCTTGCACTATTGGTGGAGATGTAGACGGGTCCAGCACCCATGAAAAATGAAAATTTCTCAAAACACCCAAAATTGAAATAAATTAAAAAGAACTCATTAATAAAAAACAATCTAGGGCCTCCCCTGGTGGCTCAGCAGTTGAGCACTGGGCTGCGAGGCTGCCCGCAGCCTCTGCAGCACCGGTTCATTCCACGGCCACTGGCAAGTGTCCCACAAAAACAAAACAAAACAAAAATAAAAAAATAAAATAAAAACAATCTAAATGTATATCAGCAGAAATAATGAATAAATCGTGGTACACATATAATTAGCCAATTATTATTTTGTATATCTGAGATTAATGTTTTATCAATTTTCTTCAATTAAAATGTTTTAAATGAAAAAGATTAAATCCACCATATCAGCAATCCCATGAAGAATACAGAAATACTAATTTGAAGGGATATATGTTCTTTGTTCACTGCAGCACTGTATACAATAGCCAAGGTATGGAAACAATCTAAATGACCAAAGACACAGGACTAGATCAAGATGTGGAATATATACAATGTAGAATAATTCTTAGTTATAGCAAAGGATGAAATGTTAACATTTGTGAGAATATATGTGGAACTGGATATTATGCTAAGTGAAATAAAATAGGAGAAAGACAAACACTGAATAATTTTACTCTTGTGGAATATAGACAAGACAAAGGAATTGACCAAAAGGAAGCCAAAAGGAAGTCTGGAAATATGACTGTAGAATTAAGGATACCAAAGGTGGAGGAAGGGATTGAGAGCAATATATGTGTGGGGGCACAGTGGAGTATGGTGGAGGATTATGGGTGTTTTGGTGGTGTGGTAACATGCCTAAGAGGTGAACCTGTACCTCTGAATGATACACAGTGTTGTAAATCAATGTTACCTCAATAAACAAATGATACAATAGAAAAAAGAATATAAAAATATTTATAATCACTCAAAAACATAAAATACCTACCTATAACAAAGATGTATCCAAACATGCACAGCATTTTATGCTGATAACTACACAATTATAATAAATCAAATATCTAAATAGGTTGACTTGCTATATTACTGGTTTGGAAGACTCAATATAGCAATGCTGTTAATCCTCTAAAATGGCATACAAATTTAATTAAATATCCAAGGATAATTTTCATAGATATTGACAAGTTTATACAAAATTTATATGTAAGGCAAAAGAATTACAATAGCTAAAATAATTTTGAACGATAAAAAAGTGTCAAGAATCACTCTTCTGTTTTTAAAGCTTATTAAATGGCTACCATAATCAAGACTATGTGATGTTGCAAAAGTACAGACATAGGTCAGTGAAATAAAACTGAGAACCCAAACATTGACCCACATGTTTGGCCAAATTTTTTTTGACACAGGTACAAATACAAATCATTGAAGGGAGGATAGTCTGTATAACAAATGGTGCCTAAGCAAGTGGATATAGATACATAAAAATAGTAAAATGAATCTCATCCTAAACTTTATGTAAAAATTAACTTAGAGTGTGATTGTAGATGTAAATTTTGCAATAAAACTTAAAGAATATAGCACGCAAGATCTGCAAAACCTATAGCTTGGTGAAGAGAATATGATGTAACACCAAAACATCCATAAAATAAAAAAAAATGATAAATTGGACTTGATAAAAAATAATTTTTATATTCTAAATACCTGGTTAAGAGAATGATAAAACAATCCACTGACTAGAAGAAAATATTTTCAAACCACCTATCTGACCAAGCTACTCATATCCTAGAAAAATAGACAACTCTCAAATGTCAGCTGAGAAAAAGCAAGCAATCCAATTGGAAGTTATATCAATGTCCTGCACAGATTTTTCATGGAAAATGAAACATAGATGGCAAATAAGTATATGAAAAGATGTTCAACATCACTTGCCATTAGGAAAATTCAAATTAATATCATTTTGAAGTATTACCACAAACGTTTTAAAATAATTGAAGTAAAATAGGGCCTCCCCTGGTGGCGCAGCAGTTGAGTGCTGGGCTGCAAAGCTGCCCACAGCCTCTGCAGCTCCGGTTTGATCCCCGGCCGCCAGCGAGGGTCCCACATGGTGCACAGACCTCTCCTGCTGCGCCCGCTGATCCCCTCAGCAGTGTGTTTCCTCAGTCTGCCTGTTCTGTTCCCCTCTCTGGCTCTGGTGAATTCTCTCACCCTCCTGTGCTTCTGACTGTACCCAGTGCTTGCATAAATAAATAAATTAATAAATAAATCTTTAATAAAAAATAATTGAAGTAAAATAGCTGGCCGGGGGAAGAAGTAGATCACTTATCCATTGTTGGTGGATATGTGAAATGCCATAGTGACTCTGGTAAACTTTGTAAGTTTCATGAAAAACTACAAACACAATTATCATACAACCCATCAAATTGAAGTCTTAGTCATTTGTACTAAAGAAGTGATTATAGGGCCTCCCCGATGGCGCAGTGGTTGAGCGCTGGGTTGCTAAGCTGTCCGCAGCCTCTGCAGCGCCGGTACGATCCCCAGCTGCTCCCTGGCCTCGGAGGAGGGTCCCACATGGCACACAGACCTCTCCTGCCGCCCGCTGCTCCCCTCAGCGGTGTGCTTCAGTCCTTCTGCCTGCTCTGCTCCCCGCTCTGGCTCTGGTGAATTCTCTCGCCCTCCCGCACTTCTGACTGTACCCAATGCTTGTATAAATAAATAAAAATAAATCTTTTTTTTAAAAAAAGAAGTGATGATTATAGTCACATAAATGCTTGTAAATGGATATTCATAGCAACTTTATTCATAATTGCTAAAAACTGGCATCAGCCCTTCAGTGGACATTGTTTAGAATTGTAAGTATATGGTAATAATAAAGAGCAACAACTTTGGTTGTTTCTATTATTATTTTAAAATTCTATACACAATGTACCTCTTTATTGTCTGCACTCACGGTGGATTGTTCATACTATCCTGCCCTTGGTACACCACCGTTGAGAGGTAATTGTAGTAACATCAAAGACTGCAGTGACTCTACTGTCACTCTAAGGGCTACCAGAGTCCAGGCTCCCCCTCCCCATAGCTAAACTGACCGGAAAAGGCGATGGTGGCCACAAGGAATTAGAATCGGATAAAGGTATTGAAACTATACAGCAGATGCTAATTTGAAATGATATCTTAGGGATAAAGGAGTAGGTGGAAAGAAACAGAAAATTCTTATACTGACAAGTGTGGTGGTGTGGAAGGAAAACTGACGTTGATGGCAGGAACCATGTTCACAGTTATTATCTTAAAAAAAAAGAAATAGAAAATAGAGGCTATTTCTGAAATCTGTCTTCATTACCTTTCCCTCCCCTAAACAGCAGCCTTGGCCCTTCTGCCCCTTAGTGAGTATCTAGTCCTTGCTATTTCCTGCCACAGCAGGCAATGGAAAAAGGCTTCACATCTTTGATAGAGGCAGATATTGTGGCTACCCTAGTCTCATACATAAAGGATAAAGCTGCCATTTTGCTGATGACAGTCCCTTCTTCCCAGGAAGAAGAAATACCACTGGCACTTTGAGAAAGATTTTATGCCTTTGATTTCCATATCCAGGCAACACTTGACTGTGACCCTAACATGTGAAAAGCCTTTGGTTAATTTTAATTTAATCTCTGATTGCAGTATCTCTTGCCCAACAACATGGAATTCTGTAATCAGAATTAAGCAGAGGTATGAGCAAGGTTTACTCATCTGAGCAGGGAAAGATTGACTATACTGATTTCTGTGAAGTGTCCATGGGAAAGACCACTTATCCCTAATTTCATTTAGTAGTATCTGCTGACATCTTAAATGAATTTGTGACAAATATGAAAAGGTTGGTCCAACCCTGTAAAATACTCTTAGTTGTGTTGAAATTATGAAGTGACTTATGCTAATTGTTATTATCTTAAATTTAGTAAACAGTAATATATCTTGCCACTCATGCTAGCACATGGATACACATATTCTCACAGAGACACATCTTACTCCTTGTAAGTTCCTTATTAACAAAGTTCAAATCACTGTGGCAAAGGATATAACTATAGCAGAAGATTTGGACATAGTAGGGGGGTGGTGCTATGTTTGGGAAGAATTACATATCTTAGTCATTTAATCATCACTACATAATTTGTAAAATAGGTGCTATTATAATTCCCCATTACTAAAGCAGAGGCTGATTCTGAGAGAAGAAAATTGAGATAATCAGATTATATCACTCTTGTTAAAATTCTATGGTTTCCCCTTTTCCTGAGAATAAAAGTACTAAATCCTCATCCCATTCTCCAGGCTGTCAGTCAACCTCCCTAGTTTTGTCTCAGGTCCCCTTCCTCTAGAGGCTCCAGTCACAATGACCTTTGTTTAGTTCCTCATACTCTTTTCTCCTCTAGGTCTCATGTTAGTCTGTGTACCTGGACTGGCCTCCTCTGTGTTTACCTATTCATTTTCCAGGTCTTTTTTTTTTTTTAATTTACTTATTTATTTATACAAGTACTGGGTACAGTTAGAAGCACAGGAGGGTGAGAGAATTCACCAGAGCCAGAGCAGGAAGCAGAACAGGCAGACTGACAAAGTACACTGCTGAGGGGAGCAGCGGGCGGCAGGAGAGGTCTGCGCGCCATGTGGGACCCTCACCCAGCGGCCGGGGATCGAACTGGCTCTGCAGAGGCTGCGGGCAGCTTCGCAGCCCAGTGCTCAACCGCTGCGCCACCGGGGAGGCCCTCATTTTCCAGGTCTTAATTTAGATGTCAAATCCTCAGGAATCATCCTTTACTTCCCCCTTGACTCTCCAGTGTCCCTTGGACTATGTTAAATCCCTTTGTTATGTCTTTCCATTGAACTCTACATCTCATACTACTATTTATCACATGGTTTTACATATAATAGTGTGTTTAGGGTCTATTTTCCTCATTAGATGAAGTTTCCTGTCCAAATATTGTCCTATACTCTGTTCTATCCTTAGCACCTACTACAGTGCCTGTCATATGACAATAGTTCCATAGATTTTATTTTTTTTATTTTTTTAGGATGTTAGGATATTTATTAATGTTCTGGTATTTAGACCATGGGAGCTAGAAGAACAGACATTGTGAGACTAACTCCAAAGAATACATCTAAAAATAAGTCATACAAACACTAGAATCATCCCTTCTCCCACCATAACATTTCATAATCTCTTTTGATTTCATTAATCTCCCCATGACAACCTCTTGGAAATGGGAGGGCTGGGTCTGTCCTTGTGTTTACTTTCACTCTTAATACGAATCTGCATCCTCTGGGAGTCTTCCCCTTTCTCTTGGCTTCATTCCTAGCCTATTGGACCATTAACCTGCCTATTCCAGTGCTGGTGCATCTTTTACATATTGTACCAACAAGTTAAACAGATACCCAGAATGAGAAAAACCCTATGTATCAAGTAGGCTGTGGTACTTAATCTTTCTTGCTGTGTATATACTATTCTCAAAACATATTTTCACATGCCACATTAAAAGCTATAGTTTTAAAACACAGGATTCAGTATACCATAAATAGAAAAGGAAAGAGTGATAGCTTAGTTTTACAATGGGATTAGGCATATATTAAACATTATACATTAAGAAAGCCTATCAGCTCACAGTGACTTCTGCTGTAGCTGTGACTTTTGTTCAATGATGTCTGAAAAACGAGGAACTTTTTTTGAAATAACCACACGAATGTCATCGCTCATATTAAAGCTGCTTCTAGATTTTGTTTTAAAATGTAAAAGGGATGAAAATCCCAACTCACAAAGGGTAAGTGGTTGCAAATGGCATAAGGATTTCCAGAGCTGTCTTTGCCAGGCTTGGAAACACTGTGAACTGAGCACACCAGAAATCCTCCAGCTTCATCGTCTCAAATTCTATTAGGATTTGGCCGCTAGCTCGCAATTCAACAATATCATTTTTCATTAAATAACCATCATCAACAAAATCCAGATTAAACACGAATGGGTCCAAAATCCATTTATTTGCCTCATCAAGATCTCCCATGGAAAAATACCTGTGGAAGAAGCTGCTCAACCGTTGCAGATGCAGGGTTATTTCCGTTGCCACGCAGACTGCCTCATGATCTGAAACAATGATTTCTTCAAGAAAAGGAAAGTTGGTAATTTTTTTTTCTCAATTCGTTTTAGCCAGAATGGAAACTTCCTGACAAAAGCAGACAGCTTCTCTCTGGCTGATACTGTGTTCATGCCAGTCCTTTGCATAGATGCACTGAGTTCATTGAGGTGTTTGAACAAATCTGCAAGATATGCTAGATGAAGTTTAAACTCTATTTTCAAAGCTATCAACTAAATTACTGCTTTGGTGGTGAAGAAACTGATTTATTTCTTCATACATTTCAAAAATATGAGTCAGTATTTGGCCCCGGGAAAGCCACCTCCTCTCAGTGTGGAAAAGGAGAACACTATACTCGATTCCAATTTCTTCAAAAAAGGCCTGAAACAGGCGATTGTTGGGTTCCCGCCCTTTGATGAAATTGACCACCCTAACCACAGTAAACAGGGCTTCCCTCAGGTTCACAGGCAACGTCTTTGTGACCAGTTCATGGGGGTTCAATAAACAATGTTTGATCACGACGTGTTGAACCTCTTTCTTCACGTAAGCAACAAACTCTGAATTTTCTCCTAGCATAGAGGAGGCCCCATCCGTGCACACAGAGCCACATACATCAAGAGCTATCTTATGTTTCACAAAGAAATCTCTGAAGAGGTGGAACACATCTACTCCTTTCACTGTTAACTGCAAGGGTTCGCAGAATAGGAATTCTTCTATGATCTCTCTTTTATGAATTGCACAAATGCTATTAGCTGGCTGCAGTCGTCCATGTTTGTGGTCTCAGCAAGCTGAATACCCACTTTAAGAGGACTGGCTTTGATATCTTCTAGAACTTGCTGTAAGATGTCCTGGCTCATTTCATCAATTCTGGAGTGGATCACATCATCTGATAAGGGCACCTGCTGAAGCTTCTTTTGTGCATCTGGTCCCAAAACTATTTGTGCTATTTCCAACGCACAAGGTTTCACTAATTTTTCAGCTATTGTGTGAGTATTCTTCTCTTTGGCACATAAATACGCAAACTGATATGATGCCTGCAATAAGGCATCCTCATGAGATGCAACTCCAAATGCTTTCAAGGTTTCACTCTGGTCAGAGAGGACTGGCACGTGCTTCAGGCTGTTGAGGTCATGTCCACTCATGCCACCATGCTGTCTGTTAAAATGGTCTGACAGTTTTGATGGTCTGAGATCAGCATTTGAAAATACGGAGTTACACAACACACACTGCAGACGCTGAGTTCCATTGACTTCCGTCGTACAGGTGAACCAGTAACGTACATAGTCATCATCCCATTTACGTTTCTTCGACATGGCACACAAAAACGCTCAGGCAGTATTCCAATGATGCTGCGGAATTGTGCTGCTATATGAGCCCATTTAAGACAGAAGAGTCATGATGACCTTAAGTTCAAAGAGTTGAGCTTCAGCCTTTTGTCAAGTGAGGTGATTATAGTGTCAACGGTGTTTGGAACCTCTACTATCGCCTAAGAGGCTTTCTTGTGTTGAGAAACTCACAGGTTTCACTTGCTCCTTCGTGGTACTTAGCAATCACAATATCCTGCGGTGGCGGCGCGGGGCACAAACGCAGCTCGGCCCTGGGGGCCGTGTATTGCGGGCCGCGCGTGACGGGGCGTGGGCAACGGGGCTCTGCTCGACCCTGGGCAGAGCAGGTCACGGCAAGGCTTCAGTTCTGCACTCCGCTCAGCCTGCTGCCCAGTTTGGGGCGTCGGAACCTCGGGTCGGAACCCTGAGCAGAACCCGCGTAGAGCGGAGAGACACGCTCGCCCGCCGCACCCTCTGCCCCGACCGCGCCAGGTTTCCATCTGGGTCTCCGGGCGGCCTCCCACCCCTCTGCCCTGGCTGCCCCGGGCTTCCATCCGGGTCCTTCCTCCATACATTTTTTTTTTTTTTAAGATTTATTTATTTTTTATACAAGCACCGGGTACAGTCAGAAGTGCAGAGGGTGAGAGAATTCACCAGAGCCAGAGCGGGGAATAGAACAGGCAGACTGACGAAATACACTGCTGAGGGGAGCAGCGGGGCTCGGCAGGAGAGGTCTGTGCACCATGTGGGAGCCTCGCCTGCGGCCAGGATAGACCAGTGCTGCAGAGGCTGCAGCCAGCTTCCCAGCCCAGCGCTCAACCATTGCACCACCAGAGGAGGCCCTCCATAGATTTTGAGTGAATGCATATGTATATCCTCGATAGTTGGTTCATTAATAGTTGCTCAATATATATAGTTTATATATAGTTAATATTATTGTTCCAGGGCAAATAAAACACCAGGGACAGAGCCAAGATTTACACCCAGATCTGAATCTAAATCCCATGTTCCTTTCACAATATGGCTTTGCCTACCAAAATGCCTTCTAGGCCCAGAAGTGCCACAATTTGGTTCTGTGACTTAAGGTGAGACATATAGATAATGATACAAATATATAAACTGGATAGATGATGAAACAAAAAAAGGAAGGGGGGAAGTAAGGAAGGAAATTATCACTCTGAATCTCAGTTTTTCATTCTGCAAACTAAGGTAGGGATCTGTGAAGTTCAAATTGCTCTGCATGTAACCTAGAAGAGAAGAAACATGTAAGATAAGAGGAACTCTAAATAGTTACTTATTACAAATCAGTGCCATCTCTCTACAAGACAATTACACAGGTATACCAAGAAACCTTGATATTTTTATGTCTCTCAGGGGCTACTGGGTTGTTTCCAAGTCTTACCTATTATAAACAGCGCTGCAATAAACATAGGGGTGCATGTATCCTTTTGAATTAATGTGTTTGTGTCCTTTGGGTAGATCCCCAGGAGTGGAATTGCTGGGTCATATGGTAGCTCCATTTTTAGTAAACTTCCACACAGCTTTCCATAGTGGTTGGATTCGTTTGCACTCCCACCAGCAGTGTAGGAGAGTTCCTTTTTCACCACATCCTGGCCAACATTTGTTGTTGCTAGTTCATTTTATATGTGCCATTCTTACTGATGTAAGGTATTCTCTCATTGTGGTTTTGAGTTGCATTCCTCTGATTATGGGGGATGTTGAACATTTTTTCATGTGATTGTTGGCCATTTGCATTTCATCTTTGCAGAAGTGTCGTTTAAGTTCTTCTGCCCGTTTTTTGGCTGTTTACTTTGTTTTTCTTGAGTCATGTGAGTTCTTTGTATATCTTTGTAATCAATACCTTATCAGTTGCGTGGAGTGTGAAAACTTTCTCTCAATCAGTGGGATGTCTCTTTGTTTTGGTTAATGTACTTTTGCTGTACAGAAGCTTTTTTAATTTGATGTAATCCCAGCTGTTTATCTTTTCCTTCATTTTTTTTTTGTTATGGGGGATGGGTCTTTAAAGATGTTGTTTATATGTATGTCTTGTAATGTTTTACCTATCTTTTCTTCTATGTATTTTATGGTTTCAGGTCTTATGTTCAGTTCTTTTATCCATTTGAGTTGATTCTTGTGCATGGTGTGAGGTAGTGGTCTAGTTTCATTCTGTTGCATGTGGTGGCCTAGTTTTCCCAGCATAAGGTGGGAGTATTTTGTTGTGAAGACTTTGAGAGGCTATTTAGCATCTTTGACCCATGTACAGTAAATATCAGTAGTATTCTTGAATCAACCTGACAGCTAAAACACCCCACATCTGCAAATGCTCTATAAGGAAAAAAAAATTATCCACATTTGAAACCCACTGAACTTTTATCTCAGAAGGATCTCTTAATTGTATTGTAATGACTCCAGGTTGCCTCTCTCAAGAGTGGGGAGCTTAGAAAGATGGAGTAGGAAGGTAGCCTTGATTCAGGACCTAACTGTACTCCATTCCCATTTTCCTCCCTCTCTTGCTGGTCTGTTCCCTGTTTTGGGGGCATTTCAGGAATAAGACCCTACAGATGGAGAAGATCAAGGCCCGTTTGAAGGCTGAGTTTGAGGCTCTTGAGTCAGAGGAGAGGCACCTGAAGGAATACAAGCAGGAAATGGATCTCCTACTACAGGAAAAGATGGCCCATGTGGAGGAACTCCGATTAATCCATGCTGACATCAATGTGGTATGTGACTGGCTATCTAAAGCCTATCTCCGGCCCTTTGTGGAATAGGTAGTAATGAGTATTTTGGCTTCTCCTTGAGATGTGACTGTGACCAACTTGGGGGAGTAGGCATCAAGTGCGGTGCAGTGGAAGAATCCAGGAGTTCCAAGAACTAGCCCTGCCTCTGTCACTGTCTGTTGTATCATTGGAGAAGTCCTTTCTCTCTGGGCCTCTTTCTCTCTTTATAGTATATGAGAGGGAATCAATCACCTCTAAGGTCTCTTTTAACTCCGATATGTTCTCATTCTTGGAGTCTGGGAATTAAGAATTAGCCTTTGGGAAAAGTAGAATAGGCAGCCACCTCTAAGGTCTAGCTTCCAATGAGGCCAAACAATTTCTTCCTACCTGCCAAAGCTGGGTTCCCTCAGTAGAATCTCTCCTTTGGAGACTCTTGGAATATGAGGAATGAACTGTTTGCTAATGTGGTAACTTCCTCACCCTTTGGAGTTATTCAAGTAGAGTATAAGTTGCAATAACTGTCTCAATTGCAATAACTGATGATTCTTATGATTTGTTCACTAAGAGGGAGGTAAGAGGTGCTGACATGTAAGGTCATTAGGACCTATGACAATGAGAAGTACTTTTTTAAGAATTGCATTGAAAAAAGTAAGTGTCTTTTTTGGGGAAAATTTATTTCCCTGGTAATATTTATTGACATTGTCATGTCTAGGATCTTAAAAGAAATATGAATGAGATTTGGACAGTAAGTACATGGGATTTTCTGTATTATAGACCACAGCATTCCTGGGTTTCAGGGGGAGTTGTCAGTTTTTCTGCCTGTTAACCAAGGATAAAAAGCCAATGAAATGTACAAGACATTAGCTATAGAAGGCCTGAGATTCTAGTCCAGTATTTCTGAAGCTTGAACATGCATCAGAATTACCTGGGGAGCCTGTTAAAATACAGATTGTTGGATTCCATCCCAGAGTTTCTTTTCTTTTTTCTTTAAGGAATTTTTTTAAAAGATTTATTTATATTTTTATACAAGAGCTGGGGTACAGGCCAGAGATGCGGGAGGGTGAAGAGGATTCACCAGAGGCAGAGCAGGGAGCAGAACAGGCAGACAACAGAAATATACTGCTGAGGGAAGCAGCAGGCGAGACAGGAGAGGTCTGCCGCACCATTTGGGATTCTCGCTGGCCAGGATCGAACCTGCACTGCAGAAGCTGCAGACTGCTTCAGAGCATGGCGCTCAACTCACTGTGCCACTGGGGAGTCCCCATCCCAGTTGCTGATTCTATATACCTGGGGGGAGGGAGCCTGAGAATTTGCTTTCCAGGAGAAAGGCCACAGGCATAGGAGGCAGAAACCCTGAGTCTTTATCTAGGATTTGTGTTTAAGATATATTTTTCTGAGAAAGTTTCTTTTCTCTGTCAATTCTCTGACTTGTAAAAGGGTGGTGGGGTGGACTAAATGAGCTCTAAGAGCCAGCCATTCCAGCACTAAAATTCTATATTTGAGCAATAAATTACCATTTATTGATTCTTTACTCTGTTGTAGTTCCTGTAATGAAAGTTTAATATAAATTTATCATTAAATCTTCACGAAGATTATATGAAGTCAGCATTATTATTATCATCACCATTTTACAGATGAAGAAACTGAGACGTGACAAGAGTCACATAGAATACATGGTGGAAGGACTTGATCATCGAATAGTCTGGCTCTGGAACCTGTGTTCCAGACTCAGCTGTACCATTTCACTGAGTATCTTGAGGTATGTGCCTACATCACTCTGTGTTCCAGATGGAAAACACCATCAAACAGTCAGAGAATGACCTGAACAAGCTGTTAGAGTCTACCCGTCGGCTACATGATGAGTATAAGCCATTGAAGGAACATGTGGATGCCCTGCGCATGACTTTGGGCCTGCAGAGGCTCCCTGATCTTTGTGAAGAGGAGGAGAAACTCTCCTTGGAGTAAGCTGCCTGCCCCCTGCCCCTGCCACCCCCCACACACACACTCACACACATGCGTGCATGTGCACACACACACACATAGATGTATGTATATGCATAAAGCCTGGACTGAAAGTCAGGATGCCCAGTCCTAGCCCTGACCTGGCAATGACTAACTCATTGCATGACCTTATGCAAGTCTCTGTGCTGGGCTGTTACATCAAAAGGATGATTAGACTAGAATTATTGATGGCTTTTAAAAATCTTTGTGTGATTTTGACAGTACAAGACTACATATGTGACATTTAAGAGCTCACTTCCCAAGTCAGGTTTTTGAAAGAGTGTCTAGAAACCTTTAAAAGCACGTAAGACTGAGCTTGGAATTTCACCTTAGAATCTGGTGTTAAAAACTGGGCTTACCTTACAGAGAGGTTCAACTCAATAGAATGAAACATACTTTCTTAAGGCAGAGCAGGCTGCCTGTGGAAGAGGTGAGCCTCAGCAGAGACCTGAGGACACTTAACAGGAAGACTGCTGGGACAGAGGGTAGGTGAATGCCCTTTAAGGACTTTACTACCCTTGGGATATCCTGATCTTCTGGATCTGTCAGATTCAAGGAGCAGGAAGATCATTCTTCCCAGCAAACAATATGCCTGATACCCAGGAAGAAGAACCTTATACTGGTGAGGGTGCAGAAGCTTTCCATAGTGAGCCATAGCCCAATACCCTTGGTTTCATGACATGGAGTCCTTAAAAGGGGCACAGTTCTTGTTTTCAACATAATATAGCTAATGTCTCTCATCTCCAAAGTTACTTTGAAAAGCAGAAAGCAGAGTGGCAGACGGAACCTCAAGAGCCCCCCATCCCTGAGTCCCTGGCCGCTGCTGCCGCTGCCGCCCAACAACTCCAAGTGGCTAGGAAGCAGGACACTCGGCAAACAGCAACCTTCAGGCAGCAGCCCCCACCTATGAAGGTGAGTGAGTTGTATAAGGATTTTGGAGGAAGCAAGGTATCCGTAAGAAGCCCCACCGAAGGTTGGGTCTTGGTCTCTGGCCTTATTAATATAGGGCTTTTCAAAATAGCCTTTGTGTGGGACACAGAAGTAAGAGATGGTATGTATGCGCTATATGGACCCACTGGTTTTGTTGTTTCACATTCCAGAGAGGTTAGAATGCACAGATATTAGAAGGCTCTGCTAAAGTATACTTTTCAAAAAGTTAGAAATGATTCATATAGAATATCCTCTGGCCTACACCCCAGTTCTTGTGTGCATAAATAAATCTTAAACAAAGAGAAATGATTCATATAGATATATAGTGAGCATAATTCATTAATATTCATTAATGAAGGATTACAAAACTGATTCCAAGAGCATTTGAGGAATAGGTAATTATATAGTCAGAAAAGGAAAGGAATGCAGAAATAAGTCTGCAGAGTAAAGTATAGAACAGTTTAATGTCCTACAGTGCAATAAAACTGTAACCTTTGTGGTTGTATTCTTTTTTTTTTTTTTTGAATAGAAGTCTGCTTCTACTGGGTGAAAAGTCAGAGTCTGGGCCCTGATCCATAGTGAATAATCAAACAAATGGACATTCTCCTAGAGGAGGGGTAACCAAATTAGAGCCTATAGGCCAAGTCTGACCTACTTCCTGTTTTTGCGAATAAAGTTTTATTGGCCTACATGCATGCCTCTTTGATGATATAATGTCTGCAGCTTCTTTCATGTAAGACAGTTATTGTTGAGTAGTTGCAACTAAAAACATGACCTGAGGGCCTCCCCTGGTGGCTTAGTTGTTGAGCGCTGGGCTGTGAAGCTGCCAGCAGCCTCTGCAGCACCGGTGAGATCCTGGGCCACAGGTGAGGGTCCCACATAGTGCACAGACCTCTCCTGCCGTGCCCGCTGCTCCCCTCAGCAGTGTATTTCATCAGTCTGCCTGTTCTGTTCCCTGCTCTGGCTCTGGTGAATTCTCTCACCCTCCCTCGCTTCTGACTGTACCCAGTGCTTGTATAAATAAAATAAATAAATCTTTAAAAAAAAAATGACCTGAAAAATCTGAAATATTTACTATTTTGGTCTCTATGGAAAAAATGTATTGATACCTGTCCTAGATTATTAAATAATCCTTGAGTGGGCCTGTTAGACTATGTTTCAGTATAATGCTGAAAGGGTATATGGTTTTCATTTTGCTTTTCTCCAAGCTTTGGATATTTACCCTCTTTGACCCTCACTGCCATATATCCTTTACATCCCTTATATCAAGCACTGATTTCTACTCAGATCTCACTGACAACTGCTCCTTCCTGCTGAGAAATCGTAATTACTTTCTGGATCCCTGGAGACTACAAGGCTGAATCATGGCCTAGAAGAATCTGACCACTAACTTTATTTGTCTTGTGTCCCCAACTAGGCCTGTTTGTCATGTCATCAACAAATTCACCGGAACGCACCTATATGCCCTCTGTGCAAAGCTAAGAGTCGGTCCCGGAACCCTAAAAAGCCAAAACGGAAGCAGGATGAATGAAGAAAAGGAGAACATAGAGCTCCACTGCTCATAACCCCTCCCTTTGCCAGAGTGGTTGATGTCCTGATGTTAAACAACACTTCCCCACCTCTACCAAGTCTCCTCTATAATGTGATGGAAGCACAACGCCATTCACACTTAGTTCTTATTTCTTTTTGCTCTTGGGGTTTTTGGTTTAGGAAGAGATATAGTTCAGGTGCTAACATCAATGTGTTTGATTACTTTCTCTCCCGTCTACATTTCCATGTCTGCCCTTGTTTGGAGCTGAAAGAAGGGCAGAAGGCCCAGATATGATTCTTTGTCTCTTGTGAATAAGACCTGGGGCCTAAGGTCTGAGGGCTCAGGGCCATCCATAATTTGTTTCATGTGAAGGCTTGAGTTTCCTCCTCCCTGTATTTTTGCCTTAGATTCAGAAGGGACAACAGTCTTAACGGACTTTCCAATAGGCTTGATGCATACATCTTGCCACCCCTCCTCATCTCATCTTCAAGGCCCAGAGGGAGCTTACATAAGCCCTCCTTTTCATATTCATTTGGAAGACCTGGCTCTTATAGAGTTCACCCTCATTCCTGGTATCTCAGATATACTAAAATTCTTAGTAAGTGGGCTGTGTGTCTGAGGGTCCTGATATCTATGGGCCTTTACTCCATAACCCTACTTTTTGCAAATCAGTAATAGAATTTACGCACAGTGAAATCTGGAAACCAGATCCACTCCACAAGTCCTGCCTAAGTTGATGCGGTAAGGCATTGGATTGAGGACTCTGCTGTACAAGCTACCTTAGGCTGAGAGGATCCCCAGGCTAACAATATCTGTGTTTTGCCTTTTTATTTATTTTTTTTTTTCAAAATCATCACTCCAGTATTTTACTCAGTGTTGTATCTTTGGAATCACACAAGTTAGTTAATATTCAAGTGAGTGCAAATCACTTGACAATTTTACACATGCAGGTGAGTAAGATTTGCCCTCCAGTCAACATTCCCTCTTTTGGGTTTTTCCCCTTCTATAAGACAGTATCAGCTCAGGTCAGCTGCTGGCCATCCCTTTCCTATGGATTATGCAAGTGGCCTTCCCTCCCTAAAGAAAAATATACCAGCTCCCCAAGCCCTAACAACTCTCTAATTAAGTCAATGTCAGACTTAAGAAAAAGGGATGGGGCTGTCTGACTGAAAAATTTTAGTTCCACATCTTAGTCCTTGGCTGGGGAGGGGAGATATTTTTCCTTCCTTAATTGTAGTTTTAAGTTGTCACAGTGACTGTGTGTTCATAATATAAAGCGTTCCTTTGCTCATTGAAAAATAAGATATATGTCTGTACAAATCCTTTTAAATAAACATTTGTTCATTGGAGTAATGCTGACTGGATGCCTGCAAGTATCAGATGTAATGCCTTTTCCCCTCCTGGGGGAAAAGCAACTCTACTTCTTGGTGGGAGGAACTGTATATATGTCAGCGATGAGGGGGATTGTTGGCCATATTTGCTTTTTTTTAATATTTATTTATGTATATATTTTTGTTTTTTGTTTTTTTGCTAATTCTTTTTTTTTAAGATTTATTTATTTATACAAGCACTAGGTACAGTCAGAAGCGTGGGAGGGTGAGAGAATTCAGCAGAGCCAGAACAGGGAGCAGAACAGACAGACTGATGAAATGACGAAATACACTGCTGAGGGGGAGCAGCAGGCGACAGGAGAGGTCTGCGCGCCATGTGGGACCCTCACCCGGTGGCCAGGGATCGAACTGGCGCTGCAGAGGCTGCAGGCAGCTTCGCAACCCAGCACTCAACCGCTGCGCCACCGGGGAGGCCCTAGGTAAATATTTTTGTACCTTCCTCTCAGTTGTTAAGTCCTGTAAAGTTCTACCACCAATTCACCCATGAACCATCATCATGATCCCTTGTGCTCTTCCTGCACCCTGTTTTGATTCCTTCCCCTCCCTGTCCCCTGCAGTATGTCTCTGATTAATAGTTGCCTGCTATTTTTATTAATTATTATTTTTCCTCATTCCTTATTGGTTCCTCTATATTCCTCCTATAAGTGAAACCATCTGGTATTTTTTTTCCTTCTGACTTATTTCACTGAGCATAATCTTTTCCAGCTCCATCCATGTTGCTACTAATAGCATGAGTTTATATTTTTTACATCATTTTTCATTTTTGCATAATGTATGCATTTTCATCTTGGTTATAGTCTCCGAAAATTCCCACTACCATTGTTTGGATTCTACTCCATTCTCCCCCCATGTAGTGTGTCTCTGGTTTATAGTTGCCTGCTGATTTTGATTTTTACTTTATTATAATTAGTCTTTTTCCTGATCCCTTATTTGGGTTTTCTAAATTCCTGCTATTCCTTGTATTTTTCTCATTCTTTTTGGCTTATTTCACTGAGCATGATCCCTTCCAGCTCCATCTATGTTGCTGCAAATGGCCTCAGTTTATCTTTTTTGATTGCTGGGTAACATTTCATTGTGTATATATACCACATCTTCTTGATCCAGTCGTCTATTTTTTTGGGCATTTGGGTTTCTATATCTTACCTATTGTAAATACAGCTGCAATAAACATAGGGGTGCAGGTATCCTTTTGAATTAATGTTTTTGTGTTCTTTGGGTCGATTCCTAGGAGTGGAATTTCTGAGTCATATGGTATCTAATTTTTTAGTAATTTGAGGAACCTCAACACAGCTGTCTTAGTGGTTGGACCAGTTTGCATTGCAACCAGCAGTGTAGGAGAGTTCCCTTTTCTCCACATCCTAGTGTTGGTCATATTTGCAGACAATTGACTACATTGTCCAGCAACAACCTTGCAAGGAAGGTGTTATGAGTGTCCATTTTTACAGATGATAAAAATGAGACTCAAAATTGAAAAAGTTTTTGTCGATGAAGCTAGAGTCAGACACATGTCTATCTGCCTCTAAAACCTGTGTTCCTTTTGCCTACGTGCCTACAGGTAAGTCTGAGACCTGTTTAAGGGATAATAAAAAAGGGAAGAAAAGGAATAAAAGTAGAATGAATGAAAAAGAATAAGGCAAGGGGTTGCAGGAGAGAGATCGAGAAGGAAGAAGAGAAGGTAAGAGTACTTATTTGTTAATTTGGTAAAATGCTTTCTACTTAAAGTACCTTCTTCAAATTCTTATTTAATGCTTACAGTAAAAACCTGCATTGTTAGTAAAGTATGTATTAATATCATTCATATACATATGAGACCCAGAGAGAGGAACAGACTTGCCCAAGTTCATAAAGCAGGCTAAGAGCAAAGCCATTGCAAGACCCCAGGTCTTCCTGTCTGGGAATAACTTAGTTGGGACTCTCCATGCTTGACAGAGTGAGGATGAATTGTATACATACTTTGTACCACAAGTTGCTTTTACACTAAAAATAGGATCTCCACAGGGGAGATCTAACTATTCTGGGCTAGTTCAAGTTCGCTATTGGTCAAGTTCGCTATTGCTATTATGCCCTTAGATTTCCCATAGTAACAACCAGTATCTTTGCAATGATCAACAGTTCCCAAGGAGACTGGGAAGGCTATTAACTCGAGTCATATTATTTACTTAATTTCGCATGGTCTCTATTTTCCTATGATAGACTAGTTGTAATTGTCATAGTATTGCTGTGAAAATTAAATGAGTTAATACATTAAAGTGCCTAGAACAGCACCTGACCAGCGTAATGGTAGTTATGAAGAAGAAAGTAATTATGACTGGCTTCTTTAGAAGCCAATAACAATGACTAGAGAGGGAGAAACAAGGAGGAGAAGGGAGGAAGAAAAGGGAGAAAGAAGTGACAAATAGAATTCCAAGCATGTGCAAAGATCAGAGGGTACAATAAGTAAGATTGCCCAGTGTAAAGCTGAGAGCTGAGTGTAATGAATACCTTATTGGAGCTTGATGAAATGCAGATTCTGTTGCCACTGGCCACTGAGTCTGTTTAATGATTGTCTAAGCCACAGGCCCTTCTTATGCACTGGGAAGAATCCCTCTTTCCACCACATTGTTTTCTGTTTGTGGCGGGGAAGGCAAAAACATCCATAAAAAAGAATTCCCCATAGGTAGTCTAGGATTTCTTGCAGTATTCAAGGAAAAGACACTGACCCAGGAGCCAGTTATTCCTGGATTCAAATCTCAAATAGCTGTCAATTTTTGAGCAAATTATCAAACATCTATGGCTTCCAATTTCCTTATCTCTAAAAGGAAATTGGTGTATGTATGTAGTTAGTGAAAATAATAATATCTTATGTGTAAAGTGACAGTGAACAATTTACAAACCATTCACTGGATGCTCATAATTTAGTAAACATTGTAAGAAGTAAACACAGCAATCATGTGCTTTCATGTACTTCACTACACTATATGGGAAATAGCATAAGATCATGGATACTAAAGCCAAAGACTGAATTCAACTCTCAGCAATGCCATTGCTAACTGTAACCATCAGGAAACTCATTAACTTCTTGAAACATCAGCTGTTCAATGGAGGTAATAAAATTTACCTCATTATATTGTGGAGGATTAAATAGGTAACATGTATAAAGTGCACATAGAAAAATTTGTGTTTGATCGACAAGTAAAATCACATCTTCCTAACAACACCTGGTGTCATGAACTTGGAGACAGAAAATTGAAAAATGCCTTCCAATATGGATCTATCTACACACTAAACCACAAGAATGCTTAGAAGAATGTACTGGTGTATGAAATTTGTTTAGAAATGCATCAAAACTTAGGTGGATTGGTGGATGTATAGAAGGACAGATATGTGATAAAGTCTAGTAAATACTAATTGTAGGATCTAGGTTGAGCCATATGAGTGTTAGCTATGAAATTTGCTATATATTTACATTTTTTCACAAGAAAATATTGGGAAGTTTTTTTTTTCTTTTTCCTTCTGACTTATTTCGCTGAGCATAATCCCTTCTAGCTCCATCCATGTTGCTACTAATGGCATGAATTTATCTTTTTTTAAGATTAATTTATTTATGCATACAAGAGCTGGGGTACAGAACAGAGATGTGTGGTGGGGGGAGGCGGTGAGAGGATTCACCAGAGACAGAGTGGGGAGCAGAACAGGCAGACGGGCTGAAACACAATACTGTGGGGAGCAGTGGGTGAGACAGGAGAGGTCTGCCTCGCCATGCGCGTCTCTCCCTGGCTGGCCGGGGATCGAACTTGTGCTGCAGAGGCTGCAGACTGCTTCACAGTGTGGTACTCAACCCCTTGCGCCACCAGGGAGGCCCTGAATTTATATTTTTGATTGCTGAATAGTATTCCATTGTGTGTATATATATCACATCTTCTTGATCTAATCATCTATTTTTGGGTATTTTGGTTGTTTCCATATCTTACCTATTGTAAAGAGAGCTGTAATAAACACAGGAGTGCAGGTATCCTTTTTAATTAATGTTTTTATGTCTTTTGGGTAGATTCCTAGGAGTGGAATTGTTGTGTCATATGGTAGCTCCATTTTTAGTAGTATGAGATATAGTATGGTTTCACTTATAGGAGGTATATATAGGGGAACCAAATAAGGGATTGGGAAAAAGAAATAATAATAATAATAATAAAGAACAAAATTAGCAGGCAACTATAAATCAGAGACTCTCTGCAGGGAGGGGGATGGAGAGGAGTCAAAACAAAGGAGGGAAGAACACAAGGGTGCACAGGTGAATTGGTGGTGGGAATTTTATGGGGCTACACCTGAGTCGAGATAGCATACATTGTACACAAATGAATAATGATAAAAATATATCAAGGTATAATTGACATAACATTATGTTGGTTTCAGATGTACAACATAGTGATAAGATTTGTATATATTGCAATATGATGATATACAATCTCTTGAGTCTCTCTAATCATACCTAATTACAATTTTTTTCGTGTAATGAGAACTTTTATGATCTATGCTCCAGCAATATTTTTCTTCTTTTTAAACTGTTTTTAATCCATATCATAATCAGGCCTCTGGGCAGTTTGAGATCTGACTGACTGACTTACTCTGCCATCTGTACAGATGCTGTCCCTTTTGGTGATGGGGTGCAAGTGTGTACAGAATCTTCTCCACGTTGTTGTTTTTATCTATCATATCTGCATCTTTCTCCATACATCATCACACTCTGACTTTTGAGCTCAGAATCCCACAACATTGATATTACCAAGCACACTGAGATACTGTCCTTGTTCTCTCCATCCCCCTCCCTGCTGTCAACCCTGACTCCATGTCATTCTTCTGCATTCTGATCAAGTAACCATATTACCCACCAAGAGGAATCTGCATTCAATCCAGAAACAGAAATAATGGATTCTATTTTAATCCAAAAGGAGTGGGAACAAATGGTTGTACTGACAACCCCTAAAGAAAATGATGGGCAAACCTAGGAAACCACAAAGGTACTGGTGGCTGTTTATCTGTTCCCAGGAGAGGAGTCTAGAGGGAAGTATACTATTTAATGCTACTCTGGCAGGATGTTTGTTTTAGCTTGTCAGACTTTGTTTTAGCCATCTGCCTTCTAATATATTTCCCTCTGCGACACGTGTATTAGAGTGAAGACAGATTTGAAAGAATCGAAGTATAAAAGCTTTTTATGAAATATTTATTGTGGTCTAAGCACTGAGCTATGTGCATTACATAATGTTCAAATTTAACCTTCAGGGTTATGTACATACTAAATCTTATCCCTCAGGTGGTACCCATTCCCTAAAATGGGTACATACTATTATTATCCTTATATCACAAAAACCTGGAAACCAAATGATTAAGTTTCTTGCCCAAAGTAAATTGCAGAGCTGGTGCAGAAACCTAAAAATTAGACACCCAAAACCAAGTGCACAACCAGTTTCCCAAAGTGATCCACCATTTAATTTTGAATGGAAGTACTCTTGGACACAACCACCATGAACTTCACAGCAGACTTCACAACCCTTGAGTGTCCTTCTTAAGATACAGGATTGGACAGTCATGATACAATGTAAAGCATTGTTCATTGATCTCCTCTCCTTCCAGCATGTCAACCAAAACACAGGAATAGGCAGAGCTTAGAAAGAGAACACTTCAGCTATTAACACTTCCTATTTACAGTAATTTTGGTCTACCTCATCATTGCTGAATCTGTGAATATAAGTGGCTGCTACTCTCCATTCTATCACAATGGTAGCATTTACCCTTGCTATTACTACCTCACTCCACAACACACCATCAACAGCTTACCAGTACTTCCATGAACAACATACCATTGGAATTTTCTATAGTACCCACTGGAGTTTACAGGGGAATAGTTCAAAAACACTCATCTCTGAGCAACAGAAAAGACAATCTTCCCATAGAGGCCAACTACCGCTGACTATGCAGATTGACTTACTGCTGTTGCCACTGCTCCACCAAGCATGCCTAGTACAAATGCTCAAATTTCTAACCCTGGATCCAGTTGCAGATAATTAAGATAGAGAACTTTAGTGCAGAATGGAAAAAGCTTGAACTTCCAAAAGCATCATAGTTTCAATTTCTGGAGCAGTAAAGGGTTAGGAGTAAAATGAAAACTTGTGAAAAGTTGAGGTCTGGCACTTGAGTGAAGACAACAAACTCACCTCCTCCAGATGCTCACAACTAAATTTCAGTAAAACAAAGTTAAAAATACTGCAAGGGTAAAATATAAGACCATGGCATGCACTAGCAGTAATGGTCTGTCAGAAAAGGGTAGTGAAATCTTTAAATGAAATTTGTTTATAACAGTATCATAGTACGACCAACAAGAGGCAGGAGAAAATGCTGTGCAGAGGTCCTTACAGCTATTGACATGGGCACATGCCAACATTGGGGTGCCTGAACCATAGCATTAGACTGGATAAGTAGAGGCAAGAGTTGGCACCCAGTATGGGAGGTGCATTGTTGAAGAGCTTCAGAGATAGGGAACACAGAGTAAGGGCTACTAGTTTGAGCCTGTAGTGTTTTTTTGTTTTTTGCTTTTTTTTTTTAAGATTTATTTATTTATTTATACAAGCACTGGGTACAGTCAGAAGCTGGGGAGGGTGAGAGAATTCACCAGAGCCAGAGCGGGGAGCAGAGCAGGCAGAAGGACTGAAGTAACCTGCTGAGGGGAGCAGTGGGCGGCAGGAGAGGTCTGTGAGCCATGCGGGACCCTCCTCTGGTGGCTGGGGAGCAGCCGGGGATCAAATGGCTCTGCAGAGGCTACGGACAGCTTTGCAACCCAGCGCTCAACCGCTGCACCACCGGGGAGGCCCGAGCCTATAGTTCTTAATATAAAATATGTAAAGCATGTGAGATAACATAGAAAAAAGATACTACCTGAAGCCTAAGCTGAGATACCCAAAACACTTTCAATTTCCCAATCCTAAGGCTGAAACTAAAACAAAGAAACACTTGAACAAACTAGAGCTCAAGCACCCACAAACGACAGGAGAAAACACCCCAGGATAAGCCTCTGTGCTAGAAAAGAAAAGAGAACAACTCCAGATGTGTGAATGCATATCAAATACAATATGTGCCCAATAATGCATCTTGTGCTTAAAATAGTCCAAAGTGGATGTGGACATAAGACTATAAGAGACACTAAGATCAAGGATCTGACTTAGAGGAAGGGAACACTGCAAATCCTTACCACACAACTCTGGCACCCACAGCACAGTAGGGAGGTCAAATTCATGAGTACACTAGAGATGGTCATTTGTTGTACTTCTATACAAGTCCTCTTCTATATCTACTATATTCCTCACCAGCACTAGTCCTGAGATTATGTCAACAGGGGTAAGGAAAACAGCCTCAAAATCTATCTTTATTAAAACCCGTGAAAAATGCGAAGAAAAATCCCACAAATTTCTGGCAGGAAAAAATACAAACAAACTTTGAAAAGAAACCCACATCAGTATATCTGGGAAGCATGATGGAAAGGGAGTTCAGGACAACAATTCTGGCAATGATTATACAACTAAAATTAAAAATCCAACAAGGGAGGATATAAAACAGCAACAGAAGAAAGATAAGGAAAATATCAGGCAGCTACAATTAGAAGTAATGGAGGTAAGAAACAATAAAACTTCTTTAAATACTAAAATTGAGGGTCTGAAAAGCAGATGAACATCAGCAATGGAGATAATTATGCGCTTGAAAACACAATGTTGGCCTCCCTGGTGCTCAAGGGGTTAAGACGCAATCTATGAAGCTATCTGTAGTCACTGCAGCAGGAGTTCTATCTCGATCAGAGAGCTACCCACATGGCGCAGCAGACCTCTCCTGACTCACCCACTGCTCCCCTCAGCAGTGCATTTCAGTCTATCTGCCTGTTCTGTTCCCCACTGTCTCTGGTGACTCTTCTCACCCCTCACACCTATGTACTGTACCCCAGTTCTTGTATACATAAATAAATAAATCTTAAAAAAAACACAATGTTGCAGAACACACAGATAGAACCATATAGAGAAAAAAAATCCAAAAATATAATATAGTCAGAGCCATCAGGGACAACTTAAAGAGAAATAACATTCATATTATGGGAATCCCAGAAAGAGAAGACAAGAAAGTCATAAAAAAATGTTTAAAGAAATAATCACTAATAACCATCTAAATCTGGGAAATGAACCAGACTTTGTGATCTAAAAAGCCCAAAGAGTTCCAAACAAAGTAATACCAGACAGACACAAATGGAGAAACTTTACAATAAAACTCTTGTAAATGAATAACAAGAACAAAAATATTAAAAACGTCAAGGATGAAAAGGTACATTTTAAGTGAACACCAGTCAGACTGTCAGGGAATTTTTCAGTAGAAACATTGCAAACCTGAAGCACTGGAAGGAGATGTTTGAAGTACCTAAAGAAAAAGATTTCCAAATGAGAATTATTTACCCAGCAACACTAATATTCAATACAGAAGGAAGGGTAAAGAACTTCATGAAAATACAAAAACTAAAAGAATTTACCAATACCAATGAAAAAAGACAATACATACAAAAACCAAAACCAATGTATATTAACTCTGAATAATCAACTAAAACATTAATGGTCGTTTATAGTTAATCCTCAAGAGGTAAAAGACAAGGACAGACACAGAGATCTCTTGATTTTCAATAAGAAATTTAACTTTTTACAGGTCCAATAAGCAATTTAGAAGTTTTTACTCAACCTATAAGCATTCTGTAGGAAGACACAGGGAAACAGAATTTTCTACCTATCGATCAGACTAGAACAGTATCAGATATGCCAATGTCTCAACATGGAACAAAGGTCCAGGCAGCTGCTAACTGAGACCACAGGCAGCCCCCCACCTATCCCCCACAATGGGTTGGCACTGTTTTGATAAGAACCTTCCAGTCCATGAAGTCATATTATACCCATTTTCTATAACTTCAGCAATTCCTTCTGTAAATGAACTTTGATTACCATTTCTAGAAATACCTTTTCTAAATTCCTTAAAAACAGCAAATAGCAAACTCTAGTGTCAGGGATCCTGGACTCCTCCTCAAATAACTAAGTGAAAAAACTGGAAGCATTTTGGGCCTCTCTGGTGGCGCAAGGGGGTATGACGCAACTTATGAAGCTATCCGCAGCCACTGCAGTTCAATCCCCAGACGCAGCAGAGCTCTCCTGACTCACCCGCTGCTTCCCTCATAAGTGTATTTTAGTGGATCTGCCTGTTCTGTTCCCAACTCTGTCTCTGGTGAATCCTCTCACTACCCCACTGTAGGGGCAGGACCGGACACAGTGCAGGTTTTCTGATCCCATGCAGACTGGGTAAAGGAGGAGTCAGAGTCCTCAGTGGGTTTTTTGCAGGTCTTTTATTGGGGTTCACCAGGCATATGGCAGGCAGGGGTGCTGGGGGGCCGGGAGGCTGGCAGTCCTCCCAGCCCCCAGCAAATCCTCACTCTATCTGGGCTCTCTGGCGTTCTCTGCTTCTGCTGCTGCTTCTCGGCTTCTCTCTCGGCTTCTGCTGCTGTTGGCGTCCTCGTGACACCGCCCTTAAAAAGCAGTCTTAGCACAGGTGTACCCACTTCATGTGCCCGCCATCAGGCATGCATTCAGGATCACAGGGTTCCCTCATCTATCCTGATGGTGGGAGGGCAGAAAAGCCTGATTTTTTACCTTACTCTACACCTGCACTGACACCTCTGGCCTGTACCCCAGTTCTTGTATGCATAAATAAATAAATCTTTAAAAAAAAAAAAAACTTGAAGCATTTCTTCTTCCAATTGTTTTTCATGAAATATTTTTCAATAAGTGGCTCAAAATCTGCTGTTGGTAGTAGTCCTGCTTTTGGGTCTCTGCAGCACCCATACTGAGGTGACAGTGCATAGAGGGGAGGAGTATGAGCACTGGCTGATTTTTACGGCATGGTTCTTTTGGACTCATAGAAACTTCCCCATCTAGTGACTAGCTGACTTACATAAATTCCATAATTTAAAATGAGAGATGGGTGTTGTTTCTAAGTCTTTTTGTAAGAGACTTCCTAAATTTTTCCAAGCTTTTAAATTTAAGATTCCTTCTTGAGGAAGCCTGGGACAACAGGTTTAATTGCTTTTAAAAATTGAGTGAGCTCCTTATCAGACACCTCACAAACCTGTGTTAGCAAAAGAGCTCTAAGCTGATCTTTATAATTACTTCAAGGTTATTATCCATGTTTCTAAGAGAGAAAGGAAAGACAACTGAAAACACATTTTTACTGCTTTGTTGCTGCGGGGCCTTTTACCAGGCTGATTTGGAAGAAAAAGAAGATAGGAAAGACACAACTGAAAATACCTTCTTACTGCTTCATCACAGACAGGTGATGTGAAGCCTTTGGCCAGGCTTGAGAGGATATCCAATTCCCTTCTCTGGGCTTGAGAGGTGGGGTACAGGGCCCCTGCTCAGGTGCCACTTGTTGCAAAATATATATAGTGACTGAACAGATTTAAAAACAAAATTCAATCTTCTGTTATTTACAAGAAACTCACCATAACAATGATAAACAAACTTAGACATAAAGGCTATAAGATAGTTATATAAGCAAATGATAATCAAAAATATAAAATCAGGAACAGCTATACTTATATCTGATAAAATAGACTTCCAATTAAGAAAGGTAATAACTGATAGGGACAGACAATATATTATGATTCAGGTTATAATACAACAAAAAGAAAAAACACTAATAAATATATATACACTGAATGATGGAGCACCAAGTTTCATCAGACAATAGCAGAACTTGAGTGAGATACTGATAACACAATTATACCAAGAATATTTAACTCTTTGTAAAGGCTGGACCATGCAGACCTGGTAAAGGAGGAGTCACAGTCCTCAGTGGTTTTGCAGGTTTTTTATTGGGGTTCACCAGGCATATGGCAGGCAGGGATGCTGGCTGGGGGGCTGGGAGGCTGGCAGGCCTCCCAGCCCCCAGCAAGTCTTCACTCTATCTGGGTTCTCTAGCGTTCGTTCTGCTGCTTCTCGGCTTCTCTTTTGGCTTCTGCTTTGGCTTCTACTGCTGCTGCTGCGACTGCTGCTGCTGGCGTCCCCGTGACGCCGCCCTTAAAAAGCACAGTCTTAGCTCAGCTGAATCCCATCTACCCATGCCCACACCCTATTCCAGGTGCCCGCCATCAGGCATGCATTCAGGACAAGGATCCATCATCTATCCTGATGGCGGAAGGGCAGAAAAGCCTGACATTTTCTTTACCCTACACTCTTGTAGTAATGGACAAATCAGTAAGACAACACATAAACAAGAAAAGAATAAATAACCTTAAATCAGTTATAACAGATATCTACATAAACCTCCACACAAAAACTGTTGTATGCATTTTTTCAAGTGCACATGACATTTTTAAGAATAGACCATATGTTGGGACACGAGTCAATTGTCAATAAAATTATAAATATAAAAATATGTACGAGTGTTCTCACTAACCATAATGCCATGAAGTTAGAAATCAACTATTAAAACAGGAAAAACTATGACTACATAGAGACAAAACAGGATCCTGCTGAAGAGTTATTGGATAAAAGAGGAAATCAAAGCAAAAATTATGAAGTAGTTTGGGACAAACAAAAATATAATTTCAGGCTACCAGAATCTATGGGAGAAAGATATTTGTAATACAAGCCCACATTAAGAAGCAAGAAACCCCCCCAAAAAAAATTAACACCTAAAACAACTTGATAAAGAGGAACAAGCAAGAGCAAGTTAGTAAAAGAAAGAAAACAATAAAAATAAGATCAGCAATAACAGAAATGGGGGTTAAAATGGCTAGACACACAAAAAAAAAAATCAGTGAAACTAAAAGCCAGTTCTATACAAAGACAAATAAAATAGATAATACTCTAGCTAGGATAACCAAAAAAGGAGAAAAAAGATTAATAAATAGAATCAGAAATAAAAGAGAAGAAATCACCACAGATAACACAGAAATACAAAATGCCATAAGAAATTATTATGAACAAATATATGCCAGTAAATAACCTAAAAAAAGAGTACATTTTTAGATCAATATAGTCCACCTAGACTAAATCAGAAAGAAAAGGTGAATTAAACAAACTAATCACAAACACAGAAATTGAAACAGCAATAAAAATTTCTGAAAAACACAAACCTAGAACCAGAGGGATTTACAATCATATTTTATCAAAACTTTAAAGAAGAACTAATGACTGTCTTGCTCAATTTTTTAAAAACAAGAATAGAGAATACTCCATAATATATTTTAAAATGCCAATATTACCTTAACATCAAAACCAGACAAAGACAAGTAAACAAAATTATATACCAATAACCCTGATGCATATCTATGCAAAAATCTTCAACAAAATACTAAGAAATCAAATTCTACAGTATATCACATGGATTACACAAAAAGATCTAGTGGGATTTATCCCAGGGGTGCCAGATGGTTAAATAAATCAACTAGTGTAATACATCATATTAACAAATTAAAGTAAAAAATCATATGATAATATAAACAAATGCAGAAAAGCATTTGATAAGATTCAGCACCTGTTTATGATAAAAACTCTAAACAAGATGAGAAACAAGTCTGCCTCAATATAGTAAAGGTCTTGGACCGCCAACTACCAGTCAATATAAATAGTCAATGGTAAAAAAAAAAAAAAATTGGTAGTTTTACCCTTAAGATTAGGAGCAAGATAAGGATGTCCAATGTCACCACCTCTGTTTGACTTAATAATAGAGGTTCTGGCCAGAGATATAAGAAAAACAGAAGAAATAATAAGGATCCAATTTTGAAAAGAAGCAAATCTGTCACTACTTGCTGATAATACGTTATCATTTATAGAAAATCCTAAACATTCCATCCTAAAGTTATTGGAAACAATAAGTGAATACAGGAAAGTGAAAGGTTTCAAAATCAACATAAAAATAATAGTCCTTTTATGTACAATGAACAAGGAGCAAAAGAAATTCAATAAAAATGCCTTTTTATAATTGCTTCGAAAATCATTAAATACCTCTGATTCAACCTAAAAAAGGAGGTAAAATATATGGAGATGGAAACATAGCCCATGTTCATGGATGGTGAGAATTGATATAATCAAAATGACTGTGATGCCTAAAATGATATATTAATGTACACAACTCCCATTGAAAGACCAGCAGTGTTTTTCAATGAAACTGGCAAAGACATTGAAATTTATATGTAATTTCTAAAGGGTTCAAATTGCAAAAAGAACCCTAAGTAAAAAGGAAAGAAATGAGACTGTGGGTGTAGGGAAGCACCCTTCCGACTCACCATTTTAGATCAGGGAAGTTTTGCATCCAAAGGAACACACCTAGACTGCGTCAAGCTGGGAAAGGGCTGCCCCCACAGCCAGAGATGAGCTAAAAAGCCCCCACAAGCCAGACCCCATCTGGCCACCAGTCGGAGCCCAGAGGGCAATCTAGTCGCCACCAGGGCAGACTGTGGATGCAAGGAAGTGCCCTCCCGACTTGCCATTTTAGATAAGGGGCCTGTTGAGTACAGAGGAACCTATGTAGACTGTGTCCAGCTGGGAAAGGGCTGCCCCCATAGCCAGAGGTGAGCTGAAAAGCCCCGACAAGCCAGGAACCCTATGGCCACCAGTTGGAGCCCAGAGTGGGATCCAGAGATTCAGAGCCCAGCGGGCAATCCTGCCACGACAGGTGGGACCACAAGACCCTCCTTGGAATTAAACAAATACAGAAGGAGGAGATTCTCTGTGACAGTGAACACTAACATATTCATAGTAACACTGCCCTACTGGAATTCTAGCATAAAATTTTTTGACTCAATTGGACCACCAGTTTCAGACAACCCAGAAAGAAAATACCAAAAAGCTGCAGGCCAGAACCAGTGAAACAGTGTCCCAATGCATAGGAAAAATTAGAAATCAAGCAGCAAGGAGAAGAAAAACTACAAGCAACCAAGCAAGTCCTCATGGAAAAGACACACCACAAAAAGAAAATCATCCACCAGAATGCAACAACAGTGACTTGGAAGAACTTCTGAGCCTTCCAGAAAGATAATTTAAAGTTGCCATGATTAAAAAACTGACAGAAGTCATAATGGAAAACAATCATAAGGGAAAAATAATCAATGATCAGAAGAATGAAATCGAGTCCCTAAAGATGGAAGTGAAAGAAAAGCATCAGATCAAAGGATTAATGGAGGAGCTAAAGAACTCTGGGAAAAGCAGTGAAAGCAGAATAGATGAAATGGAAGAATGAATAAGTACTCTCAAAGACACAGAAATAAAAAGAATCAAAACAGAAAATGAGAGTACGAATGAAAGAGAATGAAGAAAGTCTTTGGAAACTATCTGACTCCATGAGGAAAGGAAATATAAGAGTTATAGGAATCCCAGAAGGGGAGAAGAGAGACATAGGAACAGAGAAATTATTCAAGGAAATACTTGCAGAGAACTTCCCAAACATGAAGAAGGAGCTGAAAATAGACATACAAGAAGTAAGAAGAACACCAAACTTCCATGACGAAACATAATAGTAAAGCTCCCAAGAATCTAGACGAGGAAAAAATAATGAAGCTGACAAGAGGGAAGAAACAGGTATCATACAAAGGAAAACCAATCAGGCTGACATCAGACTTCTCTGAAGGAACACTACAGACATGGAGAGAGTGGAGGGAAATAGTCAACAGACTCCAAGACAACAAATGCCAACCAAGAATACTCTATCCTGCAAAGCTTTCGTTCCTCTATGAAGAAAGAATAAGGACCTTCCCAGACAAACAGAAACTCTGGAATTTCATTACTATTAAACCCCCACTCCAAAAAATACTACAAGGAGTCCTAACACCAGAACCAACAGAGGGATGAATAAGAATGAAACAAGACCCCAAAAAAAAAAAGAAAGAAAGAAAGAAACCAGAGAAAATACGAACGAACAAAATGGAAAATATAGGAGCTAACATATCAATATTAGCCCTAAATGTAAATGGACTAAACTCTTCAATAAAAACACACTGAGTTGCAGGCTGGACTAAGAAACAAAACTTAACCTTTTGCTGTCTCCAGGAATACATTTAACTACAAAAGATAAAAGTAGACTGAAAGTAAAAGAATGGAAAACAATCCTACAAGTAAATGGACCAAAAAAGAAGGCAGGAACAGCTATAATTATATCAGATAAAACAGATTTCAAACTCAAAAAGGTAAAAAGAGACCCCAACGGTCACTACATTATGATCAAGGGGACAATACTTCAAGAAGAAATAACACTCAATAACATATACTCACCAAATGAAGGAGAACGAAAATATATCAGACAGCTGTTATCATCTCTGAAAACAGACATCAGAGAAAACACATATGTAGTAGGAGATATCAACACACCACTATCAACAATGGATAGATCAAGACAAAAAAAGTAAGGACACTAAAGATCTAAATAAGGATCTAGAGCTCATGTGCTTAACAGACATCTATAGAACACTAAACCCAAAAAATCTGCGTACATATTTTTCTCAAGCACACATGGATCATTCTTCAGGATCAATCACATACTGGAACACAAGACAAACCGCAATAGATACACCAAGATTGAAATCATACCAACCATCTTCTCTAACCATGAAGGCATCAAACTAGAAATAAACCATAAAAAGAAGGCAAGAAACCCTCTTCCCTCATGGAGATTGAAACCGACACTACTGGAAGACCACTGGATTAATGAGGAGATCCAAGAACAAATTAAAAAATACTTTGAGTAGAATGACAGGGATGACACCAATTTCCTAAATGTATGGGACACAGCAAAATCAGTAATAAGAGGAAAATATACAGCAATACAGACACATCAAGAAATAAGAAAGAACTCAAAGAAACAACCTAATCTCACATCTCAAAGAACATGAAAGAAAACAATGAAAAAACCCTAAAACCAGTAGAAGAAAGGAAACAAAAAAAATCAGAGCAGAAATAAATGAGCTTGAAACTAAAAAAAAAAAAAAAAAATCCAAAAGATCAATGAAACAAAAGCTGATTCTTTGACAAAATAAATTAAATAGACAAAACAAAACCCTAGCCAGGCTCACAAAGGAAAAAATGGGAGAAAGCACAAATAAATAGGATGAGGACAAACGAAAGAGGAGGAATCAGAAAAAACAAAGCAGAAATCAAAAGAGTAATCAGAAACTACTATGAATAGTTATATGCACAGAAGCTCGCATTTTGGAAGAGATGGACAAATTCCTATAACTCTACAATCACCCAAAGCTAGATAAAGAAGAAACAGAACATCTAAACAGCCCAATTACAAGCAGTGAAATTGAAATGATAATCAAAACCCTTCCCAAAAACAAAATCCCAGGACCAGATGGATTTACAAATGAATTCTACCTAACATTCAGAAATGAATTAGTGCCTGTCCTTCATAAATGCTTTCAAAAAATTGAGAAGGAAGGGATAATACCAAACATGTTCTATGAAGCCAACATTACACTAATATAAAAAACGAACAAGGACAACTCAAAAAAAGAAAACTACAGGCCAATCTCTCTAATGAACACTGATGCAAAAATCCTCAATAAAATGTTAGCTATAGGAATCCAACAATGTATCTGTAAGATAATTCACCATGGCCAAGTAAGATTTATTCCAGTGACACAAGGATGATTCAACATCCGAAAATAAATCAATGTAATCCAACACATCAACAAAAAGGATATAGAAACCATATGATAATATCAGTAGATACTGAGAAAGCTTTTGACAAATTACAACACCCATTTATGACAAAGGCCCTTGAAAATCTTGAGATACAAGGAACATCGCTCAATATCATAACAGATATATATGACATGCCCGTAGCCAATATCATTCTCAACGGTGAAAATCTAAAAGCATTTCCATTGAGATCTGGAAAAAGACAAGGATGTCCACTCTTATCACTGCTTTTCAATATAATACTGATGTCCTAGCCAGAGTAATAAGACAAGAGAAAGTTATACAAGGAAGCCAAATAGGCAAGGAAGATGTCAAGCTATCACTAGTCAGAGATGATGTGATAATATACATAGAGAACCCCAAAAACTCCACAGAAAAACTAATTAATCTAATCAATCAGTTTAGTAAACTGGCTGGATACAAAATCAACACGCAGAAATCAGTAGCCTTCCTATACACAAACAATAAATCTGAAGAAGAAGAAATCAGGAAAACCATCCCTTTTATTATTGAAACAAACAAACAAAAAAACAATAACTTGGGAATAAACCTAAAAAAAAAAAAAAGGTAAAGGACTTATACAAAGAAATCTATAAAACAATGTGAAAAGAAATAGAAGAAGACACAAAGAAATGGAAAGACATCCCCTGCTCATGAGTTGGAAGAATTAACATTATCAAAATGGCCATCTTACCAAAATCAATTTAGAGAGTCAATGTTATTCCAATAAAAATTTCAATGACATTCTTCAAAGAAATAGAACAAATATTGATGAAATTCATATGGAGCCAACTTAAATCCTGAATAGCTAAAGATCTCCTGGAAAAAAACAAACAAAAAAAAAAAAAAAAAAAAAAACAAGGGAATGGAGGCATCACACTCCCAGATTTCAAACTATACTACAAAGCCATATTAATCAAAACTGCATGGTATTGGAACAAGAGTAGACTCACGGACCAATGGAACCAAACAGAAAATCCAGAAATAAACCCAGAGATTTACAGTCAACTAATCTCTGACAAAGGAGCAAAGAATTTGCAGTGGAGCAAAGAAAGTTTGTTCAATAAATGGTGATGGGAAAACTGGGTCGCTACATGCAAAAGAATGAAGCTTCACTACTACCTCACACCATGCACAAAACCCAACTCAAAATGGATTAAAGAATTAGACAAAAGTCCTGAAAACATAAAATATATAGGAGGGCATATAGGTGAAACATTACATGACATGCACCTCAAAAACATCCTTACAGACACATCGCCCAAAGCAGTGATAGTGAAGGCAAAGATAAACAGCTGGGACTACATCAAATTAAAGAGCTTCTGCACAGCAAAAGAGACAATAACCAAAACAAAGAGAAACCCCACCAACTGGGAGAACATTTTTGCACCCAACACTAATGATAAAGGACTGATCACAAAAATCTGCAAAGAGCTGATGAGACTCAACAACAACAAAGAATATAACCCAGTCAAAAAATGGGCAGAAGAGCTAAAAAGAAACTTCTCTGAAGAGGAAATGCAAATGGCCAACAGACATATGAAAAAATGTTCAACATCACTTGTAATCAGGGAAATGCAAATCAAAACTACCATGAGATACCATCTTACACCAGTGAGAATGGCACATATTAAAAAAAAAACTAGCAACAACAAATGTTGGCGAGGTTGTGGAGAAAAAGGAACTCTCCTGCACTTTTGGTGGGAATGCAAACTGGTCCAACTACTATGGAGAGCTGTGTGGAGATTTCTGGACCTACTAAACATAGAGCTTCCATATGATCCAGCAATTCCACTCCTAGGTATTTACCCAAAGGACACAGAAACATCAATTCCAAAGAACACCTGCACCCCTATGTTTATAGAAGCACTATTTACAATAGCTAAGCTTTGGAAACAGCCCAAATGCCCAAAAATAGATGACTGGATCAAGAAGATGTGGTACATATATACCATGGAATATTACTCAGCATTCAAAAAAGATAAACACATGCAATTTGCAGCAACATGGATGGCGCTGGAAGGGATCATGCTCAGCGAAATGAGCCAAAAAGAAAAAGAAAAATACCGGATGGTCTCACTCATAGCAGGAATCTAGAAAACTTAAATAAGGGATCAGGAAAATGAATAACTAAAAGAAAGTGAAAATCAAAATCAACAAAAAACTATGAACCAGAGACACTTTTTGGGGGGTGGGGGCCGGGAGGGGAGGGATTGGGGTCAGAATGGGGCATGTGCAGTTGTATGGGGGAATATAAAAATAAAATTTATTATTTAAAAAAACAAAACAAAAACAAACAAAAAAAAAACAAAATTGTCTCCAAATACTACAAATGCTGGTAGTCCAAGGTGACACTGGACAACTTTCTTTATTCTCTAGAAGCCAAGTCAATATCTCAAGAACTATTGGTCAAAACAATTTGGAAAATGTGCCACAGCCCTGATTTATCTCTCTTAACTAATGGAGTTCTTAAGAGGGTCAAAGGAAAGAGAAAGAAATAGGATCAAAAGGATTGCTTAGAACTATGCCATTGTTCTTCACATGGTCTTAAAAAAATCTGAACTAGCATTATTTTTAATGTAAAAATAAACCAACCTTTGTGACCTATTTTTTTTAAAAAAAAAAAAAAAGACTGTAACTACTGGGCCTCCCTGGTGGCCTATGGGTTGTATATCAGCACTATCACCACTGATGGCCTGAGTTTGATCCCCAGCCAGGGAGTTGACCCACATAGCACAGCAGACCACTCTTGTCTCACCTGCTGCTCCCCTTAACAGTGTATTTCAGTAAATACCTGTTCTGTTCCCCAGTCTGCTGGTGAAATCTCTCACACCCTCCCTGCACCTCTGGCCTACACCCTAGTTCTTCTACGTAAAAAATAAATAAAAATTTTGAAAAAGAAAAAAAAATAATCTACAAAGAGCTGATGAGACTCCACAACAACAAAGAAAATAATTCAGTCAAAAAATGGGCAGAAGAGCTAAAAGATACTTCTCCAAAGAGGAAATGCAAATGGCCAACATGCATATGAACAAATGTTGAACATCATTTGTAATCAGGGAAATGCCAATCAAAACTTCAAAGAGATACCATCTTACACCAGTGAGAATGGCACATATTAAAAACTAGCAACAACAAATATTGGTGAGGTTGTAGGGAAAAAGGAACTCTCCTGCACTGCTGGTGGGAGTGCAAAATGGCCCAACCACTATGGAGAGCTGTGTGGAGATTCCTCAACCTACTAAAGATAGAGCTTCCATATGATCCAGCAATTACACTCCTAGGTATTTACCCAAATGACACAGAAACATTAATTCCACAGTGCACCTGCACCGCTGTGTTGATAGCAGCACTATTTACAATAGCTAAGCTTTGGAAACAACCCAAATGCCCAAAAATAGATGACTGGATCAAAAAGATGTGGTATATATATACAATGTACTATTAGTCAGCAATCAAGACAGATAAACTCACACAATTTGCAGCAACATGGATGGATTAGGAAGGGATCATACTCAGTGAAATAAGCCAGAAAGAGAACAAAAAATACCAGATGGTGTCACTCATGGCAGGAATTTAGAAAACCTATATAAGGGACGAGAAATAATACTAATCACAATAAAGTAAAAGACAAAATCACGGAACAACTATAAACCAGAGACACACTATGGGAAGTGGGGGGAGGAGAGGATGGATTCGGGTCAAAATAAGGGGGGTGGGAATTGTATGGGGAATATAACCAAAATGAAAATGCATACATTGTGCAAAAATGAAAAATGATATAAAATTATATAAAATAAAATATATTAAAAAAGGAAAGAAATGGAGGTATCAGTTTGTTGCACAGTGTCAGTGAGTTCTTGTGGCATGAAAATTGAGGACACAGACCATGAAGAGTGAGTTTTAGAGTTTATTTAGTGATAAAGAAACATAAATCTTCTGTAGTAACAGGGAGGGCGCACACAAGATGCTCATTTCTAGGATCTTTTACACCAAATATAGCTCACTAAGGGACATCTATATGTTGAACACAAGATTGGTGAGGTAGCTTGCTATAGATTTCTCCAAATCAGTGGGGTATCTCTTTGTTTTGGCTACTCTCTCTTTTGCTGTACAGATGCTCTTTAATTTGATGTAGTCACAGCTGTTTATCTTTGCCTTCACTATCACTGCTATGGGTGATGTGACTTTAAAGATATTACTGAGGTGTATGTTCTATAGTGTTTCACTATATTCCCTTCTATATATTTTATGGTTTCAGGTCTTTTTTTTTTAAAGATTTATTTATTTATTTATCTATACAAGCACTAGGAATAGTCAGAAGTGCGGGAGGGTGAGAGAATTCACCAGAGTCAGAGTGAAGAGCAGAGCAGGCAGACTGATGAAACACTGCTGAGGGGAGCAGCAGGAGGCAGGAGAGGTCTTGTGTGCCATGTGGGACCCTCTCCCGGTAGCCGGGGTTTGAACCAGTGCTGCAGAGGCTACTGGCAGCTTCGCAACCCAGTGCTCAACTGCTGCGCCACCGGGGAGGCCCTGGTTTCAGGTCCTTAAATCCATTTTTAATTGTTTTTTGTGCATGGTGTGAGGTAGTAGTCAAGCTTCATTCTTTTGCAAGTAGCGGCCCAGTTATCCCAGCACCATTTATTGAACAAACTTTCTTTGTTCCATTGCATATTTTTTGCTCTTTGTCAAAGATTAGTGGACCCTAAATCTGTGGGTTTATTTCTGGGTTTTCTGTTCTGTTCCATTGGTCTGTGTGTCTGTTCTTGTTCCAAATAACATGCACACAACACTAATGATAAAGGACTGATCACAAAAATCTACAAAGAGCTGATGAGACTCAACAAAAACAAAAAGAATATAACCCAGTCAAAAAATGGGCAGAAGAGCTAAAAAGAAACTTCTCCAAAGAGGAAATGCAAATGGCCAACAGGCATATGATAAAATGTTCAACATCACTTGTAATGAGGGAACTGCAAATCCAAACTACAATGTGATGCCATCTTACACTAGTGAGAATGGAACATATTAAAAAAAACAGCAGCAACAAATGTTGGCAAGGATGTGGAGAAAAAGAAAATCTGCAACACTGCTGAAAGGATTGCAAACTGGTCCAACCACTATGGAAAGCTGTGTGAAGGTTCCTCAATCTGCTAAAAATGGAGTTTCCATATGATTCAGCAATTCCACTCCTAGGTATCTACCCAAAGGACACAAAAACATTAATCCAAAAAGACACCTGCACCCCTATGATTATAGCCACACTATTTACAATAGGTAAACTATGGAAACAACCCAAATGTCCAAAAATAAATGACCGGATCAAGAATACGTGATATATATACACAAGGGAATGTTAATCCACAATCAAAAAATTTAAACTCATGCCATTTGCAGCAACATGGGTGGAGCTAGAAGGTAATAGAAAAATACTGGATGGTTTCTCTTATAGCAGGGATATAGGGAACTAAATAAGACATCATTGTAAAAAAAATAATAACAGTACAAAACACAGCAAAGCAAAAACAGACAATTATAAATCAGAGACATACTACAGGGGAGGAGGAGGGAGAGGGATTATAGGGAAGGAGGGAGGAGCATAGGCAACTGAGGTGATGGTGCAGGGGTGCATTGGTGAAGGAAGTTCTATGGGGACTACATCTGGGGTGAGCAAATATTGCTTAAAAATGAACAATGACATAAAATAAATACACAAATATTTTCTTAAAAATAAATAAACTATCATTAAAATAATGACACCCAGGTAAATGGGAGAAAATATTTTCACACCATGCATCCAACAATTGGCAGATATCTAAGATGTACAAAGAATTCATATAACTCAACAAAAATAAAACAAATAATACAATAAATAATGGGTAGAATAGCTAAATAGCACTTCTCCAAAGAAGACATATAGGCAGCCAATGGGTACATGAAAAAAAAATGCTCATTATCACTTATTACCAGGGAAATACAAATCAAAGCCACAATGAGATACCACCTGACACCACTGTGAATAGTCCATATAAAAAAGATCAGAAAAAAGAAGTGTGGAGAGTTGTGGAGGAAAAGAGACCCTCTTATCTTGGTGGGAATATAGACTAGTTCAACCATTATGGGGGAAAAAATGTGGAGGTTTCTCAAAATAACCCTGTGGGATCACAGTCCAGCTATATTGAAAAGTGGTTTTTCGACTTAGGGTACTGCCATTCAAAAGGAAAGTGTAAACTGATCCTGAGCAACTACTGGGATGCAGAAAAAGGTATCCTTCAAGCTCAGTACTGAGAACTAGCCCAAACCCCCAGGTGTGGCAGTTAATGGGGTGTAAGGATTCGGCACAATTAGATGCACATTCTAGAAATTTTCATTTTGTTTAACAAAACAGAACTCATTTTTGTAGGGGTTCTTAACAGGCAAAATCAGAATGTTTTAAGTGGTAACAGCAGTGCTGAATGAGGTGGGATTGGATAAAATTTGGTAATACTAGCTGATCTCCCTGCAAGGCCACCTCTTTTGTAGACTATTGCTTTTTCCTGGGGTTCTGCTCTCTTATACCACTTCTCTTCCTCCAAGGTGTGTATTTTTTGGCACATCCAGGAGTTTTTCTGCCAAAATCAATTTATTTACCCTTTCATAGATGTGTGAGGGTAGCACTACACCTTTTGGTGGAGCATCCTGAGTGATTCCATCTGTAATCACAAGGCATGTTCTGGGATTACTTGTAGGTACAGGATATGATTTGGGGTTTGAAAATAATCTGCACATTCAGTTTCATATCTCCTGCCCATTTATTTATTAGGCTGATTTGCTTTTTCATTGCTGAATTGTGTAATTTATATACCTTGATAATTTATCCAGTATGAGTAACATATAATGTGAATATTTTCTTCCTTTCAATAAGGAGTCCCTTTAATCTTCTATTTCTTTCCCTATATAGAGCTTTTAAACTTGCAGTAATTCAAATTGTTGATATTTGTTTTCAGTTCCCTTGTCAAGGAGTCGAATCCCAAAATATCTATATCATTTATAAAGAGGGTATCTATGTATTTTATTTTTATAGTTCTTATTCTAAATCTTTAATCCATTTGGAGTTTATTTTGTGTACAGGTTTATCAAGTGATAAAAATTCATTATTTTATTTTTTTTTAATTTTACATCATTATTAATTTTTTTAATTTTATTTTTACATTCCCCATACAATTGCAACCCCCATATTTTGGCCCCAATCCCTCCATTCCCCGCCGGCCCCACCCCAATAGTGTGTCTCTGGTTCATAGTTGTTTGTTGATATTGATTTTTTCTTTCTCATAGTTATTCTTTTTCCTGATCCCTTATTTAGGTTTTCTGGATACCTGCTATGAGTGAGACCATCCGGTATTTTTCTCTTTCAGGCTTATTTCGCTGAGCATGATCCCTTCCAGCTCCATCCATGTTGCTACAAATGGCATGTGTTTATCTTTTTTGAATGCTGAGTAATATTCCATTGTGTATATGTACCACATCTTCTTGATCCAGTCTTCTATTTTTGGGCATTTGGGTTTTTTCCAAAGCCTAGCTATTGTAAACAGGGCTGCTATAAACATAGGGGTGCAGGTGCACTGTGGAATTAATGTTTCTGTGTCATTTGGGTAAATACCTAGGAGTGGAATTGCTGGATCATATGGAAGCTCTATCTTTAGTAGGTTGAGGAATCTCCACACAGCTCTCCATAGTGGTTGGACCAGTTTGCAATCCCACCAGCAGTGCAGGATAGTTCCTTTTTCTCCACATCCTCACCAACTTTTGTTGCTGCTAGTTTTTTTTTTTTTTTTAATATGGGCCATTCTCACTGGTGTGAGATGGTATCTCATTGTAGTTTTGATTTGCATTTCCCTGATTGCAAATGATGCTGAACATTTTTTCATATGCCTGCTGGCCATTTGCATTTCCTCTTTGGAGAAGTTTCTTTTTAGCTCTTCTGCCCATTTTTTGACTGGGTTATATTCTTTGTTTTTGTTGAGTCTCATCAGCTCTTTGTAGATTTTTGTGATCAGTCCTTTATCATTAGCGTTGTGGGCAAAAATGTTCTCCCAGTCGGTGGGGTTTCTCTTTGTTTTTGTTATTGTCTCTTTTGCTGTGCAGAAGCTCTTTAATTTGATGTAGTCCCAGCTGTGTATCTTTGCCTTCAGTATCACTGCTTTGGGTGATGTGTCTGTAAAGATGTCTTTGAGGTGCATGTCATGTAATGCTTCACCTATATTTCCTCCTATATATTTTATGTTTTCAGGTCTTATGTCTAGTTCTTTAATCCATTTTGAGTTGGTTTTTGTGCATGGTGTGAGGTAGTAGTCAAGCTTCATTCTTTTGCATGTAGCCACCCAGTTTTCCCAGCACCATTTATTGAACAAACTGTCTTTGCTCCACTGCATATTCTTTGCTCCTTTGTCAAAAATTAGTTGACAATAAATCTGTGGGTTTATTTCTGGGTTTTCAATTTGGTTCCATTGGACTGCTTTTCAACATAATACTGGAAGTCCTAGCCAAAGTAATAAGACAAGAGAAAGACATACAAGGAATCCAAATAGGCAAGGAAGAAGTCAAACTATCACTATTTGCGGACAATATGATAATATACATAGAGAACCCCAAAAACTCCACAGAAAAACTTATTAAACTAATCAATCAGTTTAGTAAAGTGTCAGGATACAAAATCAATGCACAAAAATCAGTAGCCTTCCTATACACAAACAATAAATCTGAAGAAGAAAAAAATCAAGAAAACCATTCCTTTTATTATTGAAACAAAAAAAAATGAAATGCCTGGGAATAAACCTAACAAAAGAGGTAAAGGACCTATACAAATAAAACCAGAAAACACTGTTAAAAGAAATAGAAGTAGACACAAATAAATGGAAAGACATCCCCTGCTCATGGATTGGAAGAATTAGCGTTATCAAAATGGCCTTCTTACCAAAAGCAATCTATAGATTCATTTCTATTCCAATTAAAATTTCAATGTTATTCTTCAAAGAAATAGAAAAAACATTGCTGAAATTCATATGGAGCCACCAAAAACCCCAAATGGCCAAAACATTCCTGAAAAAAAAAAAGGGAATGGAGGCATCACTCTCCCAGATTTCAAACTATACTACAAAGCCATAATAATCAAAACTGCATGGTATTGGAACCATAACAGACACAAATTCATTCTTTTATGTGCGTTTCTCTAATTTTCTCAGAATCATTTGTAAAAGATACTGACCTTTCCCCATTTTCATCATGGCTGCTTTATCATAGGTTAGGTGCTGATGTGTATGTGGGTTTATTTATGGGTTTTCAATTCTATTTCATTGATAAATGTATCTATTTTTGTGAAAATACTACATTGGTTTTAGATTTGTTGCTTTGTAGTAGCGTTCGTATTCAGATGACATGATATCTTCATTTCTCTCTGGGTCTTTTGCAATTTGAGGAATTTGTGGTTCCGTAAAAATTTCAGTTTTTTTGCCAGTTATTTGAAAAATATTGCTAATTTTTCATAGGGATTGCATTAAATTTATGTATCACTTTGGATAGGATAGATATTTTGATTTTATTGGTTTTCCCAATTCACAGGAATGGTATCTTTTCATCTTCTTAAGTCACTATCTATTTCTAAAACAATATTTGCTCATTTGTATTTAAAGTACATTTGTACTGTCTTATATTCCTTTCATTTTCAGTGTACAAGAGCTGATTTTTCTGCTTATGTGTAGTCCCCATAAATCTCCATATCAACATCACCATGAACCATAGTCCCTTGTGCTCTCTCTCCCTTATTTGACCCATCTCCCTCCCCCTCCCCTGCTGTATGCTTTAGATCTATAGTTTACCTGCAGTTTTGTGTTTTTCTCTCTTTTTTGAACATTTTATCAGATTCCCTATATTCCACTTATAAGTGAAACCATTTAATATTTTTCTTTCTCCTTCTGGCTTATTTTGCTGAGCATGATCCTATCTAGTTCCATCCATGTTGCTGCAAATATGATTTTATCTTTTTTGATTTCTGAATATATTACATTCTGTGTATATAACACATCTTCTTGATACAGCCATCAGTTTGGGGGGATTTAGGTTGTTTCCATGTAAAAGCTATTGTAAATAGTGTGCAATAAACATAGGTGTACAAGTTTCCTTTCAGATTAATGTTTTTGTGTTCTTTGGGTAGATTCCTGGGAGTGGAATTGCTGGGTCATATGGTAATTCCATTTTCAATAGTCTAAGGGTCCTCCATAAAGCTTTCCATTTTGCAGTTCCATCTGCAGTGTAAATGGGTTCCTTTTCCTCCACATCCTCATCAACATTTGTAGTTGCCTTTTTTTTATATGGGCCGTTCTCACTGGTGTTAAGGTGATATCTCTTTGTGGTTTTGATGTGCATTTTCCTGATTATAAGTGATGTTGAACATTCTTTCATATACCTGTTGGCCAATTATGTTTCCTCTTTGGAGGAGTGTCTTTTTAACTGTTCTGTCCACTTTTTGAAATGGTTGTTTGCTTTGATTTGGTTGAGTTGTTTAAGCTCTTGTAGATCTTATATATCAGACCCATATCGATTGTGAGGGGTACAAATACTTTCTCCCAATCTGTGGGTTGTCTCTTCATTTTGGTTATTGTCTCTTTTTCTGTACAAAAGCTTTTCAGCTTGATGTAGTACTAGCTATTTCATTTTTTTGCTTCTGGGGATGAGTTTAAAGATGTTTTTGAGTTGTATGTTATGGGTGTTCTGTTATCTTCTATGTATTTTAAAGTTCCATGTGTTACATTCTTTAATCCATTTTGAGTTGATTTTTGTATATGGTGTGAAGTAGTAATCTAGTTTATTTTTTATTAATACCTCTAGTTAGTTATTCATCACCTATCTGTTTAGACAGTTTATTCTAGTACTTGTGGCATTGTACTGTAATTATTTGTAGTCTTTCTCCCTCCCTCCACGTTATCTTGTAATGTCAAACTTTTTTTTCTTTTTGAACTTTGTCTTTTTATTTTTTTATTTTTTAATATTTTATTTTATATAATTCTTACATCATTTCTCATTTTTGCACAATGTATGCATTTTCATTTTGGTTATATTCCCCACACAAATGCACCCCCCCCCTTATTTTGACCTTAATGCTTCCTCTCCCAGCCACCCCCTCCCCTGCAACAGTGCATCTCTGGCCCATAGTTGCTTGTTGATTTTGATTTTTACTTTGTGTTAGTCTTTTTCCTGGTCCCTTGTTTAGTTTTCTAAATTCCTGCTATGAGTGAGATCATCCAGTATTTTTCTTTTTCTTTCTGACTTATTTCGCTAGGCATGTTCCCTTCTAGCACCATCCATGTGGCTGCAAACTGCATGTGTTTATCATTTTTGATTGCTGAGTAATATTCCATTGTGAATATGTACCAAATCATCTTGATCCAGTCATCTATTTTTGGACATTTGGGTTGTTTCCATAGCTTACCTGTTGTAAATAGTGCTACTATAAGCATAGGGGTGCAAGTGCACTTTGGAATTAATGTTTCTGTGTCGTTTGGGTAAATACCTAGGAGTGGACTTGCTGGATCACATGGAAGCTCTATCTTTAGTAGGTTGAGGAATCTCCACACAGCTCTCCATAGTGGTTGGACCAGTTTGTACTCCCACCAGCAGTGCAGGAGAGTTCCTTTCTCTCCACAATCTCACCAACATTTGTTGTTGCTAGTTTTTATAATATGTGCCATTCTCACTGGGGTAAGATGGTATCTCATTGAAGTTTTTTTTTTTTTTCTTATTCAGTTTTTATTTTATTTTTTTTATAATAAATTTTATTTTTATATTCCCCATACAATTGCAAACCCCCTATTCTGACCTCAATCCCTCCCTTCCCGCCCCCCATCCCCCAAAAAGTATCTCTGGTTCATAGTTTTTTGTTGATTTTGATTTTCACTTTCTTATAGTTATTCATTTTCCTGGTCCCTTATTTAAGTTTTCTAGATTCCTGCTATGAGTGAGACCATCTGGTATTTTTCTTTTTCTTTCTGGCTTATTTCGCTGAGCATGATCCCTTCCAGCTCCATCCATGTTGCTGCAAATTGCATGTGTTTATCTTTTTTGAATGCTGAGTAATATTCCATGGTATATATGTACCACATCTTCTTGATCTAGTCATCTATTTTTGGGCATTTGGGCTGTTTCCAAAGCTTAGCTATTGTAAACAGTGCTGCTATAAACATAGGTGTGCAGGTGCTCTTTGGAATTGATGTTTCTGTGTCCTTTGGGTAAATACCTAGGAGTGGAATTGCTGGATCATATGGAAGCTCTATGTTTAGTAGGTCAAGAAATCTCCACACAGCTCTCCATAGTGGTTGGACCAGTTTGCACTCCCACCAACAGTGCAGGAGAGTTCCTTTTTCTCCACAACCTCGCCAACATTTGTTGTAGTTTTGATTAACAATTCCCTGATTACAAGTGATGTTGAACATTTTTTCATATGCCTGTTGGCCATTTGCATTTCCTCTTTGGAGAAGTTTCTTTTTAGCTTTCCTGCCCATTTTTTGACTAGATTATATTCTTTGTTTTTGTTGAGTCTCATCAGCTCTTTGTAGATTTTTGTGATCAGTCCTTTATCATTAATGTGATCTGCAAAAATTTTCTCCCAGTCCACCGACTGTGAGGTTTCTCTTTGTTTTTGTTATTGTCCCTTTTGCTGTTCAGAAGCTCTTTAATTTGATGTAGTCCCCGCTGTTTATGTTTTCCTTCACTATCACTGCTTTGGGTGATGTGTCTGTAAAGATGTCTTTGATGTGAATATCACGTAGTGTTTCGCCTATATTTCCTTCTATGTATTTTATGTTTTCAGGTCTTATGTCTAATTCTTTAATCCATTTGAATTGGTTTTTGTGTATGGTGTGAGGTAGTAGTCAAGCTTCATTCTTTTGCATGTAGCTACCCAGTTTTCCCAGCACCATTTATTGATACAAACTTTCTTTGCTCCAGTGCATATTCTTTGCTCCTTTGCCAAAGATTAGTTGACCATAAATCTGTGGGTTTATTTCTGAATTTTGTATTTGGTTCCATTGTTCCGTGTGTCTGTTCATGTTCCAGTACCATGCAGTTTTTTCATTATGGCTTTGTAGTATACTTTGAAGTCTGGGAGTGTGATGCCTCCATTCCCTTCTTTTTTTCTTCAGGAGAGCTTTGGCTATTTTGGGTTTCTGGTGATTCTGTATGAATTTCATCAATAATTGTTCTATTTCTTTGAAGAATGTCATTGAAATTTTTCTTGGAATTGCATTGAATCTGTAAATTTCTTTTTGTAGGATGGCCTTTTTGATAATGTTAATTCTTCCAATCCATGAGCAGGGGATGTCTTTCCATTTCTTTGTGTCTTCTTCTATTTCATTTAACTGTGTTTTATAGTTTCTTTGTATAGGTCCTTTACCTCTTTTGCTAGATTTATTCCCAAGTATTCGATTTATTTTTTGTTTCAATAATAAAAGAGATGGTTTTCCTGATTTCTTCTTCTTCAGATTTATTATTTGTGTATAGGAAGGCCACTGATTTTTGTGTGTTGTTGTGTCCTCATTGGCATTTATCTCCCAGTATTTTTTATTTTTTCTTTGATTTTCTTATTAATCCTGTGGTCTTTCAGTAGTATGTTCTTTATTTTCTGTGTAATGAGGGTGTTCTTTGTTGTCTTTCTGTGTTTGATATCTAGTTTGATGCCTTTGTGTACAGAGAAGATTTTTGGTATGATTTCGATATTCCTGTATTGTTGATGTTTGTCTTGTGGAGAATGATTTGTGTGCACTTGAGAAAAATACAAATTCAGTTTTTTTGGGGAGCAGGGGGTGCAATGTGCTATGGATGTCTATTAGGCCCAAATGGTCAATATATTTATTTCAGGCTATTGTGTCTTTATTTTTTTATCTCATTGATTTGTCCAGTCGTGAGAAGTGGAGTGTTGAAGTCTCCTACTCAATATGTATTTTCTCTAATGTCTGTTTTCAGAGAGATAGTAATTGTCTAAAATATTTTGGAGCTTCTTAGCTTGGCGAGTATATATTAATGAATGTTATGTCTTCTACTGGTGTATTGTCCCCCTGATCACTATATAGTGACCAAAAACCTGGCTCACACATAACCATCACATTTGTGGAAACAAAGATTTTTAGGTGCAGAAGCCTAGATTACAAAGCATGCATCCAAGCAGGTATCAGGAGGAGCATCCAGTGGTAAGATATGGAGATTGAGCCCATTGTAGAATCTCCTGTCCCTTTTAAATTTTACATAGTTATCCAAAATCAGCAATTAACTTTAAGGCTCACAAGGAGTGAGCTCCTCCCAAACCCAAGAAGACTTGTTTAAGTGCAGTTTCTGCACTGGCTCAGGGCAGCACTCCCACTGCCCACCTGTGACTATGCAGGTGCCTCTTTTCACTAACTCTCCCCCTCCACAGGGCAGCAGCCTCCTGCCTGCCTGTGACCTGTACCAGGCCAGGACTTCTCTTTACTGACCTTCCTCAGCGGAGGCAGCTCCCCTCAAGGCCGCCCACCTGCAACCATGTAGGCCTCTCTCAGCAAACCTGTCCCTTTCAGGGCAGCTTTTCCTGCCCGCTTGTGTCTATGCAAGCGTACTTTATACTTTCATTTCTTCCCTAATAAGCCTGCTCTTTAAATATAACGACTGTCTGTCTCGTGGAGACTCTCACCACATGTCACCAAAACAGGAGCTCTGGCGAAACCTTTCCCAGAGTGGACCCAAGGACCCCTCACATTAAACTCACTGACTCCAAAAACCCCATCATTAAGGCTTTGGTGGAGGTGTGGCAGTAATAAGGTATACAACATATCATAGTCCTAAATGTAATACGGATTACTTTTTCCTTTCCTCAAGATGACATTTAGGATACAGTCCTAACTGAGGAGGACCAGAGACTAATATAAATAGTTACTGCAACATAATTTTTTTTTACCCTCATCCCAATTTTGTAAAATAGAAAACCAAATTTAATTTTAAACAATTTTATCTATATTTGCATAAACTCATAGGGCAGAATAACCATGCAGAATATTGTTGGCTTTGTTGAAAATTTCACAGCATCTGGAGTGAGCTTTTTTTTAAATATCCAGTCCATGCAGGCTTCATCAAAGTCACAGTCTTACCAGACTTCATCTGAGATTTTTTTCTTCTCGAGGTTCCCAAGGCTTCATCCAGGATTTTTCCAGTCCTGCCAATGGAGGTAAGCTTCCTCACCTTTCGTGGAGGTCTGTGGAATCCAGTAAGCAAGGCTCTTCTTGGCTCGCTCTTTTCAGCTCAACTCCAATTTTAGTCCCAGAAGAATTATTTAATCAAAACCTAATTATTTAATCAAATTATTTAACAAATCTTTTTTTTTTTTTTTTTAGTTTAAGGTGAAATAACTAAAAGTCCCTACTGAGATTATGCAAAGGCAGACATTGTCCTGAGAAGCACAAATGTTGCCTACGTATTTTGGGGATGAGATAAGAGAAAAACAAATGTTCCAGTTTGATAAAAAGATGCAAATTGCCACCCGTAAGATTATGGCCCAGTTAGTTTAAAGACAAGTTAACTTTTTTTTTTTAAGAGATAAAACAAAACATTAAAGACCAATATTTTTAAAAAGTCATTATATATTATACAAATTCTCTTAAGTGTATTTTTCCCATGTACTAACTCTTGACCTTCTGTTGGTAATTTTTATAAATTCATTTTTTTATAGGCTTGGTAGGTGTCTTTTTAATTCTAAATATTGTCAGTCTCTTTTTCTGAGTTTTCTGAAGACAAAGCTCAGCAAGTAACCTTTAGAAATAACAAAAACTTGAAAATGACCATACCTAAAATTATGACTTAAGGCAAAAGACAAGGATGTTTGTTTAATTTTGTGACATGCACATATACATATTTCAGAATAATCAGCATCATCCAATAATACTATACCGGAACATACTAGGTTTTAAAAGTCTCATGTATTTTAGAACAATTTAATTAATTTTTTTTCATTAAGAACCAGTAGAAGCAGTTTAAGAATATGAGAAAGAAATTAAAGTTTGGTTTTTCATAAGTACACTTCTGATGATAAACTTAAATATTTTTAAAGCAACTTATTTTAGCACATAGCATTTTTTAAGATACCTTTCTCAGATCTTCAGAACTTTAACACCTTTTTTTTTTATTTTGCACCATATTTTCAAAGATAGCCATTTTGTTTTGATACTAAATTTTTCATGACCTTTAACATATCTGTCTTAAAGACGTTTCTTAACACACCTTACTTTATTTGCATTTAGTTACAACATTTTAGGTTTTAATTTTTAGATTGTAAGACTACTATGGCAGAATTTCATCTTTATTCATGCCCGCATGCCCAGAAGAGACCTTTTTCGAAAGTTTGAGCCGCCCCCCTCCCAAGCAATTAGGCAACAGAGCAGCCATTGCCCCAATAGGGGCACAATAACAATGTAAAGCAAGTAGGAGACTCTCATCTGCTCATCTGTGGCACACAAGTCAGGCGCCTGGCCAGATAAAGTCCATCAGTTACTCCCTGAAACTTTCAGTCCACACTTTTAGTCCTTGTCCCAACCTAGCTACAGCTAATTAACAGGTCAGCCTTACATTTTTCACTTCAGGACATTATAAGAGCTGTTATGCTATTATTTCTTTGTAATGGATAACTTATACATAAACATGTTTGTTTTATATATATATATATATATATATATATATATATATATATATAGGCAATGACAATAAAGTTTAGTTTTCCTACAATAAGAAGCAAAAATACACCAAAACCTCATTAAGCAGTCAACAAATTTTCATTATTAAACTTAGTATATTTTTAGTCTTATAGGAGAAATATACCACCATTTAAATAATGATAAAAAGAACAGATTTAAAATAGAGATACCAACTGTAGCTTTAGTTTTCCTTAGGACAGGAAGTTCAAATTGCAGAGTTACAATGAAACAATTTCATATAGCTGAGGTTTCTCTTAGCTAAGACAAGGGAAGGAAAAATCAATTAAGATGCTCACCTGGGGAAGTCCAGGTATGAACAAAACCACATTTATCCACATTTATCTCTGTTAACATACACCAGGTCAATAACTCCTTTTTACTCTAAGCTCCTTTCTTTCCCAAATTAAACACATTTAAACGTACAATAAAGTTATTAACTTTTTAAAAAAGATTTATTTATTTATTCATATAAGCACTGGGTACAGTCAGAAGCGCAGGAGGGTGAGAGAATTCACCAGAGCCAGAGCGGAGAGCAGAACAGGCAGAGTGACGAAGTACACTGCTGAGGGGAGCAGCGGGCACAGCAGGAGAGGTCTGCGCGCCATGTGGGACCCTCGCCCGGCGGCCAGGGATCGAACTGATGCTGCTGAGGCTGTGCGCAGCTTCGCAGCCCAGCGCTCAACCGCTGCGCCACCGGGGGAGACCCAAAGCTATTAACTTTTAACCTTATAAATTTAAGGCATATATGCTTTAGTTTTTGTTTACCAAAAATTTTGAATTAGTTTTTGTTTACCAAAAATTTTAGATTGTTATCTCAAAATTTGGGCTTGTTTTTATTAGAATTTATATAGGCGCCATTTATAACAAATTTAACACAGCAACCCTCCAGAGATAAATGACACAAAGGCAAAGACACAGAAACAGACATCTCTTTCATTTAGAATTTTGGCCATTTGCACTAATTTTTAGAGATAGTTATTTTACCAGTATTTCTGACAGCGCTGACAATTATTTACTTTCAAATATTTCTTTTTTAACTATTTTTTTCAGATAAGTAATTATTTCCCAAGTTATATTTGTAAGTATGCCCCTTAGGTTTTAAAGAAAGTGGGGCAGAAAATTCCCTATCAGTTTCTTTGCTCTTTTTTTTTTTTTTTAAAGCACGTTCTCCAGGACCGTCTGTGTGCTCCCATTCCCTCCTATTGTATTTAGTGTTACAGCAAGAGAAGGGGGAGCACACAGAGATTGACCAGTCCAGTCACCGATCAGCCTTATGACTTGTCAACAGAACCACAGGCAAAGCCCAATTTAACTCTGCAGCTGCAGCTGTGGAGATTTCAAACACACACACCACTCTCTCACACATACACACACCAAAGGTTATAACCATACCATCCCTCCCTTACTATCCCTCCCTTTCTGGGAGTTCCAAGGTTCCCTACCAAAACCAAATGAGACCACTGAGGCCTCCCTGAGAGGTGATCAGCCTCTCCTTCTACTACTCTCTGTAGGCCAAATGGGAACCAGGATCCCAGGACCTTACCTGATCTGATGTCGGCACCAAGTCCTGGCCTCACTCAGCTCTTCGGAAGTCCAGCCTGGAAGGCTACGTGGGGGCTGGACAGGAGCAGCCAAGTCACAGACTGCTGAAAGTCCTCAGAGGAGTGTGACAACTTCCCCTTCCTTGGCTCTCTTTCCCATCCCCCACACCCCGTCCTCCAGACCCGATGGCTCAAAGGACCATGGCTTGTTGTTTCCCGGTCAGGGAACCAAAAAATGTTGCAGAAACAAATTCTAGCTTTTAACCCAGGCAGGAGAAGAATAAGCGGTACTTTAGGAATGGTGAGGTCAGGAAAGCTTTATTACTCATGCATGAGGTCCCAGACCTGGGTAGTCCCATAAGGTCTGAGCACTGGTCTAGAGACAAGACTTTCTTTTATACACAACCACTTTACATTGATAAAGTTGGTTAGTTAGCATACAAATTCTTGACACAGGAAATGGGTAAGGATACAGATCTTTCAGGATGGCCTGCTGCCAGACCTTGTTTAGATATGCTTATTAAGGAAGCAAACTTATTATTTACTTTACATTTCCAGGTCTATGACTCTTTAACAGGGAAAGATTTCTTTTTCTTAGCAGTTCCTTTTCACTACTAGATTCTCCTTAGTTGTTTATGGCTAGTTTCTACCATTGTCAAAATACGCATTTTAAAGTAAAACTACAAATGCTTTTTGATCAATTACTGAATAACCAATTTGATGGCAAATGGCACTGCATGATACAAATATTACATTTTTTTATAAAATTAGTAATTCTCTGCCAAAAGGCAGTAATTCAACATTTGGCCTTACATTAACAAGTGAAAAAACTTCTGGGAACAAAAGGCTGTAAACATCCCTTGGCCAAGTCTTTAATATGGACATGTGGTCTTTTGAGACAAGGGCTAAATGTAGAAGGAAATGATACCGAAGTTGTCAGGCCTAGTCTCCCAGCCAGGAACAGATCCCAGGCTGCAGGGGCAGCACTGAGTCCCAGCCAATAGACCCCCACGGGTTGGTGTCTCACGAAGCCGCAGCAGGAACTTGGCAGACTCTCAGGCAAGCAAGCAAGAAGGGGCAGGTTTGTTTTGAGAATGAAAAAGTTTATTGAGGAGAAAAAGAGCAGAAATAAAGTGGGACTCCCAGGCCAGGAAACCAGGCCTGGGAGGGGCAAGGAAGCCAAAGTGGAGTCGTGTCTCAGGGAATATATACCTTCTTTCCCTAATTATTCTAAAGCTCCACCAGTCTCTTTGTGATTGGTTAGTTCTCAGCTGTCTCACTTAATTTGCTACTGAGTGGGGGATCTTCACATTCCTTATCTAACAGCTTTCTCTTTCTGCATTTGTTACAACTTTATCTTTATGACCCAGTCCTCTGGATGGGCATCCCTGCATTGAAGTTAAACAGCTGCTCTTCTAAGTTGTCCATAAATTAAACCACTCTCCATTTCTCCAATCTCTGCCTCCCTTTACCACCTGAAGGAAACCAGGACCAGCGTTAACAATGCTGTCCTTGGTCCTGAGATGTTTGTTTTTCCTAGTGGAATGGTTACATTCCCTTGGTTGCCCTTATCTCTGAAGCCTCCCTAAATTCTTCAGAGGTCCCCTCCTGCACTGTCCCTAAAACTGCCTAATTTCTAGCTTGCCCTGTGTCTCAGAAATTCTTTTACTTTAAAGTTAAAAATTGCAGTTGGGTGGCAGACAAGAGTCATGCTTCAAGTGTAAGAAAATCCCTAATAAGCCAGGAGGCAGCATAGCTGGTGCCTGCAAAATTCTTCCTGTTTGTTTAGGGCAGATTCCCCTGGAGGTGACAATTGATATGGTAGCTGTTAGAGTATGCATTCAAGAATAAGTCAACAACAATTTTGTGACTGGTTGAGTTAATAACCATGGCAGCACAAATAATGCACTTGGAAATAATCAATGTTACAACTACTGATATGTCACGTATTAACCATTCTGGGAACTAAAAGCTATAACCATCTCCGGCCCTGCCACTGATGAAATATTTGTAGTTCCTTAAAACTACATCAGCAAGGGGCCTCCTGGGTGGCACAGCGGTTGAGCACTGGGTTGCGAAGCTGCCCGCGGCCTCTGTGGTGCCGGTTCGATCCCCGGCTGCTCCCCGGCCACCAGAGGAGGGTCCCACATGGCGTGCAGACCTCTCCTGCCGCCCGCTGCTCCCCTCAGCAGTGTACTTCGGTCCTTCTGCCTGCTTTGCTCCCCGCTCTGGCTCTGGTGAATTCTCTCACCCTCCCGCACTTCTGACTGTACCCAGTGTTTGTGCAAATAAATAAATAAATCTTAAAAAATAAAAAAAAAAAAACTAAAAAAAAAAAAACTACATCAGCAATCCAACAGAAAAACGAATTTTCCCTTGATCTTAAAGTTAGATATGGAGACTAGGCTGAGGAGATAAGTATAGGAGTAATAGGTAGAAAAACTCTTCTGTTAGATTAGGAAAATGCCTCCCTTAATTGAGAGCTTGGGGCTAGGGAAACTTCAATGCATCTTCCTTCCCCCAGGTAACTTCCTGTTCTTTGTTTCCCCTAGTTAATCGTTCACCATGGTAAACATAGAAATGTTAGTTTCAGTCACATAAGTTTTTTGCTAGTAATAAAATGACTGTTTAAGGTAAATGACTATTCTAAGAACACTTTTGTTTAGCAACTGTGCCTTATTTAAATCAAAAAATAATAAATGTCACGACTGAAAGGTTTGGCACGGTAAAGAAAAGGAGAGCCAGGCTACATTTCTCAAAGGGAGGGAAAGTTTATTGCACCCCGGGCGGACCTCACGCACCCAAGGTGGGGGTCAGTGAAGCTTCGCAAGTTGTCAGGGGGACGCAGGGTTTTATAGGGTAAGGAAAGGTCTGGTGGGAAGTTGGATTCCTATGACGGGTAACTTTGGTGCTTGATTTAGAAACTAGATTCTTTGCCTTTCCTGTATTGTTTCCTAGTTGTATTAAAGTTCCTTACCATTGAAGTCTCATGTTTTGTGTTGATGCAATGGATGGCAGAACCTATTTAGAATAGGCAGGTTTGCGGGGTTTGGGCTGCCCCTCTCCCTGCCCTGTAACATCAGCAGCCCTTTATTTATACATTTCAAGCAAACCATGAGAGTGCACAAGCATATGCATTAAGGCAGGAGATGACAATCATTGCATCTTTCTCAAGAACAGCCAATGGTCTTTTTGTCCTCCTGCAGAGGTCTTGAAAGGTCCATGCAGGAGGCCGAAATGCAAAAGCCCACCTGGGGGGCAGGGATGCTGATACCTGCCTGGAGGACTCAGACAATGAGCCTCCCCTCTCCCCCTATGAGTCTCTTCTCAGACAAAGAACCTCTACCTTCCCCAGGAATCTACAAACCCCTCGTGGGTTAAACTCCATCCAAATGGGATTGGCCCAGAGCAAGTCCCCAATGCCTGCCACAAGTCTAAAGCATCTTCTAGTGGGGACCCACAGAAAAGGGTCTGAAACAACCAGACAAGCCTGGAAGGAAAAGAGCAAAATCAACATCAAGATAAAAGTTGCCATTAACATCTCCCCATGGGTCTCACCCACATCTGTGTCACCCAGTCCACGACCAAAAGGCAAGCACAGTTGTAACAGGGTGGTCCCCAGGGAAGGGGGAGGTTCCCTGCCCCACCCAAGAGAGGGTGGAGCTGAGCAGGAAGAGGAGAAGCTGCAGAAGACACTGAGGAAGGAAGGAGCAGGATGGAGCCAGAAGGAGACCTGAAGGAGGCACATGGAGCCTAGAGACACGTGAAAAAACTGCACTTGTCTTTTGGTTGTGGACTGGGTGACACAGATGTGGGTGAGACCCATGGGGGGGGTGACAATGGCAGCCTTTATCTTGATGTTGATTTTGCTCTTTTCCTTCCAGGCTTGTCTGGTTGTTTCTGACCCTTTTCTGTGGGTCCCCACTGGAAGATGCTTTAGACTTGTGGCAGGCTTTGGAGCCTTGTTCTGGTCCGATCCCATATGAATGGAGTTTTACCCACGAGCGGATGGGTAACTTTGGGTGCTTGATTTAGAAACTAGATTCTTTGCCTTATCTGTATTTTTTCCTAGTTTTATTAAAGTTCCTTCCCATTAAAATCTCATATGTTTTGTGTTGATACGGCGGATGGCAAAACACATTTAGAACAGGCAGGTTTGCAGGGTTTGGGCTGCCCCTCTCCCTGTCCTATAACACAGTTTCTTCGCATGTCTCTCCATTCCATGTGCCTCCTCCTGGTCTCCTCCTGGCTCTCCATCCTGCTTCCTTCCTTCTCAGTCTCCTCTGCAGCTTCTTCTCTCCCTGCTCAGCTCCACCCTGCATTTGGGTGGAGCAGGGAACCTGGAACCTCCCCCTTTCCTGGGGACCACTCTGTTACATTGAGACCCTCAGCAGGATGATGTCTGCACCCTGATCAAGTGTTTGTGTCTCCTTGCTTCAAGTGTGGGGAGCTTGCTTCAAGTGTGGCCTGGAGTGCCACTGGTCCAGACAATGCCCCAACCTCTGCCCTCCACCAGGACCGTGCCCCATCTGTGGCATCCAGGGTCACTGGAAAAGTGACTGCCCTGCCACGCCTAGTCGTGGTGGGCCAGTCCTTCCAATCCCTGCTACGCTTCCACCGGCGGTCTTGGGTTTGGCGGCTGAGGACTGAAGAGGCCCGGACTCATCGACTCCGATAACCTTTGAGGAGCCCAGGGTGATGTTCAAGGTAGCGGGTAAATCGACCTCCTTTCTGGCTGACATGGGGGCTACCTTCTCTGTCCTCCCCACCTACTCTGGTCAAACTTATCCTTCTCAGGTCTCAGTTATGGGTGTTGACGGCCTTCCTTCTGAGCCCAGGACCACTGGACCCTTTCAGTGTCAGCTTAATAACAAACCATGGTCCACTCTTTCCTAGTCATGCCCACGTGCCCCACCCCCTTATTAAGACAGGATCTGCTGGCCAAATTGGGAGCTGAAATCTCATGCTTTCCTCACCTGGCAGAAGCTTTCATCCTCCCCCTGCTACCTGATTGCAATCCCCAAACCCAGGACACCCCTCTACTGCCAGACCTAGTTAACCTGCAAGTATGAGATATCTCTACCCCAATTGTTGCCACCCATCATACCCCAGTTCTCATTTGCCTTAAGGATCCCTCTTCCCTTTCCTCTCGCCCCCAGTTTCCAATTTCCCTCACTCACTGTCAGGGTCTCAAACCCATCATCCAAAGACTCCTGGAAAAGGGACTCCTTACTTCTATCAACTCGCCCTGTAACACTCCCATTCTCCCTGTTAAAAAGCCTGATGGTTCTTATTGCCTAGTTCAAGACCTTCGCCTCATCAACAAGGCGGTGGTCCCTATCCATCCTGTAGTGCCAAACTTCTACACCCTTCTATCTCATGTACCGTCTTTTACCACACACTTCTCTGTGCTTGACCTCAAAGATGCCTTTTTTTACCATCCCTCTGGATCCTCAATGTTATTTTCTATTTGCTTTTACTTGGGAAGATCTGGACACACATATTTCCCAGCAACTGGCCTGGACAGTTCTACCTCAGGGTTTCCGGAACAGCCTCATTTATTTGGCCAGGCATTAGCTAATGCTCTCTCGTCATGTAATGTTCAACCAAGTACTCTCCTCCAGTATGTTGATGACCTCTTCCTCTGCAGTCCTTCCCTACTACTGCTGCACCTCCCCCTGCAGTGACCCTTAGGGCTAATGGCTTGCGCCAAGGTCCCTAGGTCCAGCTGGGCAACCAGCGCGCAGGGGGAAAACAGCAAAACCCCCTGAAGACATACCTGCTGCACCTCCCCCTGCAGTGACCTCTAGGAATCCCTAGGTCCGGCTGGGCAACCAGCGCGCAGGAGGAGAACAGAAAACTCCCTGAAGACATAGATAAGACAGAAGTCTGTTGAAAGATAACAACCACCAGGAGCCACTACAGGAATGCTGTCCACATGGAAACTTATCTCACCTTCTCTAGACCCACAAACTTTATTCTAATACAACTGTCTCTATAAAATCGTTTCTCTTTCTAAAATCTTTTCTCTTTCTCTGTCTAAAAAGGTCATTGGTTTGCCTATTAAAAAGAACATATGAAATCTAATAACTAGGCTGATTCAAATGAAACGTTACTAAACTGTGTATTAATAGAACTGTTAGCTTAATAATTTCTCTGTTGTATGCTTAGCCTTGTTAGCATTAATCTTAATGATAAAAATATTACATTGTGAAAAGTAAAATTCACCCGTGCTAATTAATAGTAATTTAGTGGTAGTGAGTTGTTTAAATAAAAAGTAATCACATAAAATAAAAAGAAAAATTAATAGCCTAACTACTTAGGAATGTGCCTGGGTCCAGATGTAAATCACTGCCCTGTCAATGATAAGCTAAACCTATAAGCAAGCTGATTTCTTCACTGATGTTCGTCATTCCTATGCTTTTAGAAAATATATATATACTGGTCACCAAATCAAATTAAATTACACTCAGATTTTCACTCTCTTGAAGTGTGTCTGTTTGTCATTTCTTTCACCGACGCCCTGACCACACTGCACGCTTCTCTCAACCCTGAGGCGGCCTCATCGTCTACTGCTGTGCTGGTCCGCGACATACTACAATCTCAGCAACACGCTGCACAACTCCTCAACTTCCTATGCTCAAAAGGATACCGTGTCTCCCCATCCAAAGCCCAACTTTCAGTTCCCACTGTCGTCTATCTGGGTCTTCGACTAACTCCTTCCTCCAAACAGCTGATGGTGGACTGCAAGCAGGCCATCCGGGACCTTCCCTCCCCTGAATCAGCAGAACAAATCCTTTCCTTCCTTGGTTTGGCTGGATTCTTCCGACATTGGATCCCAAATTTTGCTTTCCTAGCCAAGCCACTGTATGAAGCAGCAAAAGCCTCCCCCGAAGGCCCTCTCCAATCCCCTGGGGAGGTCCGCAGGGCCTTCCTTTTACTCAGAAATACCCTTCTTAAGGCACCTGCCCTTGCCCTTCCTGATCCAGAAAAGCCTTGGCTCCTGTTCACAGACAAATGTCGGGGTATTGTGGCAGGCATCCTTTCCAAGCCTCTCGGGCCAGCCCTGCGTCCTATCCCTTATCTCTCCAAGCAGATGGATCCCACCGTTAGGGTCTGGCAACCTTGCTACTCACCTGGGAATCCCTCAAACTTACTCTGGGAAGTTCCTTGCACCACCTTCAGGACCTTCCATTTCACCACTCTTTCTCCATTCTTACCCCTTCCCATTTACAAAATTTCCATATGCTCTTTATCAAAAATCCTCTGGTGAGTCTCACTCAGTCAAATTCTCTCAACCCAGCCACTCTCCTGCCTGTCTCCAGTCCCCCTTCTGCTGCTCATTCATGTCCTGAAATGCTGGAAGAAATGCAAACCTTCAGACTGGGTTTGGCCGACTCCCCTTTGCCAGAGGCCTACTAGACTCTGTAGATGGCAGCTGCTGTATAGATGTGCGAGGTCAGTGGAGGGCTGCCTATGCCATTGTTACCACCGATCAGGTAATCGAGGCAGGAAAGTTGCCCGGAGGAACCACCTCCCAAAAGGCAGAACTTATAGAACTTACCGTGGCCCTTACCCTCAGCAAACATAAAAAAGTCAACATCTATACGGATTCAAAATATGCCTTCCTTATTGCTCACAGTCATGCTGTGATTTGGCAGGAAAGAGGGTTCCTCTCCACCAAGGGTTCCCCCATCATTAACGCTAAACTTATCCTTAAACTTCTAGCGGCCTTGCAACTTCCAACTGAAGTTGCCATTATCCACTGTAAAGGACACCAAATTGACAATTCTTATGTTATCACAGGTAATAACAAGGCTGATAAAATGGTAAGGGCTCTCACAACTGACTCTGCTGCAGATCCTGCCCCTATTCTCTTTCTATCTGTCCCCTGCATCACTCCAACTTATGAGCCTAATGAAAGCCAATTTCTATGTCAAAAGGAGGAATTTAATAGCCCAGGACTGGATTATGGTAAATAACAAACTGGCCCTACCTGCCAAACAGGCAGACTTGGTCATTCAACAAGTCCAAAATACCCTCCACATCGGGCCTTGCCCACTTACCCAATTATTGAGTCTGCTCTTCTTTCACCCCTCCTTGAGTGCAAAAGTCTGGCAGATATGTTCCCATCATCAAACCTGTGCTCATGTGTCACCTCAAGGGGGGGTTTGCCCACCTTCTTTTGCAGCTCACCAACTGCGTGGACACTTACCCAGACAGGATTGGCAGGTTGATTTTACTCACCTCCCTACTCACAAAAAGTTTAAATATCTGCTAACAATAGTTGATACAAAGGCAGGTTGGGTTGAGGCTTTCCCTGCAGCTAGAGAAACAGCTCAAGTGGTAACTGAGGCCCTTTTTAACCACTTACCCCATGCTTTGGCCTCCCCTCCTCTCTCCAATCTGATAACAGTCCAGCTTTTATCTCAAAAATTACTCAGCAGGTCTCCATGGCTCTGGATATCACCTGGAAGCTTGATATTCCCTACCACCCACAATCCTCAGGGAAAGTGGAGCTCACCAATGGGCTAATCAAGGATCACCTGACTAAATTCTCCTTAGAGCTCCTTAAGAATTGGGTCGAACTTCTCCCGCTGGCCCTCACTAGGATACGGGCCACTCCAAGAGGAACCCTTTTCTTTTTTTTTTTTAATAATAAATTTTATTTTTATATTCCCCATACAGTTGCAACCCCCCCTTTCTGATCCCAATCCCTCCCCTCCCGCCAACAACCCCCCCAAAAGTGTCTCCGTTTAATAGTTTTTTGTTGATTCTGATTTACACTTTCTTATAGTTATTCATTTTCCTGGTCCCTTATTTAAGTTTTCTAGATTCCTGCTATGAGTGAGACCATCCGGTATTTTTCTTTTTCTTTCTGGCTTATTTCGCTGAGCATGATCCCTTCCAGCGCCATCCATGTTACTGCAAATTGCATGTGCTATCTTTTTTGAATGCTGAGTAATATTCCATGGTGTATATGTACCACATCTTCTTGATCCAGTCATCTATTTTTGGGCATTTGGGCTGTTTCCAAAGCTTAGCTATTGTAAACAGTGCTGCGATAAATATAGGGGTGCAGGTGTTCTTTGGAATTGATGTTTCTGTGTCCTTTGGGTAGATACCTAGGAGTGGAATTGCTGGATCATATGGAAGCTCTATGTTTAGTAGGTCCAGAAATCTCCACACAGCTCTCCATAGTGGTTGGACTAGTTTGCACTCCCACCAACAGTGTAGAAGAGTTCCTTTTTCTCCACACCCACGCCAACATTTGTTGTTGCTAGTTTTTTTTTAATATATGCCATTCTCACTGGTGTAAGATGGTATCTCATGGTAGTTTTGATTTGCATTTCCCTGATTACAAGAGATGGTGAACATTATTTCATATGCCTGTTGGCCATTTGCATTTCCTCTTCAGAGAAGTTTCTTTTTCGCTCTTCTGCCCATTTTTTAACTGGATTATTTTCTTTGTTGTTGTTGAGTCTCATCAGCTCTTTGCAGATTTTTGTGATCACTCCTTTATCATTAGTGTTGGGTGCAAAAATGTTCTCCCAGTTGGTGGGGTTTCTCTTTGTTTTTGTTATTGTCTCTTTTGCTGTGCAGAAGCTCTTTAATTTGATGTAGTCCCAGCTGTTTATCTTTGCCTTCACTACCACTGCTTTGGGTAATGTGTCTGTAAAGATGTCTTTGATGTGCAAATCATGTAGTGTTTCGCCTATATTTCCTTCTATATATTTTATGGTTTCAGGTCTTATGTCTAGTTCTTTAATCCATTTTGAGTTGATTTTCGTGTATGGTGTGAGGTAGTGGTCAAGCTTCATTCTTTTGCATGTAGCGACCCAGTTTTCCCAGCACCATTTATTGAACAAACTTTCTTTGCTCCAATGCATAGTCTTTGCTCCTTTGTCAAAGATTAGTTGACCATAGATCTGTGGGTCTATTTCAGGATTTTCTATTCGATTCCATTGGTCTGTATGTCTGTTCTTGTTCCAATACCATGCAGTTTTGATTATTATGGCTTTGTAGTAGAGTTTGAAGTCTGGGAGTGTGATGCCTCCATTCCCTTCTCTTTTTTTTTTTTTTCAGTAGAGCTTTGGCTATTCGGGGTTTTTTGTGATTCCATATGAATTTCATCAATAATTGTTCTATTTCTTTGAAGAATGACATTGAAATTTTGATTGGAATAGCATTGAATCTGTATATTGCTTTTGGTAGGATGGCCATTTTAATAATGTTTATTCTTCCAATCCATGAGCATGGGATGTCTTTCCATTTCTTTGTGTCTTCTTCTATTTCTTTTAACAGTGTTTTATTGTTTTCTTTGTATAGGTCCTTTACCTCTTTTGTTAGATTTATTCCCAAATATTTGATTTTTTTTTGTTTCAATAATAAAAGGGATGGTTTTTTTGATTTCTTCTTCTTCAGATTTATTGTTTGTGTATAGGAAGGCTACTGACTTTTGCGTGTTGATTTTGTATCCTGCCACTTTACTGAACTGATTGATTAGTTGAATTATTTTTTCTGTGGAGTTTTTGGGGTTCCCAAGAGGACCCCTTTTCATTAGCCCCTTTAAACTGATGTACAGCTGCTCCTTTCTCCTTAACCATGACCTACTCATCCAACCCTCTCCACTTGCTGGTTATCTTCCATACCTTTCCCTACTCAAGCAACTGCTCCAGGAACACGCAGACCAGTACTTACCCAGTCCTGCCTCGGATCTTGACCTTCTCAACCTACCTTCCCCACCACTGCACCCGGGAGACCAAGTCCTGCTCAAATTGCTTCAACAAAAACCACTGCAGCTTCGATGGACCGGCCCACACACATTTATTCTCACCATGCCTACAGTGGTAAAACTTCTGGGAGACCCCTCCTGGTACCATCTATCATGGGTCAAACGTGCCCCCAAAGGCAAACAGTACGTATGTCATAACTTGGGTTCTACTAGGATGCACATTTCTTGTCAAAATCTCCCCTAGCTCAATGTCTTATGTATGGAAATTCAAAGTTAGGGAGACCTATGTCTCAGGGTCTACCAAGACCACCCATTTGGTGGGCACAGGGGACTGCCCCCTAGCTGGCTGTTCTGCAGAAATCTCAATAACTCTTAAACTTGGCTCAGTAAGCACCACGTACCAACCTTTCCACTGATTTACCTATGATCAAACGTGGGACTACTGCAAAAAGGAGTCCACTTATGGGGAGGAATACGGAGGCTGCCCATATTGGAGCTGCAAGATACATTCACCTTACCAGCCACGGAGCTCCTCTTTCCTCCTGGAAGGACACCAGTTTAAGCTTAAAATCTGAGATCCTTGGGACACCAGATGGGTAGCCAGAGTGGTAGCTAAACTATATGCTACAGGATACAGCAGCTCCTACCCATGTGCTACCCTCAACTTAGAGCCTATGTCCCAACACAAAATGCTTCCGTCCAGGTCTCCCAAGATATCCTTCACTCAGAACAAATCTTGCAAAGCCAGCTAACATCATTAGAAAATACTGAGACACCCTTAACCTGGATTCATATAATCTGAAACGCTATAACCTTCTTAAATTACTCTCTCCGGACTAATATCTCCTCTTGTTTCCTCTGCGCTTCCCTTCAGAGGCCTCTACTGGCGGCAGTTCCAATCAATCTCAATACCACTACTACCAAAGTAATGGACGCTGCTTGCCAGACTCCCCAACTCTCAGTCCCCCTATGGGACTCCAGTTACAGCTACCCCTGCTATCAAACTGATGCCCTTGTCAGCTTTCATTCCTATACTTCTAATACTTCTAACATTTCGGTTACTTCTGTGCTCCAACCAACAACGAAGGGGAACTTTTTCTTGTGCAATGGCTCTCTGTGTATTCATTCTGCTATTTCAGGCCCATGTATCCAAGTCCTCGTGGTCCCACAGTTAACTCTGTATGGACGGTCTGAGCTAGGTTGGCTACTCTCACTACATCGGACTAAGTGGACGGCCTTTCTTCCAATCATGGTTGGAATCAGCCTGGCATCATCGACAGCAGCTGCAAGTATGGCAGATGGGACCCTGGGACACAGTCTGATTACTGCCCAGGAATTTTATGAACGAATATATACCTCCTTAGAAAAAACCTATGTGTCTTTAGCATCATTACAAAGACAGCTCACATCCCTGGCACAGGTCACTCTCCCAAACCAGCGGGCTCTGGACTTGTTAACAGCTAATAAAGGGGGTACCTGCCTGTTTCTCAGGGAAGAATGTTGTTACTATATCAATGAATCAGGGATTGTAGAACAAAATGTGGAAGCCTTAATGAAACTACGCAAAGACATAGAATGGGAAACCGGGGACTCCAACTCTCCACTGACAAGGTTTCAAAATCGTATAGTGTCATGGCTCCTCCCACTCTGGGGGCCAATACTAATGATAACCTTATTTTTTCTTTTCACTCCTTGCCTCCTAAAATTCATACAGGCTCGCATTCAGGAAATGTCTTGAACCACCTTTAACCAACTGCTTTTCCACCCATATTCTTGCCTCCCTGCAGAAGACCCTCATAACCAAGCCTGAGCCACCCCCTTGGTCTTCGCCCCCTTTCTGCCCCCTTTCAGCAGGAAAGAACCTTCGCCCTTTTTCCTATCAACAAAAGGCTGGTATGAAAGGTCCATGCAGGAGGCTGAATGCAAAAACCCACCAGGCAGCCCACCTGGGAACAGGAATGCAGAATCCTGCCTAGAGAATTCCGACAATGAACATTTCCACCCCCCCCCCCCCCGCACCCTCCCCCACCAGCCCTACAAATCTTTTCTCAGACAAAGAAACTCCCCCACCCTACAAATCTTTTCGCCCGACAACTTTTTCCTGCCGTAGGAACCCAGTTTCCCACCTGACCTCTCCTCACCCTATAAAAGCCTGCCTCCCCCTGACATCATGTGCAGCTTTACTGACACCCACCTTGGGTCCATGAGGTCTGCCTGGGAGCAATAAACTTTCCCTTCCTTTGAGGAAGGTTGACATGGCTCTTCTTTTCCGGGCAGTAATTTTCATTTACCTCCCTCTCTCTCTCTACCACTCTTCTCTCCCTCTCTCCTCCTCTTTGTATCTTCGTGCATTAATAGCCTATGTAAACAAACCCTCACATGATTCAAAAATCAAAAATTAAAAAAGAGCAATGAAAATTATGATATGCTCCTTTACTTTCCCCCAACCTATTTGCATGATGAACCACTTTTTAACTTCACTGACTCCCAGAGTTTTTAATTATGAAAACATAAACAAATATAAATATACGTTATTTCCAATCTTTCATAAAGATAGCATCTTATACATAATGTTCTGCCCTCAATTTGTCTTAATTATATATATTATTAGATAATAGAGATGTAAATTTCACATAATCATAAAGAGTATTCTCATTCTTTTCTACAGTATTCCATAGTTCCATAATATTCCATAGGACAGATATATATTTTAGCAAATTCCTATTGATGGGCAAGAGTTGTTTTTTGTCTTTTGCTTTCATAAGCAAATTGCATATGTATTACCATGGATATCCCCATATAAATATAGTTTCCTATTTGAGCAAATGTATCTTTAAGATGAATTACCAGAAATAGCATTGCTGTGTCAAAGAGTAAATGTTTTATGCATTGCTTTGTTTCTCAATACTCTTCTAAATCAGCAACCCCAATGTCCAAATTATCTACCTGCCTGGAATTTGTCTTAGTCAACCACCCCCTCAAACCCTGATAAATTCCTCTACCACTCTAGTTACTCCTTTGTCTTAATCAAAACTCTGTCATTCTAGTGGCTTATCTGACTCAGTTGTGTTCAATTCAAATCTAGAGATACAGAGAGCTTTCAATTTAGTAAGTCAGTAAACAAACAAATATGCAAATGTATTCTGACTCATATCCTCTATTTAGGTCCACTAGCACAACCAGAACACTGTCCTCATGAAAATGTTAGCCATCAGCTTAATAACCAAATTGTCATCATTGAGTTTGGGTTAACTTATTGAATGATCTCTGAGGAATATTGACTATTAAGAAGGAAATATCTGAGGGCTTCCCCGGTGGTGCAGCGGTTGAGCGCTGGGCTGTGAAGCTGGCCGCAGCCTCTGCAGCACTGGTTCAATCCTGGGCTGCCGGCAAGGGTCCCACATGGCATGCAGACCTCTCCTGCCATGCCCGCTGTTCCCCTTAGCAGTGTATTTCATCAGTTTGTCTGGCCTGCTCCCTGCTCTGGCTCTGGTGAATTCTCTCTCACCCTCCTGCACTTCTGACTATACCCAGTGCTTGTATAAATAAATAAACAAATAAATAAACAAACAAATAAATAAATAAATCTTAAAAAAAAAAAGAAATATCTGAAGTATGGGAAAAACAACTTGTCAGAGGGCCTCCCCGGTGGCGCAGCGGTTGAGCTCTGGGTTGAGAAGCTGCCCACAGCCTCTGCAGCGCCGGTTTGATCCCCGGCTGCTCCCCAGCCACCAGAGGAGGGTCCCACATGGCACGCAGACCTCTCCTGACGCCCACTGCTCTCCTCAGCAGTGTACTTCAGTCCTTCTCCCTGCTCTGGCTCTAGTGAATTCTCTCACCCTCCCGTGCCTCTGACTGTACCCAGTGCTTGTATAAATAAATAAATAAATCTTAAATTAAAAAAAAAAAAACTTGTCAGAGAGTTCTGAGTTTGAACCCCACCAAACAGATTGAGTAAACTTCAATGAGACACAACTGCTATTATTTTTTTTTAAATATTTTTTTTTTATAGAGGCATGTTTTATTTATATATTTATTTGTTTGTTTGCTTGTTCGTTTATACATGCACTGGGTACAGTCAGAAGCGCGGGAGGGTTAGAGAATTCACCAGAGCCAGAGCGGGGAGCAGAGCAGGCAGAAGGACCGAAGTACACTGCTGAGGGGAGCAGCGGGAGGCAGGAGAGGGCTGCGTGCTATGTGGGACCCTCCTCTGGTGGCCGGGGAGCAGCCGGGGATTGAACTGGCGCCGCAGAGGCCGCGGGCAGCTTCGCAACCCAGCGCTCAACCGCTGCGCCACCAGGGAGGCCCGAGACACAACTGCTATTATTGATATTTATTTCTTCATCTGAAAAGTGGAGAGAATACTTATCTTCCAAGGATGAAAAAGTACAGTTTTAGATATTCTTGCATATGTAAAGTGCTTAGCACAGCACTTGTTACATAGTTGGTGCTCAATAAATGCAGCTGAAGTTTTCAAAAGTATTAGATCTTCCTTGAGTTCTAGTGGAATAGAACCCAGTTGGGCCCAGACACTAAAAAATAAAAACAAGTCTTATAACTTCCATTTAGAATTTTGACTCTCATATGGCATTCCTTCTGCTTCAAGGAAACATGAGTTCTGAAAAAAAATAGCAAATTCACCAAACTTTGTGTGGCTGACAATGAATAAAGCTGCTTCTTGGAGTGAGTTAACTGATACTTTCCCTCCTGAAATCCTCCTAACCCCTTCGAAGAGTTGAATTAATTAAAAGTAATGGTTTAACGTAAATCTATTGTGGTTCCTAAAAGGGAATACAAATGCATTTAGATTAACTTAGATCATTGGTTTTAATATGACTCTTGCCTTCATTAGGGCAGGAAAGAATGGCTTCTGTTTTTAGCCCTGGGGAAGAGATCATCAGATCAGTAATATGAGTCATAGCTTAAGGAAGGGGATTTTGGTTTGAGCACTGGCATTAACAGTGATTTGATTCTGACTTATGAAAAAATATTGCCTGCTGATATATGTGCTTCTCCTGCTGTAGGTATTCATTAATTAATTTGTTTTGTGCTCATCAAACTCCTCCTAAAGTTTTTGTTTAGTCCTAGACCTTGCACATATAACCTGGGGTGAGTCCAGTGGAAGACAAGTAGGTTAGAGAAGAGACTGTAATCCAAGCCCCCTGAATCCTGGTTGAAGTAACTAGGAAAATTTGACCTGAAAAATAGATGACTCAGGCTATATGATCTTTGTCCTTTAACCTTTGAAACGCCATCACAGGTCAGAGGGGGCTACCTGTGTCACTTCAGGGGCCAGAATTGGGAGACATAAATGGATGACACAGGGAAATGGGGTTCTGCTTAACACAAGGAAGAACTTTCTAATAGGACTGATCGTGGGTGGAATGGGTAGCTTAATGAATAAGGGGACACCTAATCACAGGAAAGGTACATGCAGGGGCTGGACATCCACCTAGATATGATGTCATAGATGAATTAAAGCTTCAGGTGGGGAGAGTTAGCAACAACACTGTATACCAGTCACTGGTCATTAGCTGACTGAGGCAGAACTTGACTTATTAAAGCCTACTCCTTTTTCAGGTGACAGAAGTCACATTTCAATTCTATTTCTCCTCAATTCATGTTCCTTATTCCTGGAATACATGTGAGAGAGTTTACCATTCTGAAATCTAATTTGGGCTTAAAAACATTTGCCCATCCAATTTGTATAAGGTCTTTATTAACACAAGTCAAACAAATTAGAGGACCATGTAGTCTGATTTCTTCATTTTACAGTTAGATGCAATGGAGGCTTAGAGATAAAGTGGCACCTTCCAGCTTGGGTATCCCTTAAAGTTCATATCTTCTAATGTTGTTCCTCTCTTGGCCCTCCCTGAGGTCCCATACATCAGTGTTATCAAACTTAATGTGTACACAAATCATTTAGAGTTTTTTTTTTTGATTTAGCATCTGATTCAGTAAATACAAAGTTATGTCTAACATCCTATAGTCTTAGTGCAATCACAGGTGATGCACTAATTGCCTCCTTAAGCTTAGCTGACTCCTCCATCAAGTAACATAACTATGATTTCTTTTTTTTTTTTTTTGTGGTGAGTACATTGAAGATGTAGTCTCTTATCAACTTTCAAGTATATGATGCAGTATTGTTAACTAAAATAATAATACTATGTATTGTATGTCCAGTACTTATTCATTTTCAATTACCAAGTTTATACACATTGACCAATATCTCCCAAATTCTCCCAGTCCCCTAGCCCCCAGCCATTCTAATCCTTCTATGAATTTGATGTTTTAATATTTTACATAACAGTAAGATCACATAGTATTTGTCATTTTCTTTCTGATTTATCTTGTTTAGGATATTTCCTTCAAAAGCTAACCATGTTGTCATAGACATAAACTTTCCTTTTTCTCATGCCTGAATACTATTCTACCACATAGCTATATCACATTTTCTATATCCACTGATGGGCGTTTGAGTTATTTTCATATATTGTCTATTGTGACTAATGCTGCAATAAATATGGGGACATACATATCTCTTCATTATCCTGTTTACATATTCTTTGCATATATACCCAGAGGTGGGATTACAGGATCACACGATAGTTTTGGTTTTAATTTTCGAGGGATCTCCATACTGTTTTCCATGGTGGCTGAACAAATTACAATCCAACTGAGAGTGCAATCTTAATTGTTTTTCTTTGTGAGAATAATTATCCTAACAAGTGTGAAGTTCTGAGTTTGAATTCAGTTGATGGTTTTGATTTGCATTTCTCTGAAGATGAACATCTTTTCATGTACCTGCTATATATTTGTATGTCTTTTTTTGGGAAAAAAAAGCCTATTTAGTTTGTCCTTTTATTTTTTTGAAGATTATATAATATTAATTTTTATTCAACAATCAAAAAAGATAAACTCATGCTATTCAAAGCAACTTGGATGGAGCTGGAAGGGATTATGCTCAGGAAAATAAGCCAGAAGGAAAAAATAATATTTGATGGTTTCACTTATAGGAGGAATAGAGGTGAACCAAAAAAGGGATAAGGGAAAAATAATGAAAGAAACAAAATTAACAGGCAACTAAAAATCAGAGACATTCTGCAGGGGGGTGGAGGGAGAGGTATCAAAACGGGAGTGAAGAGCACAAGGGACAATGGTGATGGTGCATGGGTGAATTTCTCATGGAAAGTTTTTTTTTTTTATTATCTTAAAGGTGAAAATCTTGTTTTATTCTTATTTTATATATTTTTACATCATTTTTTTCATTTTTGTACCATGTATGCATTTTCATCTTGGTTATAGTCCTCGTACAAATCGCACCACCATTGTTTTGATAATATTACCTTCTCCCCTTACCTTGTAGTGTGTGTCTGGTTTATATTTGCTTGTTGATTTTGATTTTTACTTTATTATAATTTGTTTTTTTTCCTGGTCCCCTATTTAGGTTTTCTAAATTCCTGCTATGAATGAGACCATCCGTTATTTTTCTTTTCTTTCTGGCTTATTTCACTGAGCATGATCCCTTCCAGCTCCATCCATGTTGCTGAAAATTGCATGAGTTTATCTTTTTTCATTGCTGAGTAATATTTCATTGTGTATATATATCACATCTTCTTGATCCAGTCATCTATTTTGGAGTATTTGGGGTGTTTCCAAAGCTTACCTCTTATAAACAGTGCTGCAATAAACACACAGGTGTAGGTGCCCATTTGAATTAATATTTATGTGTCCTTTGGGTGAATACCTAGGAGTGGAATTGCTGGATCATATGAAAGCTCCATCTTAGCAGATTGAGGAATTTCCACACAGAGCACCAAAGTGGTTGGGCCATTTTGCACTCCCACCAGCAGTTCAGGAGAGTTCCTTTTTCTCCACATCTCGCTAATATTTGTTGTTGCTAGTTTTTTTTTTTTTTTTAATATGTGCCATTCTCACTGGTGTAATATGGTATCTATTATAGTTTTGATTTGCATTTCCCTGATTACAAGTGATGCTGAACATTTTTTCATATGCCTGTTGGCCATTTGCATTTCATCTTTGAAGAAGTTTCTTTTTAGCTCTAATGCCCATTTTTTGACTGGGTTGTTTATTTTGTTTTTGTAGAATCTCATCAGCTCTTTGTAGTTTTTTTTTTTTTTTTCAGGAGACCTTTGGCTATTCAAAGGATGTTTGGTGGCTCCATTTAAATTTCATCAATATTTGTTCTATTTCTTTGAAGAATGTCATTGAAATTTTTGCTTTTGATATAATGTTAATTCTCCCACCCATTAGCAGGGGATGTGTTTTAATTTCTTTGTGTCTTATTTCTTTTAACATTGTTTTATAGTTTCCATTGTATAGGTCCTTTACCTCTTTAGGTTTATTCCCAGGTATTTGTTGGTTTTTTTTTTTTCAATTATAAAAGGGATGTTTTTAAAAAAGATTTATTTATTTATGCATACAAGAGCTGGGGTACAGGCCAAAGATGTGGGAGGTGAGGGGATTCACCAGAGACAGAGTGGGGAACAGAACAGATAGATTGACTGAAATACACTGCTGAGGGGAGTAGCAGGCAAGTCAGAAGCGTTCTGCTGTGCCATACAGTAGCTCCCTGGCTGGCCAGGGATCAAACTCTTGCTGCAGTGGCTGCAGACAGCTTCATAGGTTGTATTTCCTCTTATTACTCCTTGTGCCAATAGGGAGGTCCCAGAATGGTTTTCTTGATTTCTTCTTCAGATTTATTTATTGTATATAGGAAAGCTACTGATTTTTGTGTGTTGATTTTGTATCCTGCTACTTTACTAAACTGGTTGATTAATTTCATTAGTATTTCTGTGGAGTTTTGGGGGGTCCTATGTATATTATCATATCATCTGTGAATGGTGATAGTTTTACTTCTTCTTTCCCTATTTGGATTCCTTGTATGACTTTCTCTTGTCTTATTTCTCTGGCTAGGGCTTCCAGTATTATATTGAAAAGCAGTGGTTAGAGTGGATATTCTTGTCTTGTTCCAGATCTTAAGGGAAATGCTTCCAGCTTTCCACCATTGAGAATGATATTGACTATAGGCTTGTCATATATGGCCTTTATGATGTTGCGTCATGTTTCTTGCATCCCAACAATTTTGAGGGCCTTTATCATAAATGGATGTTGAAATTTGTCAAATGCTTTTTCACCATCTATTGATATTATAACTTGTTTTTATATTTCTTTTTGTTGATGTGTTGAATAACACTGATTGATTTTTAGATGTTGAACCATCCATGTATCCCTGGAATGAATCCTACTTGGTGGTGGTGAATTACCTTTTTGATGCATTGTTGGATTCTGATGGCTAAGATTTTATTGAGGATTTTTACATCAGTGCTCATTAGAGAGATTGGCCTGTAGTTTTCTTTTTTAGTGTTGTCCTTGTTCGGTTTTGGTATTAGTGTAATATTGGCTTCATAGAACATGTTTGATATTATCCCTTCCTTCTCAATTTTTTGAAAGAGTTTATGAAGGATTGGTACTGGTTGATTTCTGAGTGTTTGGTAGGATTCATTTATAAATCCATCTGGTCCTGGGCTTTTGTTTTTGGGGATGGTTTTATCATTTCAATTTCACTGCTTGTAATTGGTCTGTTTATGTGTTCTATTTCTTCTTTATCTAGCTTTGGGTGATTGTAAAGTTGTAGGAATTTGTCCATCTCTTCTAGATTGTTAAACTTGTTTGCATAACTGTTCATAGTAGTTTCTTATTGTTTTTATTTCTGCTGTGTCCGTTGTTATTTCTCCTCTTTCATTTATGATCCTATTTATTTGTGCTTTCTGCCATTTTTCCTTTGTGAGCCTGGCTAGGGGTTCGTCTATTTTATTAATTTTTTTGAAGAACCAAATTTTGGTTTCATTGGTCTTTTGGATTTTTTTTTTAGTTTTGATTTCACTTATTTCTGCTTTGATTTTTATTATTTCTATTCTTCTACTGGTGGTAGGGTTTTCTTGTTGCTCTTTTTCTAGTTCTTTGAGATGTGCGATTAGATTGTTTCTTTGAGTTCTTTCTTGTTTCTTGATATGAGCCCGTCTTGCTACATATTTTACTCTTATTACTGCTTTTGCTGCATCCCATACATTTAGGAAATTGGTGTCCTCCTTGTCATTCAAGTCAAAGTATTTTTTAATTTCTTCTTTGATCTCCTTGTTAGTCCAGTGGTCTTCCAGTAGTGTGGGTTTCAATCTCCATGAGGTGGGAGGGTTCCTTGCCTTCTTTTAATGGTTTATTTCTAGTTTGATGCCTTCATGGTCAGAGAAGATGGTTAGTATGATTTCAATCTTGGTGTGTATCTATTGATGTTGTCTTACGTCCCAGTATGTGATCGATCCTGGAGAATGATCCTTGTGCACTTGAGAAAAATGTGTACTCAGATTTTTTTGTGTGTAGTGTTCTATAGATGTCTGTTAAGCACATGAGCTCTAGATCCTTTTTTAGAGCTTTAGTGTCCTTACTTATTTTTTTGCCTCATTAATGTATCCATTGTTGATAGTGGTGTGTTGAAGTCTCCTACTATATATATATATTTTCTCTGATATCTGATTTCAGAGATGACAATAGTTGTTTATTTTGGTGCTCCTTCATTTGGTGAGTATATGTTAATGAGTGTTATGTCTTCTTGATGTATTGTCCCCTTGGTCATAAGGTAGTGACCATCTGGGTCTTTTTTTACCTCTGAGTTTGAAATCTGTTTTATCTGATATAAGTATAGCTGCTCCTGCCTTCTGTCTTGGTGCATTTGTGCATAGGATTGTTTTCCATCCTTTTGCTTCAGTCTATTTTTTTTTTTGAAATTATCATTATTTAATTAGATTCTTTGCAGGAAACTTAGAACACCAACTTTTGAGGATAAATTCCATTGGTGAGAGCAAACACAGTCTATTTTTATCTTTTGTAGCTCAATGTGGTTCCTGGAGGCAGCAAAAGTTTGGTTTGGTTTCTTAATCCAGCCTACAACTCTGTGTCTTTTTATTGAAGAGTTTAGTCCATTTACATTTAGAGTTAATATTTATATGTTATTGTCTGTATTTGCCATTTTGTTTGTCTTTTCTGTGTTTTTTTTTTAATAAACTCAGTGGCTTTGTATTTTTTTCTTTTTTTAATATTTATTTATTTATTTATTTATTTATTTATACAAGCACTGGGCATAGTCAGAAGTGTGGGAGGGTGAGAGAATTCACCAGAGCCAGAGCGGGGAGCAGAACAGGAAGACTGAAGAAGTACACTGCTGAGGGGAACATCAGGTGGCAGGAGAGGTCTGCGCGCCATGTGGGACCCTCGCCCAGTGGTGGGGGATCGAACTGGTGCTACAGAGGCTGCGGGCAGCCTCACAATCCAGCACTCAATCACTGCGCCACCTGGGAGGCCCATTTCTGTGGTTTTATTTTTTGTCTTGTTTCTTTCTTATTCATCCCTTTGTTGGTTCCAGCTTTAGGACTTCTTGTAGTATTTTTTGGAGTGGCGGTTTTGTTGTCATGAAATTCTGCAGTTTCTGTTTGTCTGGGAAGGTTCTTATTCTTTCTTCATAGAGGAAGGAAAGCTTTGCAGGATACAGCACTTGTTGTCTTGAGTTTGTTGACTATGTCCCTCCACTTTCTCCCTGCCTGTAGTGTTTCTTCAGAAAAATCTGATGTCAGCCTGATTGGTTTTCCTTCTGTGTTACCTTTTTCTTCCCTCTTGTCAGCTTCATTATTTTTTCCTTGTCTTGGATTCTTGGGAGCTTTACTATTATGTATCTTGCTGTATTTTTTTCTTTCATCATGGAAGTTTGGTTTTCTTCTTGCTTCTTGTATGTCTATTTTCAGTTCCTTTTTCATGCTTGGGAAGATCTCTTCGGTTATCACCTTGTATATTTTCTCTGTTCCTATGTCTCTCTCATCTCCTTCTGGGATTCCTATAACTCATATTTCCTTTCCTCATGGAGTCAGTTAGTTCCCGAAGTCTTTCCTCATTCTTTTTCCTTTGTATTTCTCTTACCTTTTCTTTTTTGGTTCTTTTTATTTCTGTGTCTTCGAGAGTACTTATTTGTTCTTCCATTTCATCTATTCTGCTTTCACTGCTTTTCACAAGAGCTCTTTAGCTCTTCCATTAATCCTTTGATCTCCTGCATTTCTTTCACTTCCCTCTTTAGGGACTCAGTTTCATTATTCTGATCATTGATTTTTTTTTTTCCTTATCTTTGTTTTCCTTTATGACTTCTGTCAGTTTTTTAATCATGGCAATTTTAAATTCTCTTTCTTGAAGGGTCAGAATTTCTTTTTATTTTTCTTTTTTTTAATTCTTTATTTATTTATACAAGCACTGGGTACAGTCAGAAGGGTGGGAGGGTAAGAGAATTCACCAGAGCCAGAGCAGGGAGCAGAACAGGCAGAATGATGAAGTGCACTGCTGAGGGGACCAGCAGGCAGCAGGAGAGGTCTGCGCGCCATGTGGGACCCTCACCCAGTGGCTGGGGATCGAACTGGCTGGGGATCGAACCGGCGCTGCAGAGGCTGTGGGCAGCTTCACATACCAGCGCTCAACCACTGTGCCACCGGGGTGGCACCTTGAAGGGTCAGAATTTCTTCCAAGTCACTGTTGTTACAATCTGGTGGGTGATTTTCTTTTTGTGGTGTGTCTTTTCCATGAGGACTTGCTTGGTTGCTTGTAGTTTTTCTTCTCCCTGCTGCTTGTTTTCTAATTTTTCCTATTCATTGGGACACGGTTTTGTTGGTACTGGCTGGCATCTCTTTGGTGTGCTCCTTCTGGGATATCAGAAACTGGTGGCCCAATCATGTCTAATACTGTTATGCCAGAATTCCTGTAGGGTGTGGTACTAAGGTTATGTTGATGGGCTCTGCCCCTGGAAATCCACTCCCTCTGTATTTATTTAATACCAGAGGTGGGTCTTGAGGTCTCTCAGACTGCACTGGTGGTGGCTGAATCACCCCTGGGCACCTAATTGCTGTATCCCCTTTTGGATTCTGTGGCACATCTGGGGGCACTTCCCTGTGCCCTTAGTCTGCCCGTGAGGTGGCTGGATCCCCCTCTGGGCTCCAACTGGAAGCCAGTGGTAGGACCTGGTTTGTGTGGGATTTCAGTTCACCTCTGATTGTGGGGTCGGCCCTTTCTCAGTTCCACACAGCTTTGGTGAGGTCTGGTGGCAGAGTTCCCATCTCAATAGTATTTGATCACTTCCTTCTCTTTGATGTATTTTCTTCACCTGGCTTCAGAGGTACTACTCTGTTTCCTGCTCTTCTGATTTCTCTTTTCCAATCTCCTTTGCTATTTATCCCCTTATTTTTACCTGTTGAATTGCTACCAAGGCTCTGACATTGGTCCTGTTCTCTATTTTCAGTTGTTCCCTGGTGCTATCATAAAGTCCCAGGTCTTTAAAAATCATCTATTTTTGAATAACATGTAAAATATTTCTAGCCCTGATCTGTCTTCTGAACTCTAAATTTACATAATATCCAATGGTTGACTGATTGCATGTATCTAATTGAATGTCTTGAGGTATCTCAAACTTACTATATATGAACTTAATTCCACCTGCATCCTCAAATATGTTCTTTCCATAGTATTTCCCATCTCAGGATATGGCAGGTCCATCATTTCAGTTACGCAGCTCAAAAATCTTTAGGTGCGCACTCTTTCTCTCATACCTCACACCTGTCTCAATTAATCAAATCTATTGTAAACAACTAACTGGGTCTTTTGCTTATGCCCAAAAAGCCAAACTCTGAACCATGAGAAATGTCTTTAAATGCAGATTACTTGAAATGGCCATCAAAACTCAGTGGGATAGGCGCCCCCCAAAACCCATATCCCTGAATATTAGAGACTAGAGAAGGGGATGAAGAGGGAACTGTGCATTATACAGAAACATGCATGTACACACATTCTTTGAAATATGATCTTTTTTCTGTGAGTTAAATTCGTAGTCCAGAAGGCACCTTAAAGAGGAAAACCAATATGATCAGAGATTGATCAGTCCCAATAGTATGGGAAGTACCTTAAATCCAGATGCCTGAGACGAGGGAACTGCAGGGAGACTGTGTGCCACAAATTCCAGAGTTGTTAAGCACCTGGAGTGAAAACCCACTCACTGATAATTAACTGTCTTTGCTTAACTCACTATAAGGCAGCCAGCTATGGCTTAGGTTAGAATGGTCCTTGGGGGCATGAAGCCCAGCTGCTTTCTCAGATGCTGGTGAATCTGAATAAATATGTGAGTTAAATGGGTCTGTCCCTGTCTCAGCATATTGGCTTTGGCAAGTGGCAGGCAGGGAGGGTCCAGCATTTTTCCTGGCATCAGCAGTACTGGGATTTTATAATGGGGGTGGTATGAGTGAAATGCAGGTTGTGGGGGAAATGAAACTGGTCATGCTTTTATACTGCTGGCCTTTGTGGCTTGCACCTGTGTCCTTGACTGTGCTAGTGCAGGTGGTGCATGGGAGTATGGGTGTGGGACATGTGTGCCTGATTGTGGACACTTGAATTATGGTGTGGGCTGAAGCTATAAAGGTGGTGTCACACAGATAGGCAAAATTGCAAGACCACTCAGGCTCAGGGGACAACAACAATGGGGTTTAACAAATGGGGGGAAAAGAGTTCTCAAGGCCAAACAAGTGGCCTGCTATCTCACCCTGGGTAGTGTCTACAGTGTCCAAAATACCTAAACAAAATGCTGCTCATCCAAGATGGGATGGCACTGTCCCGTCAAACCAGAGCCAGACCCTCATGGCATGCCAGCAGTGGGCCAGGATCCAACTCACTGCAGGTGGCAGTGCTCACATGTAGGGTCACTAAGATGACACTAGCAGCTTATAGCAAAAGTCTGAAGGTCGGGATGGACAGCACTGGATGTTAGACCAGACAGCAAGGGAGGCAGCAGCACTGGGAGGTGGTATCAGACAGTCAGAAGCAGTTAACAGCTCTGAGAGGTGACCAGGACAGAGTGCCAGTCACCTATAGACAGTGTTGGATAGCACTGGCCAGTAGTGCCAGTCACTCAACCACTAGTATTGGATACACCAGGCCTGGGGGTTTTGGTGCTACTTTGTAGGTGATGTTAGAGACAGGTCAGAGGGTGATGGCCACCAGCCTCTGGTAAGCTTTTGGCTTCTCTTCTTTGATGGTTGGCTGCTGGGTGCTTCTTTCTTCTTTGGAGGTGAACAGAGTATCAAGCATAGCATGAGCAAGTCTCAGAGTTCAGTAAGTACAACAGCCCCAAGCTGGCTGCTGCCCTGCCTTATATCCTCTTTCAGGATCCCCCCACCTACCAGTCTGATCAGACTAGTTTCAATCCTATGGCTGATTGGACCATTTACCAGTCAGCTCATAGCTTATACCTGATTGGCCCATTCCACAATACAGGCACCAAATACACAGCTTCAGTTAATCCACCTTTTCTGTTCCCCACTCTGTCTCTGGTGAATCCTATCACCCCCACACCTCTGGACTGTACCCCAGTTCTTGTATTCTTATATGAATAATTTATTTTTAAAGTGTTTGACTTTCCCAGGCGGGTGTTGTAGGGTAAATGGAAGTTATCAGGTTTTTTCTGCCCTTCCACCATTAACATATGATTAACACCTTGTAAAGACAGGAAGGGCCAGAGCAGGTATTCTATGATTCCAGCAGACAGGGTAAAGGAGGAGAGTCCTGGAGCCCTCAGTGGCTTTTCAGGCTTTTATTTGGATTTACCAGGTACACCGCAGGCAGGGGTGCTGGGGGGCCAGGAGACTGGCAGGCCTCCCAACCCCCAGCAAGTCTTCACTCTTTCTGGGCTCTCCATGTGTCGGGTAAGGTAAAAAAGTATCAGGCTTTTCTGCCCTCCTGCCATTATGATAGATGACGGAACCCTGCGTCCTGAATGTATGTCTGATGGCGGGCACCTGGAATATGGTGTGGGCATATGTAGATGGGATTCACCTGGGTTAAGACTGGGCTTTTAAGCATGGTGTCATGGGGACACCAGCAGAAGCAGAGAAACTGAGAGCAGAGAAGCAGAGAGAACGTTGGAGAGCCCAGAAAGTGTGAAGACTTGCTGGGGGCTGGGAGGCCTACCAGCCTCCCGGCCCCCCAGCACCCCTACCTGCTGTGTACCTGGAAAATCCCAATAAAAGCCTAAAAACCCTCCAAGGTATCCAGGACTCTCTCCTCCTTTACCCCATCTGCATGGGATTATAGAAAACCCGCTCCGTGGCCATCCCTGCCTCTTCACCGGGATTCACTGGTGGCCTTGTTCTCTGATCCTCCCGTGGTTCCTCCTGGCGTCCCCGTGATGCCACCCTTATAAGCCCAGTCTCTCAGCACAGGTGTCCCCACTTACACATGCCAACACCCTATTCCAGGTGCCTGCAATCAGGCATGCATTCAGGACTGCAAGGATCCATCATCAATCCTAATGGCGGTAGGGAAGAAACTCATGATACTTTACTTACCCTACATACCTGTGGTCTTTATTTTTTAAAGATTTATTTATTTATGTATACAAGAACTGGGGTATAGGCCAGAGTTGTGGGAGGTGAGAGGATTCACCAGAGACAGAGTGGGGAACAGAACAGGTGGATCGACTGAAATACACTGCTGAGGGGAGCAGCAGGCGAGTCAGGAGAGGTCTGTTGCACCATGTGGGTTGTTCCCTGGCTGGGGATTGAACTTGTGCTTCAGTGGCTATAGATAGCTTCATAGGTTGTCTTTTTTTTTTTTCCCATGAGTAGTTTTTTTTTTTTAAAGGTTTATTTATTTATTTATTTATTTATTTATTTATCCAAGAACCGGGATACAGGCCAGATGCGTGGGAGGGTGAAAGGATTCACCAGAGACAGAGTGGGGAACAAAGCAGGCAGATTGAAATACACTGCTGAAGGGAGCAGCAGGCGACACAGGAGAGGTCTACTGCACCATGTGGGACCCTTGCTGGCTGGCCAGGATCGAACTGGCGCTGCAGAGACTGTGGACAGCTTCACAGCACTGTGCTCAAGCACCTGCACCACCGGGGAGGCCCCATAGGTTGTGTCTTCACCCTTTGTGCCACCAGGGAAGCCCAACACCTGTGGTCTTATACATGTGCCTGATGGTGGGCACCTGGCATATGGAGGCATATGGCCAGGACATGCATAAGTGGGTACACTTGAGTCGAGAGACTGACCATATAAGGATGGAAGCAGAGGATGGGAAGAGACAGAGAACCGTGCAGTGGAGTGCAGTAGAGACCAGCAAAGAGACCACGAGAGGATGCCAGAGAGCCCAGAAAAAGTAAAGATTTGCTGGGGCCTGGGAGGTCTGCCAGTCTCCCAGCCCCCAGCAGGCCTCCCTGCCTGCTCTGCATCTGGTTGCCTCATGACATATGGTGTAGAAAGATCACTAAAAGCCTAAAAAAACTACTGAGGGCTCCAGGACTCTCCTTTACCCATCCGCCTGATCCATAGAGAAGCTGCTCTGTGCCTTGCTGGCACTACACATACTCTACTGCATAAAACTTTCAGTGGAAAGGAACTTAATGCAATTAGTGTGAAGGGCATCCCTGGTGGTGCAGGGGTTAAGCGTCAGTACTATGAAGCTATCCGCAGCCACTGCAGCACAAGTTCGATTCCAGTCCAGAGAGGTGACCCATATGGCACAGCAGACCTCTCCTGTCTTGCCTGCTGCTCCCCTCAGCAGTGTATTTCATTCCAACCACCTGTTCTGCTCCTCACTCTGTCTCTGGTGAATTCTCTCACCCCCTGCACTTCTGGCCTGTAGCCCAGTTCTTGTATGGATATATAAATAAATCTTTAAAAAAAATACAATTAGTATGCAATACAGAAAAGAGAAAGAATAAAGTTTCCAAATCAAGCACCTGAAGTCACCAATCCCCTCGTGGGTAAATGCCCAGCCAAACAGGTTTGGCCCAAAGCAGGGTCACAGGGGCCAGAAAGCATGTCCCAAGTGTAAAACACCTTCCTGTGGGGGACCCATATAAAAGGGTCAGAAACAACTGAACAAGTCTAGAAAGGAAAGAGCAAAATCAAAACCAAGATAAAAGCTGCCATTGTTAAACTCCCCATGGCACTGTAGTGCCAGCAAGGCACAGAGAAGGATTTCTATGATCTGGGCAAATGGGTAAAGGAGCCGCAGTGGCTATTTAAGGCTTTTATTGAGCTTTTTATATGATTTATAGTGTGGCAACCAGGTACACGGCAGGAAGGGAAGCTGGGGGGCCAGGAGACTGGCAGGCCTCCTGGCCCCTGGCAAATCTTCACTCTTTCTGGGCTCTCTGCATTCTCTTTTTGCCTCTGTTTCTCTGCAGCCACTGCTGCTGCTACTGGCATCCCCATGATGCTGCCCTTATATGTCCACAGCCTCTCAGCCAATGGCAGGAGGGTGGAAATTCCTGGCTGAAAGGTTCAGCGCGGTAAAGAAAAGGAGAGCCAGACTAAGCTTTCTCAAAAGAAGGGAAAATTTATTGCACTCTGGGCAGACTTCATGGACCCAAGGTGGGGGGCCATGAAGCCGCGCACATTGTCAGGGGGAGGCAGGCTTTTATAGGGTGAGGAGAGGTCAGGTGGAAAACTGGGTTCCTATGGTGGGAAAAAGTTTGTAGAGCTGAAAAGATTTGTAGGGCGGGGGGAGTTTCTTTGTCTGATAAAAGATTTGTAGGGGGGGTGGGGGGGTGGGGGTTGAGGGGGAGGTTCATTGTTGGAATTCTCTAGGCAGGCTTCCGCATTCCTGTTCCCAGGTGAGCTTCCTGGTGTGTTTTTGCATTCATCCTCCTGCATGGACCTTTCATACCAGCCTTTTGTTGATAGAAAAAAGGAAGAAGGTTCTTTCTTTGGCTATTTCCTGCTGGAAGGGGGTGAGGACCAAGGGGGTGGCTCAGGCCTGGTTATGAGGGTTTTCTGCAGGGATGCAAGAATATGGGTGGAGAAGGAGTTGGTTAAAGGTGGTACCAGACATTTCCCAAATGTGAGCCTGTATGAATTTTAGGAGGCAAGGAGCGAAAAGAAAAAAGAAGGTTATCATGAATATTGGCCCTAAGAGTGGGAGGAGCCATGACACTATGGATTTTGAAACCATGTTAGCGGGAGAGTTGTAGCCCCTGCTTTCCCTTTCCACGTCTTTGCGTAGTTTCATTAAGGCTTCCACATTTTGTTCTACAATCCCTGATTCATTGATATAGTAACAACATTCTTCCCTGAGAAACAGGCAGGTACCCCCTTATCAGCCGTTAACAAGTCCAGAGCCCACTGGTTTTGGAGAGTGACCTGTGCCAGGGAGGTGAGCTATCTTTGTAATGATGGTAAAGACACCGGGGTTTTTCTAAGGAGGTATGTATTCATTAACCAAAATGTTAGAAGTATAGGAATGAAAGCTGACAAGGGCGTCAGTTGGATAGTAGGGGTAGCTGTGACTGGAGTCCCATAGGGGGTACTGGGAGTTGGGGAGTCTGGCAAGCAGTGTCCGTTATCTTGGTTGTAATGGTATTGAGATTAATTGAAACTGCCGCCAGTAGAGGCCTCTGAAGGGAAGCACAGAGGAAACAAGAGGAGGTGTTAGTCCCAAAATAGTTATTTAGGAAGGTTATAGCATTTCGGATTATATGAATCCAGGTTGAGGGTGTCTCATTCTTTTCTGATGATGTTAGCTGATTTTGTAGGACTTGCTCTGAATGGACTATGTCCTGGGAGACTTGGACTGTGGCATTTTGTGTTGGGACATATTCCCTTGAGATGGACAATGTTGCCACTGGGTAATGTACACTGTGGTTTGGACTCCCTGTACCCCACATTGGTCTCAAAGATCTGAAATAGCATAGTTAACTTGATTCATATTGAAACCCATATTATGACAGACCAGAGAGAACATCCGGCCTTTGTCTGGAAGGTGCACTGTACATGACTGGTAAGGGCACCTTCCATATTCTTTGTAGGTATTTTTGCAGTGATCTAAGGTTTGATGGTAAAAGAAAGCAAACAAGGTGTTCACAGGGTTAATAATTGACGAAAGAGTTAGGATGAGAGTGATAGGTGCTGTGCATCCAGCCTGTGGACACTCCGCAGTACCCACCAAGTGGGTAGTCTCAGTGGATCCTGAGACAAAGGTCTCCCTAACTTTGAATTTCCATACACAGGACACTGAGCTAGGGGAGATTTTGACAAGAAATGCGCATCCTAGTAGGGCCCAGGTTATGACATACATACTGTTTGTCTTCAGGGGCATGTTTCACCTGTGATAGATGGTGCCAGGAGGGGTTTCCCACAAGTTTTACTGCTGTAGGTGTGGTGAGAATGACCATGTGCAGATCGGTCCATGGAGGCTGTAGTGGCTTTGGTTGAAGCGATTTGAGCAGGACTTGGTCTCCCGGATGCAGTGGTGGGGAAGGTCAGTTGAGAAGGTTGAGATTCAAGGCAGGACTGGGTAAGTACCGGTGTGCATGTTCCCAGAGCAGTTGCAAAGCTCTAGCGAGAGTTTAGTCAGATGATCCTTGATTAGCCCATTGGCATGCTCCACTTTCCCTGAGGATTGTGGGTGGTAGGGAATGTGAAGTTTTCAGGTGATACCCAGAGCTGTGGACACTTGCTGAGTACTGAGTAATCTTTGAGATAAAAGCTGGACCACTGTCAGATTGGAGAGAGGTGGGGAGGCCAAAGCACGGGATAATGTGGTTAAGAAGGGCTTCAGTTACTACCTGAACCATTTCTCTAGCTGCAGGAAGACCTCGACCTAACCTTTTATCGTATCAACCAATGTTAGCAGATATTCAATGTTTTTGTGAGTAGGGAGGTGAGTAAAATCAACCTGCCAATCCTGTCCAAGTAAGTGTCCACGCAGTTGGTGAGCTGCAAAAGAAGAAGGTGGGCGAACTCCCCCTTGAGGTGACATGTGAGCACAGGTTTGACGAGGGGAGCATATCTGCCAGACTTTTGCACTCAAGGAGGGGTAGAAGAAGGTGAACTCAGAAATTGGCGTTCATTAAGCTCATAAGTCAGAGTGATGGAGGGGACAGATAATAAACTGTCTAGGTGAGCCCTGCCCCGGGGGCCTGTGTCTGTGTCATTCTGGTAGTCACACCCTGGCTCTGGGCAGGGAACTATTTCAGTGCCTGGGGGCATAATTGTGTCAGTCAAATGGACCTGATCTGCATGGCCTTGGGCAGACCTAAAACATGCTCCCTTTTATTAGAGGTCAGGGTGGAAGAGAAGATAACATGTAAATCATGACTTGTAAGGTCATAGGCGTGGGTAAGATAACAAAATTTTTTAGGTGTAGGTAGTGGGATCATTAGGTAGTGGGATCATTAGTGAAAGAGCCAAGATGCTTTTAAATCTGGGAGAGATCAGACAGAGAAAGGAACATGGACTCTACCTACTCCTTCAGTGCAACCCACTTCCCTAAGGGGACAGAGAAGACAAGAGCGGATGTGGTGGCTAGGAGGTGAAAAGAAAGGGGGGAGGGGCTGGACTGTGGAGTTGGAGGAGGAGAAGATAGAGAATCTAGAGGATCAGAGAACACAGAAGAGGGGTCTGGAGAGGGCAAAGAGTGAGAGGAGTCTTGAGGCTTTGAAAGTATGGCAGGTTTTCAGGAGGGAGGGAAGGAGGATAGAGCACAAGAGAAAGTAAGAATGGCCTTAAGGAATCTCTGACCATTTCCATTGCAGTGACTGAAATTGTTTAGGTCTGTAAGGACCGAGTAGTCAAAAGGGCCATGCTCGGGCCAGTGGGAGCCATTGTCCAATGATATTGAGGCCATGAAGTGTTGCAGTAAAAGACGAGACACTTAGGGCGTTATCTGGCCTAAGTCCCCAAAGACTGAGCTTTGAGAGAAGGCATCCCAGTGGGGTGGCTGGACTAGGCTTGGAATTTGCGGACCTGTAAAGGCAGGAACAGGACACAGTGCAGGTTTTCTGATCCCATACAGACCGGGTAAAGGAGGAGTCAGAGTCCTCAGTGGTTTTGCAGGTTTTTTATTGGGGTTCACCAGGCATATGGCAGGCAGGGTTGCTGGGGGGCCGGGAGGCTGGAAGTCCTCCCAGCCCCCAGCAAATCCTCACTCTATCTGGGCTCTCTGGCATTCGTTCTGCTGTTTCTCGGCTTCTCTTTTGGCTTCTGCTTTGGCTTCTACTGCTGCTGCTGGCATCCCCGTGACGCTGCCCTTAAAAGCAGTCTTAATTCAGCTGAATCCCATCTACCTATGCCCACACCCTATTCCAGGTGCCCGCCATCAGGCATGCATTCAGGACAAGGATCCATCATCTATCCTGATGGCAGAAGGGCAGAAAAGCCTGATATTTTCTTTACCCTACAGTTCACCCCCTCAGGTTTTTCTGCCATACAGTCTATACATATATATACAATTTTCTAAGCAAACAAACAATGCAGCCATGGCCCACAAAAGCAAATACATCAAATATAACAAAATACAATATAACAAAATACAACAGAACACAAATAAGTCCAGGTTGGGCACCAACCTAGTCCAAAAGACAATTATTGGTACCACCAAATCTGCTTCTGAAGGCACTGCTCATACAAGGGAGGGGAATCACTCACGACATCTATTGCAATACTCCGGGAGCCGTCAGGCTTCCTGGCCTTCTCTGGCTGTAGTCTCGGCTATAAGCCACACACAGCATCCACCCCCAGGATGCACTAGCTCTGGGATTGGCAATTTTATTCTGTTGGGGGTAATCGCCAACCCTCAGGGTTTCTGTCTGCAGTCACTCCAACACTCGGCCTTTATAGCCACCAATGCGACTCGCAGACCCCTGCACTCAAGCCAACCCACTGCACAAGCACATGGGTTGGGGATCAAAACTCTACATTTGGCTTGGGCTCCACCCCAAGCCACGTTCCCCACCCGTCCCCCAAGGACAGGTTCCTCAGCTCCTCACCCTCACTCAAGAATGAGCAGGGCATCACCCACAGGTAATTGTACCAGACTCACAGTTCTTCAGCATACTAAGGCTGCTTAACAGCCGCTTAGGGCTTCTCAACTTAGCATCAGTACCAGCTTTTGCCTTCTTAGTTGGCTTTTCTCCTCCACCTGGCTGCTGGGCATAACAGCCTGCTTTTGGCCATCTAGGCCCACAGGCCACCCCCAGATTCCCATCTCCTGGGGTTTACAAACAAAACTGTTCCACCCCCAGGGTCCCAAAACATATCAACCTGCAAGGTCCTCTGCCTTCTGGCGGGACTGTCAGTCCATCAGTTCAAGTCCATTGGCCTCTCCCTGCTTCAGCAACGGCCTGCTGCCTCAGGGGTCATTGGCTGGTCCTTTCCGGTGTCGTTGGCTGGTCCTCTCGGGCATCTCCTCCATGCGAGGTCTCGTCCCACAGCTCCAGACCATATCCACCTTCTGTGCTGCCATGGCGCCTCCAGCGTCATCACAGGCAAACAGTCTGTTCTCCTTAGTCCCTCCAGGTCTTCGGAGGGCTCCAATACCCGTCTGCATGGATCTTGACAACTTACGCCAATTGTAGGGGCAGGGCAGGACACAGTGCAGGTTTTCTGATCCCATGCAGACCGGGTAAAGGAGGAGTCAGAGTCCTTAGTGGGTTTTTGCAGATCTTTTATTGGGGCTCACCAGGCATATGGCAGGCAGGGGTGCCGGCTGGGGGGCTGGGAGGCTGGCAGGCCTCCCAGCCCCCAGCAAGTCTTTACTCTACCTGGGCTCTCTGGCATTTGTTCTGCTGCTTCTTGGCTTCTCTTTTGGCTTTGGCGGCGGCTGCTGCTGTCCCCGTGACGCCGCCCTTAAAAGCACAGTCTTAGCTCAGCTGAATTCCATCTACCTATGACCACACCCTATTCCAGGTGCCCGCCATCAGGCATGCATTCAGGACAAGGATCCATCATCTATCCTGATGGTGGAAGGGCAGAAAAGCCTGATATTTTCTTTACCCTACAACCACCATGGCCTGAGTTCCATCCCCAGCCAGGGAGCTAACCCACATATGGTGCAGCAGACCACTCCTGTCTCACTCACTGCTCCCCTTAGCAGTGTATTTCAGTCAGTCAACCTGCTCTGATCCCCACTCTGTCTCTGGTGAATCTTCTCACCTCCCACACAGCTGGCCTACACCCCAATTCTTCTACAAATAACTCTGTGAAAAAATGTTACGACATAATTCTTAGATGTTTAAGGATCCCCAATAAAATCCATCAACAAACCTTAGTCCTTCTGGATCTTTTCCCAAGGGTTTGTGTCAGCAACAGTAATACTTTCCCACATAGGGTCTCCTTGACAGCTACCACCAGATGAAGAGATTCTGGGTAGTGCAGAGAGAAAACAAAGGGGAAAGGAATTTACCCAGCAAGTTCTGGAACCAGTTTAATAAATTAGGATTCCTGTGGGACTAGAACAACTTAGAGGGCATTGAATTCCGTGGAAGCAGTGTGTAGGGCCAGGAATGCACAGAGCAGGTTTCCATGATCCGGGCAGACAGAAAAAGTAGGAGTCCTGGAGACCTCAGTGGCTTTTTCAGCCTTTTAATGATCTTTCTACACTATTTGTAATGTGGCAACCTGATTATAGGGTAAATAAAAAGTATCAGGCTTTTCTGCCCTCCCGCCATTAGGATTGATGATCGATCTGTGGTCCTAATGCATGCCTGATGGCGGGCACCTGGAGTAGGGTGTGGGCATATGTTGATGGGATTCACCTGGGCTAAGACTGCGCTTATAATGGCGGCGTCATGAGGACGCCAGGAGAGCAGAGAAACAGAGACCACCAGAAAGCTCAGACAAAGTGAAGACTTGCTGGGGGGCTGGGAAGCCTGCCAGCATCCCAGGCCCCCAGCACCCCTGCCTGCTGTGTACCTGGTAAATCCCGATAAAAGCCTCCAAAAGCCACCGAGCATCAGGTCTTCTCACCCTGTCTGCTTGGATCATAGAGGTCCTGCTTCATGTCCTCCTGCCACTACACAGATGCAGGGCAGGCATCCTCCTAATTATTAGGATGTGTCTTGGTGTCAAATACCCTGGGTTTGAATCTGATCATACTGTTGTATGACCCTAGGAAAATTACTTAACCTCTCATGATTTTCAATCTATAAAACAGAAATAACAACAATAAGTACCACATAATGTTGTGAGAAACCAATGCATTACTGCCTGCCAGTCTCCCAGCCCCTGCTGAATCTTCACTTTCTGGTCTCTCTGCGTTCTCTCGTGATCTCTTTTATGGTGTCTACTGCTCTCCGCCTCATGGTCCTCTGCTGCTGCACTCCTCTATTCTCTGCTTCCACCCTTACATAACTAGTCTCTCTGCTCAGATGCACCCACTTAACCATGCCCACACCATACTCCAGGTGCTGCCATCAGGCATGCATGTTTAACCACAGGCGTTGATCACTGATGCAAATGGCGGGAGGGCAGAAAAAACATGATCACTTCCATTTACCCTACACAGTATAACCTTTCAGAGATTTGTTTATTTTTTTTTTATTTGAAGACTCTTGGGGTTCACAGGGTTCAGCTGGTGTCTCACATAAAGGCACTTGGTGATGAGTTTAGGATTGGAGACAACGAGGTGCCTCAGGCCCCACCCCACTCCCACCCAGAGCCTGCTTCCTAGGCATATGCTCTTTGAGTGGTGATCAGTAGGCATAAGCTGACAGAATACAGGGTGGAGTCATCAGTGACTATCAAATGACCAAGCCCAATATGGAAGCAGAATCTTCTTGTATCAAAATTTGGATTTCTAGCAGTAAATGGTGGCCCAGTCAGTACTGCTAGTATGATTTGGCAGTGATATCATCTGAAGTATGATAGACTCTGGAGTATGAAGGACTCTAGAGAGTCCTTTTTACTCCACTAAGAGAAATAGGCTTGCTGAGTATCAGCAATTGCCTTGATCCAACTAATTTACACCTGAAGTAAATTAAGAGTGGGTAAAGACATCTCACGCTAGTAATTAGGATTCCGGTGGGATAGGAGCAACTAAAATCTGGAAGAAAAAGAAAAAGGAAGCCCCTCTGCTCAAATATTACTTAAAATTTAGTGGTCAATAAACCCTTTAAGATTAAGGCCAGGGTGGATCCCTGAGATAAGGGAAGAGAGGAGGTGGGTCAGGGAAGGTGTTTTTTTATGTGGCAATTATTTATTGAGAATGATAGGATAAATATAACACATTAAAAATTTTTACAAGCTGAGAAAAAACACAAACATTTCTGTTGTGCAACTCTCCCAGGCTGGGCATGTTCTCTGTTGATTAGGGCAAATGGAAAAGAATCTTGGAGCCTTAGATATATCTGACTTTAATGCTGAAGCAGAAGACCGGATACACAGGAAGACCAGCAGGCAGGGAGGTAGGCAACAACTGAGCTGAGCTTCCTAGTTTCTATTATCTCCACAATCTCTTGCTTTCTCAGCCTGGGTGTCTATAATTACAAGCTTGCCTGGTGCTCACACTCCTAAGGGCTTTTTGCAGTAATGTAATATCACATGTGGGTAATGAAACCTGGGAGGAAAATAAAACTGCAGTTTGCAGCCGCAGAGGTTGGGGCAGGAAGGTGAAAAAGAGTCTGTGTTACTCCATGTTCCTTACACTCCCATATCCAGAATATAGCGTAAGTTTTAAATGAACACCCTGAAGCACCTCTATCATACTTTAGTCTTCAGGCTTTTTGGCTATATATTTTGATTGCCTCTTTTAAAAAAATATTTATACAAGAACTGGGGTACAAGCCAGATTCACGGGAGGGCGAGAGGATTCACCAGAGACAGAGTGGGGAACAGAACAGCCAGACTGATGTAATGCACTGCTGAGGGGAGCAGCGGGTGCAAAAGGAGAGGTCTGCCGCACCATGTGGAACCCTCAGCTGGGATCGAACCAGCGCTGCAGAGGCTGCAGATAGCTTCACTGCGCTGTACTCAACTGCCTGCACCACCAGGGGAGACCCATTTTGATTGTGTTTTCATAGGACTTTTTTTTAGTATCTATGGAGAGAGGATAATTCAGCACTTTATTTCTGCTGGAGAGGATTTTTGGGACATATGATTGAAAGATCTAAGGTCCCACTGAGATACAAAAATCAAGGGGAGGCATGAAAATGACTGCCTTCAGGCCACTACAACAAGCCCCTAAGGGACTTGGGAGGACAAAGACCTTCCATGTCCCTCTGATCTTTCCTTTTTGTGTAGTTGGTAACAAGAATAAGAATAGATAGGCAGAGACTGGGTGCACAGGGGAGTGTGTCCCCACATTGCCACTTCAGAACAAGGACCTTTCTTCAGTAAAGACTGCTTGAAACCGGCAGAAGGCTCCTGGAGGAGCCAGACAAGAGCTGGGAAGTTTGCCAGCGCCAGGCCCCTTCTGGTGAGCAGTCCCAGCCCAGAGAGGGAGCGGACACCCAAGGCCTGGGCAGACCGGGCATGCAGGGGAGTGTGTCTCCGCATAGCCACTTTAGAACAAGGACCTTTATTCTGTAAAGACTGCTTGAAACTGGCAATAGTCTCCCTGTGATCCAGTGGGAGAAGGTTCCCTGCTCAGTCAGATGTGAGCTGAAGGCCCCCACAAACCTGGTACTGACTGTCAGGAAGTTGGATCCCAGAGGGGGATCCAGTGATTTGGAACCTAGAGTCCAATCCAGCTGCTCCACCTCCAGGGAAGTTTGTGGGAATTCAAGACACACCTTTGTAATTAAACACAGAAGGAGGAAATATTCTGTGACAGCAATAATTAACACACTCAAAGTACCACTGCCTCACTAGACTTCTGGCCTAACAGAATTTGACTTGTTTAGACCACCAGTTTCTGAACCCCACAAAGAGCAGACCAAAAAGATGCCGGCCAGTACCACCAACACAGTGTCCCAATGCATACGGCAAATTAGAAAACAGGCAGTAGGGAAAAGAAAAACTACATGCAACCCAGCAACTCCTCAGAAAAAACACACACCACAAAAAGAAAACCACCCACCGAATTGCAACTACAGAAACTTGGAAGGACTTCTAAGCCTTCCAAAAAGAGAATTTAAATTTGCTGTGATTAAAAAACTGACAGAAGTCATAAAGGAAAACAATGATAAGGGAAAAATAATAAACAATAAGAAGAATGAAATTGAGTCCCTAAAGAAGGAAGTAAAAGAAATGCAGGCAATCATAGAATTAATGGAGGCACTAAAGAATTCTGGGAAAAGCAATGAAAGCAGAATAGATGAAATGGAAGAATGAAAAAGTACTCTTGAAGACACAGAAATAAAAAGAACCAAAACAGAAAATGAAAGAGAAGTACGCAGGAAAAAGACCAAAGAAAGACTTCAGGAATTATCTGACTCCATGAGGAAAGGAAATATAAGAGTTATAGGAATCCCAGAAGGAGAGGAGAGAGATGTAGTAACAGAGAAAATATTCAAGGATATAACTGAAGGGAAATTCCCAAACGTAAGAAGGAGCTGAAAATTGATATACAAGAAGCAAGAAGAACACCAAACTTCCACGACAAAAGGAAAAATACAGCAAGACACATAATAGTAGGGCTCCCAAGAATCCAAGACAAGGAAAAAATAATGAAGCTGACAAGAGGGAAGAAACAGATAACATTCAAAGGAAAACCAATCATACTGACATCAGACTTCTCGGAAGAAACTCTACGGGCAAGAAGAGAGTGGCAGGACATAGCCAACAGACTCCAAGAAAACAAATGCCAACCAAGAAAACTCTATCCTGCAAAGCTTTCCTTCCTCTATGAAGAAAGAATAAAGACCTTCCCAGAAAAACAGAAACTCTGGAATTACATTATAACTAAACCCCCTCTCCAAAAAAATACTACAAGGAGTCCTAAAGCCAGAACCTCAGAGACAAATAACAATGAAAGAAGGCCAAAAATAAAGTTATTAAAAGAATAAACAAAATCAAAGGAAAGACAAACACAATGGCAAATACAGATGCTAACATATCAATATTAACTCTAAATGTAAATGGACTAAACTCTTCAATAAAAAGACACAGAGTCGCAGGCTGGATTAAGAAACAAAACCCAACCTCTTGCTGTCTCCAGGAAACACATTTAGCTACAAAAGATAAAAACAGACTCAAAGTTAAAGGATGGAAAACAATCCTACAAGCAAATGGACCAAAAAAGAAAGCAGGAACAGCTATACTTATATCATATAAAACAGATTTCAAACTCAAAAAGGTAAAAAGAGACCCCAAGGGTCACTACATTATGATCAAGGGGACAATACTTCAAGAAGAAATAACACTCATTAACATATATTCACCAAATGAAGGAGCACCCAAATATATCAGACAACTGTTGTCATCTCTGAAAACAGACATCAGAGAAAACACATACGTAGTGGGAGACATCAACACACCACTATCAACAATGTATAGATCAATGACACACAAAATAAGTAAAGACACTAAAGCTCTAAAGAAGGATCTAGAGCACTTGGGCTTAACAGACATCTATAGAACACTAGACTCAAAAAAAAAATTCTGAGTACACATTTTTCTCAAGTGCAAATGGTTCATTCTCCAGGATCAATCACATACTGGGACCCAAGACAAACATCAACAGATACAACAAGATTGAAATCATACCAAGCAAGTCTTCACTCTATCTGAGCTCTCTGGAGTTCGTTCTGCTGCTTCTGGGCTTCTCTTTCGGCTACGGCTTCGGCTTCTACTGCTGCTGCTGGCGTCCCTGTGACACCGCCCTTAAAAAAGCACAGTTTTAGCTCAGCTGAATCCCATCTACCTATGCCCACACCCTATTCCAGGTGCCCGCCATCAGGCATGCATTCAGGACAAGGATCCATCATCTATCCTGATGGTGGAAGGGCAGAAAAGCCTGATATTTTCTTTACCCTACAGGACCCCATGACTAAGTCAGCTCCTTTCCCAACTAATGGGGGCACAGAGTCAGGACACAGCATCCCACGAACCTGATCTGGCCATCAGGGGTGCAGGCCCCAAATTGGCATCCCACAATTTGGTCCTGGCCTTTGTAACGGGGGCAAACAAGCGAGAAGGATGTGTCCACTACTCGTTTGTTGCCTAGGATTAAGGCACCTAGTCTGGATGGGCGTCCCCAAATCTAGGGTCTAGGTGTAATGGGAGGTGGCTGACATGGGTGCATGGTTTACAGAACAGCCAACTGAGGGAGGGGGTTAGGAGAGGAGGCGAATAGCCAGAGGCGAGGGCCTCCTAGGAAGGAGGGTCAGGCAGGTGACTTACCCCAAGAATCAAAGCCAGTGGTGGGTGTGAGTTGTCTGCAATGGAGAGGAGGGGTATTCTGGAGCCTTCATATCTCTAACATGCCTTTATGTCTGAATCGGGGAACTGGACTCACAGGCAGACCAGCAGATAAGCAGGCAGCAACACAAGCTTCCTAGCCCTAAAATCTTCTCTTATCTTTTCCATGATCTTGAGTAACATTCATCCTCCCCCCACGTCTGTATTTATGGGTATGCACACCCTGTGCTCTTTGGCTTGTCGCCCATGTGTCTATAATTATAAGTGTGCATGCCCCATGCTCATGCTTCTAAGTACTTTCTGCAATAATAGGTTATCGCTCGTGAGTAATGAAACCTAAGAGAAAAGCAAGGCCACAGGTGGCGGCTGCAGAGGCTAGCAGTGGGAGGCAAAAAAGAGCCCCAGGCACTCCATTTACCCTACATACTCCCTTCCCAATTTGGGGCCCCAGCGCTTGGTTCCAGAACACTGCTTGTGGACAATGCAAGAGGTAGTAGGTGGTGGACAATTTACTGTACCCCAGCAGTGACCCCACTGGGGCTCAGGCTGCAGGCAGAGGCGAACAGTGATAGTGGACAGTGGTGGTTCCCCTGCCACACTGCACAAGAGCATGCAGCCCTGCTTCAGCACTTCAGGGAGGAGCATAGGGCCCCACTGGTCCAGCTGCAACCCTGTGGCTACCTCCAGCTGCAAGCAGTAGAGATGCCCAGGGATTTGGTGCCTGGAGCATAGAATGGACTGATCAGCTGCAAGTTGTGAGCTGATTGGTACTTGCCGCAGACCGGCGCAGCGGTAGATTAGCAAGGCTGACCCAGGGATGAGAGACTGAGCAGGATGGTCAAGGATTCGGTGCAGAAATGTCAGACAGACACACTTCAAGAGTGAAGATCTGAATGTAATGTGCTCAAAATCATTACACCTTTTTATACATTTTCTTTGTGCATTACATCACATGAAATTATCACAGAAATGATTAACATGATATTCTTTTCAGCATAACATAATCACAAGATATAACCATGACATAGGTTTAGTATTTCAAAATGTTACATTTTAACTAGTGATTGATTATGAATTACAGTTTCAGTGATTCAAATATACTTCTTGCCCAAACCTGTTTAACTAGTTTATATGTTTTACCTACTGCACTTATTGTTATTACTACTGGAAATCTAGCCTTCTATATTAGTTCTACTATTATCTTGTTAATATTTTACTTGGGGTGGTTAGTTTTAATTAAAAGCTTGCAAGCTTAGTTCTTTTATATTTTAAAGGGACTGTTGATCTATGCCTATATATTTCTGATTCTTATAAAGTATGTTTGACGGATGGAGGAAGTTTTTGCATGTTTTTGTCACCTTGGTTGCTTACTGGATTTCAGATTGCCAAATTCATATAATTATATTTTAATCAGTGACATTTGACTCTGTACATTATTATGCTGTAACTAAGAAGATTAAAGTAATGCAGGAAAGAAAAACATTTATAACTAGACAGGTAAACAAAAAGGTATGCTGAAACATAGGGAGAAGTTGTTGCCATGGCAGGAACAGCAGGTGCATTTTCTTCATAGCAATCAATCTTCTTATAATTTAATATCGTCATCTTGCAGCACTGTGTTTGGGGAAAAGTGCAGTATGTTCCCCTCACATACTAACCATGCTGAGCGAGGGGTTTCTTAACTGCGAGCCAACAGGCATTTGCCTTGCCAGAATATTTTCATAATAATTCCCCTCGGGGACTGCGCCTGTCTTAGGTCATCAGGAGTCACAGACATGTGGCCGGGCAATGCCATTTCTCATCTGCCCCTGATCTTACCCATCATTGACTGTCCAGTCCAGCTCACAGGGGAAAGGGGTTCTTATTTACTCTGACTTATGTTATGTCTGAGTAAAAGCCTCCCTTTTTTCCCGTGTTCACATGCGTTCAGCGGCAGAGGCTGCCACAGCGGCAGAGGGTGCTGCAGTTCCCCCTTTGTTTTTAAGTTTAAGCTGCATGGCGTGCATGTTACCCTTCAATCCAAAAATTGTCTTCAACAAAAGGCGAGAAAAAAATGGGAAAACAGGCACAAAGAACGAGAACCATTAGAGCAAGAATGCCAAAAGAGATCAGGAAGTGAAGCCAATGAGACAGAGTGAGAGACTGGAGAGAGTCTGCAAACGATTGAGCGAAAGTACAGACAGACGGCTCAGAAAGAAGAGAGTGACTAATGGCCGAAATTTCAGATTGCAGAGTGGAAATGTCATGGGACAAGTCATTGTCCTGCCAAATGCCCAATAAATGATTTTTTGTGAGATTCCAATCCAACGAGGAATTGTAAATTTTAGGGGTGACACAAATGAACCGAAACTGAACATGGCAACGGATAGACAGTTGTCACTTTTTTTTAATAATAAATTTTATTTTTATATTCCCCCATACAATTGTAAACCCCCCATTCTGACGCCAATCACTCCCCTCCCGCCCCCCACCCCCCAAAAAGTGTCTCTGGTTCATAGTTTTTTGTTGATTTTGATTTTCACTTTCTTATAGTTATTCATTTTCCTGGCCCCTTATTTAAGTTTTCAAGATTCCTGCTATGAGTGAGACCATCCGGTATTTTTCTTTTTCTTTTTGGCTTATTTCGCTGAGCATGATCCCTTCCAACGCCATCCATGTTGCTGCAAATTGCATGTGTTTATCTTTTTTGAATGCTGAGTAATATTCCATGGTATATATGTACCACATCTTCTTGATCCAGTCATCTATTTTTGGACATTTGGGCTGTTTCCAAAGCTTAGCTATTGTAAATAGTGATGCTATAAACATAGGGGTGCAGGTGTTCTTTGGAATTGATGTTTCTGTATCCTTTGGGTAAATACCTAGGAGTGGAATTGCTGGATCATATGGAAGCTCTATGTTTAGTAGGTCCAGAAATCTCCACACAGCTCTCCATAGTGGTTAGACCAGTTTGCACTCCCACCAACAGTGTAGAAGAGTTCCTTTTTCTCCACAACCTCGCCAACATTTGCTGTTGCTAGTTTTTTCAATATGTGCCATTCTCACTGGTGTAAGATGGTATCTCATGGTAGTTTTGATTTGCATTTCCCTGATGACAAGTGATGTTGAACATTTTTTCATATGTCTGTTGGCCATTTGCATTTCCTCTTCAGAGAAGTTTCTTTTTAGCTCTTCTGCCCATTTTTTGACTGGATTATTTTCTTTGTTGTGGCTGAGTCTCATCAGCTCTTTGCAGACTTTTATGATCAGTCCTTTATCATTAGTGTTGGGTGCAAAAATGTTCTCCCAGTTGGTGGGGTTTCTCTTTGTTTTTGTTATTGTCTCTTTTGCTGTGCAGAAGCTGTTTAATTTGATGTAGTCCCAGCTGTTTATCTTTGCCTTCACTATCACTGCTTTGGGTGATGTGTCTGTAAAGATGTCTTTGATATGCAAATCACATAGTGTTTCGCCTATATTTCCTTCTATGTATTTTATGGTTTCAGGTCTTATGTCTAGTTCTTTAATCCCTTTTGAGTTGATTTTTGTGTATGGTGTGAGGTAGTGGTCAAGCTTCATTCTTTTGCATGTAGTAACCCAGTTTTCCCAACACCATTTATTGAACAAACTTTCTTTGCTCCAATGCATAGTCTTTGCTTCTTTGTCAAAGATTAGTTGACCATAAATCTGTGGGTTTATTTCTGGATTTTCTATTCGATTCCATTGGTCTGTATGTCTGTTCTTGTTCCAATACCATGCAGTTTTGATGATTATGGCTTTGTAGTATAGTTTGAAGTCTGGGCGTGTGATGCCTCCATTCCCTTCTTTTTTTTTTTTTTTCAGTAGAGCTTTGGCTATTCGCGGATTTTTGTGATTCCATATGAATTTCATCAATAATTGCTCTATTTCTTGAAGAATGACATTGAAATTTTGATTGGAATAGCATTGAATCTGTATATTGCTTTTGGTAGGATGGCCATTTTAATAATGTTTATTCTTCCAATCCACGAGCAGGGGATGTCTGTCCATTTCTTTGTGTCTTCTTCTATTTCTTTTAACAGTGTTTTATAGTTTTCTTTGTATAGGTCCTTTACCACTTTTTTTAGATTTATTCCCAAATATTTGATTTTTTTTTGTTTCAATAATGAAAGGGATTTTTTTTTTGATTTCTTCTTCTTCAGATTTATTGTTTGTGTATAGGAGGGCTACTGACTTTTGCGTATTGATTTTGTATCCTGCCACTTTACTGAACTGATTGATTAGTTGAATTAGTTTTTCTGTGGAGTTTTTGGGGTTCTCTATGTATATTATCATATCATCTGCAAATGGTGATAGTTTGACTTCTTCTTTTCCAATTGGATTCCTTGTATGTCTTTCTCTTGTCTTATTGCTCTGGCTAGGACTTCCTGTATTATATTGAAGAGCAGTGGTGAGAGTGGATATCCTTGTCTTTTTCCAGATCTTAATGGAATTGCTTTCAGCTTTTCACCATTGAGAATGATACTGGCTGTTGGCTTGTCATAGATGGCCTTTATGATGTTCAGGTATGTTCCTTGTATCCCAAGAATTTCAAGGGTTTTTATCATGAATGGGTGTTGCACTTTGTCTAAAGCTTTCTCAGCATCTATTGATATTATCATATGGTTTTTATATTTCTTTTTTGTTGATATGTTGGATAACGTTGATTGATTTTCGGATGTTAAATCATCCTTGTGTCCCTGGAATGAATCCAACGTGGTCGTGGTGAATTATCTTATGGATACATTGTTGGATTCTGATAGCTAAAATTTTATTGAGGATTTTTGCATCAGTGTTCATTAGGGAGATTGGCCTGTAGTTTTCTTTTTTTGTGTTGTCCTTATTCCGTTTTGGTATTAGTGTAATATTGGCTTCATAGAACGTGTTTGGTATTGTCCCTTCCTTCTCAATTTTTTGGAAGAGTTTGTGAAGGATAGGCACTAATTCGTCTCTGAATGTTTGGTAGAATTCATTTGTAAATCCACCAGGTCCTGGGCTTTTGTTTTTGGGGAGGTTTTTGATTACCATTTCAATTTTGCTGCTTGTAATTGGTCTGTTTAGGTGTTCTATTTCTTCTTTATCTAGCTTTGGGTGATTGTAGAGTTGTAGGAATTTGTCCATCTCCTCTAGATTGTTAAACTTGTTTCCATATAACTGTTCATAGTAGTTACTGATTATTCTTTTGATTTCTGTTGTGTCCGTTGTGATTTCTCCTCTTTCATTGATGATCCTGTTTATTTGTGCTTTCTCCCTTTTTTCCTTTGTGAGCCTGGCTAGGGGTTTGTCTATTTTATTGATTTTTTCAAAGAACCAGCTCTTGGTTTCATTGATCTTTTGGATTGTTTTATTAGTTTCAATTTCATTTATTTCTGCTTTTGTTTTTATTATTTCTTTTCTTCTACTGGTTTTGTTTTTTTGTTGTTGTTGTTGTTCTTTTTCTAGATCTCTGAGCTTTGAGATAAGGTTGTTTCTTTGACTTCTTTCTTGATTTTTGATGTGAGCTTCTATTGCTATATATTTTCCTGTTATTACTGCTTTTGCTGCATCCCATACATTTAGGATATTGGTGTCCTCCTTGTCATTCAATTCAAAGAATTTTTTAATTTCTTCTTTGATCTCCTCGTTAATCCAGTGGTCTTCCAGTAGTGTGGTTTTTAATCTCCATGAGGTAGGATAGTTCCTTGCCTTCTTTTTATGGTTTATTTCTAGTTTGGTCCCTTCATGGTCAGAAAAGATTGTTGCTATGATTTCAATCTTGGTGTATCTTTTGATGTTTGTCTTGGGTCCCAGTATGTGATCGATCCTGGAGAATGATCCGTGTGTGCTTGAGAAAAATGTGTACTCCGTTTTTTGGGGGGTTAGGTGTTCTATAGATATCTGTAAAGCCCAAATGCTCTAGGTCCTTATTTAGAGCTTTAGTTTCTTTACTTATTTTTTGTCTTGTTGATCTATCCATTGTTGAGAGTGGTGTGTTGAGACTCCCACTACGTATGTGTTTTCTCTGATGTCTGTTTTCAGAGAGGACAACACATGTCTGATATATTTTGGTGCTCCTTCGTTTGGTGAGTATATGTTAATGAGTGTTATTTCTTCTTGAAGTATTGTCCCCTTGATCATAATGTAGTGACCATTGGGGTCTCTTTTTATTTTTTTGAGTTTGAAGTCTGTTTTATCTGCTATAATATAGCTGTGCCTGCTTTCTTTTTTGGTCCATTTGCTTGTAGGATTGTTTTCCATCCCTTAACTTTGAGCCTATTTTTATATTTTGTAGCTAAATGTGTTTCCTGGAGATGGCAAAAGTTTGGGTTTTGTTTCTTAATCCAGGCTGTAACTCTGTGTCTTTTTATTGAAGCGTTTAGTCCATTGACATTTAGAGTTAATATTGATATGTTAGCATCTGTATTTGCCATTGCGTTTGTCTTTCCTTTGATTTTATTTATTTATTCTTTTAATAACTTTTTTTGGGTCTTCTTTCATTGTTATTCGTCCCTCTGAGGTTCTGGCTTTAGGATTCCTTGTAGTATTTTTTGGAGTGGGGGTTTAGTCGTAATGAAATTCCGGAGTTTCTGTTAGTCTGGGAAGGTCCTTATTCTTTCTTCATAGAGGAAGGAGAGCTTTGCGGGATAGAGTATTCTTGGTTGGCATCTGTTTTCTTGGAGTCTGTTGACTATGTCCCTCCACTCTCTCCTTGCCCATAGTGTTTCTTAAGAGAAGTCTGATGTCAGCCTGATTGGTTTTCCTTTGAATGTTATCTGTTTCTTCCCTCTTGTCAGGTTCATTATTTTTTCCTTGTCCTGGATTCTTGGGAGCTTTACTATTATGTGTCTTGCTGTATTTTTCCTTTTGTCATGGATGTTTGGTGTTCTTCTTGCTTTGTATATCAATTTTCAGCTCCTCTTTTGCATTTGGGAAGTTCTCTTCCATTATCTCCTGGAATATTTTCTCTGTTCCTACATCTCTCTCCTCTCCTTCTGGAATTCCTATAACTCTTATATTTCCTTTCCTCATGGAGTCAGATAGTTCCTGAAGTCTTTCTTCGTTCTTCTTCATTCGTACTTCTCTTTCCTTTTCTGTTTTGGTTCTTTTTATTTCTGTGTCTTCAAGAGTACTTATTCGTTCTTTCAATTCATCTATTCTGCTTTCATTGCTTTTCCCAGTGTTCTTTAGTTCCTCCATTAATTCTTTGATCTCCTGCATTTCTTTTACTTCCCTCTTTAGGCACTCATTTTCATTCTTCTGTCCATTGTTTTCCCTCTTTAGGGACTCAATTTCCTTCTTCTGATCATTGTTTTCCTTTATGACTCTGTCACTTTTTTAATCATGGCAATTTTAAATTCTCTTTCTGGAAGGCTCAGAAGTTCTTCCAAGTTACTGTCGTTGCAATCTGGGGGGTGGTTTTCTTTTTGTGGTGTGCTTATTACCTGAGGAGTTGTTAGGTTGTGTGTGGTTCTTCTACTCCCTACTGTCTGTTTTCTAATTTGTCGTATGCATTGGGACACTGTGTTGCTCGGACTGCTGGCATCTTGGGTGAACTTCTCCGCTCCCCTCTGGCTCCTCCAGGGGCCATCTCTGGCTTCTGGGGGAGCTTTCTGCTGGTTTTAGGTAGTCTTTACTGAAGAAATGTCCCTGTTCTAAAATGGCGAAGCGGGACGCAGTCCCTGTGCATCCGGTCTCAGGCACACTCTTCTGCAAGCCCGGTCTGCCCCGGACGTGGGTGCCTGCTCCCTCTATGGGCTCAGACTGCGGTCGGAAGGGGCCTGGCGTGGGCTAACTTCCCAGCTGGCCACTGGGTCCTCCAGAAGCCTTCTGCCGTTTTCAAGCTGTCTTTTCTGAAGAAAGGTCCCTGTTCTATGGGGTGTTAGTGACTTTTTTTTTCTGGTTGCTAGGTGGCGCCAGAGATCTCTCCTATTGTCCTTGGGGGGCTGCTTTTCGACCCCCCCCACCGTGGGACAGGGAACAGAGCAAGAATGGTAGGGTAAACCTCAACGGCTTTGGGGTGCTGTGTCTGCCTTTTGCCCCACGGTCGTGGAGAACCCACGCCCAAATTTCTTGCCCTGGGTCTCAGTTCCAAAGCCCTCAGGTCCAGGACGCGGGCTGTAGCCCAGTTCACTGGCGCGGGAATGGCGCCTTTTGCATCCTGCTCCCGTGCCTGAGCGCCTGGTTCCTGCTCACTCAGTGAGGGACTTTCACCTCAGTGAGGGCCTCCTAGGGTCTCCCCGCAAGCCCAGGTTGCAGGCGCGGGGACCTGGGCAGTCTTGATCCAGATCCGCGTTTGCTTTTCAAGCGCGCCGCTTTTCTGCACAAGATTACAGGCTGGCCCGGGGCTGTGTGCAGATCTCCTCTGATGGTCTTTGTTGTTCTCTAATGGCGCCCAGAGCCGTTTGCTCACCGCTGCTGTGAATCCTGCAGGGTTCTCCACAGTTCCCGTTCATGGGTTGTGGTGGCTGCAATAGTTCATTTCCACTCACAGTCCCGCTTGCTGCGTAGTTTGTTCTTGTTGGTCGTTTTAGTTTGTTTTTTTCCTCCTCTGTGTGGGTCGGAGAGTGCCTTCTCTGTGGGTGGGGGAGTGGAGCAGGGTTCTGCGCTTTCCTCCCTTCTAGTCCTCTTTTTTGGCGACTTTCTTCTTCGGGTAGTTTGCTGGAGTCGTCCATTTATCTTCCGTGTCCCACTTCTCACTGGGACCTGCTGCTTTTCCTCCCTATTAACTTTTTTTAATGGGAGATCTTACTCGCAGAGTCTCCTCGCCGCCATGTTGCTCCGCCCCTCGATCCAGTTTTTATTTTTAAAGGCTTTCCTAACACAGCAAAACAAGCTGTTAAATGTTGAATAACATCTTTCACTGTCTCCCCTGTACGGGTAGTTGCAAAAATTGCATGAGAGAAAGTATCCACTGTGACGTGGACAAAAGACAATTTTCCAAACGATGGAATGTGAGTCACATCCATTTGCCAAAGGACTTGTGGTTTTACCCTCAAGGGTTAACTCCCATTTTTAATGGATGATGAACATAGGAACATAGGGGCACTGTGAACAGTTTTTAACAATTTCTCTGGCCTGTTCCCTGGTAATATGAAACCTATGACTTAAAGCATTAGCGTTTTGATGATGGAATGCATGGCTGAGTTGAGCTTGTGTTACAGTTCCAACAATATGTTTTTTAGTTAAAAGATCAGCCATTTGATTACCCAGTGCCAGAGGGCCAGGCAAATTAGAGTGCCCTCGGATATGTCTTATGTATAGTTTTGCAGATCTATTTTGAACTAACATTTGCAACTGTTGCAGCAGTGGAAGAATATGAGATGAACCTGACAATAATGCAGTCTCTCGTGCAGGGAACAGAGAGACCACATACTTAGAGTCAGAATATAAATTTAGAGGCTGAGCAAAATGCTCAAGTGCCATGATGACCGCAATAATCTCTGCTTGTTGAGCAGAAACATTTGCAGTGATTTTTTGTAAAGGTTCATCTTCAGGACAGTAAACTACAGAGGCCCCGGATGAGGAGCCATCAGTAAAAATGACTTTTGCTTTAGGTATTTGTTCTGAACTAATAATTTTTGGAAAGATTAACTCAGTCTCCTCTGCAAATTTCAATAAAGGATGCTGAGGTAAATGAAATTTAATTTGTCCTGTAAAATTTAGCAGAGCAATACTCCAATCATCATTATTTTGCAGTAAATAATCAAATTGAGTTTTATTATAAGGAATAATAATGTTTGAAGGACTTTTACCAAATAATTATTTTGATCTACTGCGACCTTTCATGATAAGAAAAGCACACATGGTTGCATAAGCAGTAACCACACGAGTCTGTGAGTATGCTAGATACACCCATTCAATTATGCCCTCCTGCCATAAGCAGGCTGTAGGAGTGTAGGCAGTT